>NC_134139.1:182095909-182398939 GCF_033958435.1 Carettochelys insculpta | reverse complement strand
AAGGCTACATCTACACGTGAAGCCAACATCGAAATAGCTTATTTCTATGTAGCAACATCGAAATAGGCTATTTCGATGAATAACGTCTACACGTCCTCCAGGGTCGGCAACGTCGATGTTCAACTTCGATGTTGCGCGGCACCACATCGAAATAGGCGCTGCGAGGGTACGTCTACACGCCAAAGTAGCACACATTGAAATAAGGGTGCCAGGCACAGCTACAGACAGGGTCACAGGGCGGACTCAACAGCAAGCTGCTCCCTTAAAGGGCCCCTCCCAGACACAGTTGCACTAAACAACACAAGATACACAGAGCTGACAACTGGTTGCAGACCCTGTGCCTGCAGCATAGATCCCCAGCTGCCGCAGAAGCAGCCAGAAGCCCTGGGCTAAGGGCTGCTGCCCACGGTGACCATAGAGCCCCGCAGGGGCTGGAGAGAGAGCATCTCTCAACCCCGCAGCTGATGGCCGCCATGGAGGACCCAGCAATTTCGACGTTGCGGGACGCAGATCATCTACATGGTCCCTACTTCGACGTTGAACGTCGAAGTAGGGCGCTATTCCGATCCCCTCATGAGGTTAGCGACTTCGACGTCTCGCAGCCTAACGTCGAAGTTAACTTCGAAATAGCGCCCGACGCGTGTAGCCGTGACGGGCGCTATTTCGAAGTTGGTGCCCCTACTTCGAAGTAGCGTGCACGTGTAGACACAGCTCAAGCCAATTTTTCGAAAAATGGCTTTCAAAATTTCACCTTTCAAAATTGAGCTGTAGTATAGACACAGCCCCTGTCTTAACAGCACCTATTCTGAAATAATTTCAAAATAAACACTATGGCTACGTCTACACGTGCCCCAAACTTCGAAATGGCCACGCAAATGGCCATTTCGAAGTTTGCTAATGAAGCGCTGAAATGCATATTCAGTGCTTCATTAGCATGTGGGCGGCAGTGGCGCTTCGAAATTGCCGCCGCTTGACACCGAGCGGCGCTTCCAGACAGGGCTCCTTTTCGAAAGGACCCCGCCTACTTCGAAGTCCCCTTATTCCCACGAGCTGACAGGAATAAGGGGACTTCGAATTAGGCGGGGTCCTTTCGAAAAGGAGCCCCGTCTGGACGAGACGCGCGGCGGCAAGCGGCGGCAATTTCGAAGCGCCGCTGCTACCCGCATGCTAATGAAGCGCTGAACATGCATTTCAGCGCTTCATTAGTAAACTTCGAAATGGCCATTTGCATGGCCATTTCAAAGTTTGGGGCACGTGTAGACACGGCCTATGTGTGCAGAGCCTGTATTTGGAAATTGATACGTTCTTATTTAAAATGTATTTTGTGTGTAGCAGACCTATTTCTAAATAGCTATTTCAGAATTGCCCATTTCAAAATAGGGCTGCTGTGCAGACGTGGCCTAAGTTAACTATTTTATGGGGAGTAAGAGGTCTTCATGACATCTGGCCATGGACGAAGATAAAAGATGAGGAGAATCGTGAGGTTGTTCCCTTTAGCCCCAGTAAAGGCTACATATACACTACAAAAAAGCAGTCAAGTAGCACTTTAAAGACTAACAACATAATTTATTAGGTGAGCTTTCACGGGACAGACCCACTTCTTCAGACCATACGCTACAGCAATCCTTCAAAAAAACTTCTGGAAGATCTCTCCCAGAGAAAACCTTCTTTTGAAAAAGCTCGTGAACACACAAAAAAGTAGATCAGAAAATCAATCTGCTCTTTCGATAGAGTACACACAGCCCCCACTGTTTCAAAACAACAGGACAGGGATTGAAAAACTGGGTGCCATGAGGACAGCTCTTTTGAAAAAACAGGCCCTCAGGGCACCTACACGAGTTTTTTTCCAAAACAGTCTTTTGGGAAAAGGTGTTCTTCTTCATCTGGGAGAGGAAGAGCACTGCCAGAAAAAGTGCTGTGTTCTTTTGATGTCAGACCAAAAGAGCACATTTTGTGTGTAGATGCTCTGTGGGTTCTTTCGAAAAAAAAAAAGCCCATCTTTTTTAAAGAACTTGCTATTGTACACACAGCCGAAATGGCAGGAGCAGAAGAAGAACTATCAGTCTCCCCTTCTTAAGGTAGGCAGAGGTACCCACGGGCGGTTTTTGAGGAAGAGGAGAAAAGAGGGCCCATGCTAGTCAGTTCAGAGACGAATACTGTAGTGAGATAAATTTATCTGTCATGGTTTTCATTCAAGTTTGCAATACATTACAAACCTCAAAGCTCAGTCTCTATGGCCGTGTCTACACTAGCCCCAAACTTCGAAATGGCCATTTCGAAGTTTACTAATGAAACGCTGAAATACATATTCAGCGCCTCATTAGCATGCGGGCAGCCACAGCACTTTGAAATTGACGAAGCTCGCCGCCACGCAGCTTGTCCAGATGGGGCTCCTTTTCAAAAGGACCCCTCCTACTTCGAAGTCCCCTTATTCCTATGAGCAGATGAAAATAAGGGGATTTCGAAGTAGGCGGGGTCCTTTCGAAAAGGAGCCCCGTCGGGACGAGCCACTCGGCGACGAGCCACGTCAATTTCGAAGAGCCACGGCCGCCCGCATGCTAATGAAGTGCTGAATATGTATTTCAGCGCTTCATTAGTAAACTTCGAAATGGCCATTTGCATGGCCATTTCTAAGTTTTTGGCTAGTGTAGACATGGCCTATGTGAGCAGTTTTCTCTCATATAGATTACCAGATTCCGACCACAGTATTGAAAAACTGCTTCTGTTTTCCAATATAGTATTTTATAAACATCTATTGTCCCCAATAATCTATAGTCTACATAGACTGAAGGATGCCTTCTATTGTCCCCAAATGATGGCCAACTTTTACAAAGACAGTGACAAGCATTAACCTTACCCCTGAAATAAATGCAATTTACAGCCCAATCGCACACATTAAGACATTAAATTTTACAGAATCTTGGTTCATGCTATCTAGCTTTTTCAGCAGATTCTCCTTTCCTAGACACTTAAAGAGGTGTCTTTAGAAACAAGGATAATAAAACATTTGCATTTTTGAAATGCTGAAAAGTATTTGGATACCTTGAAAAAGAAGCTGGGCTAATTCACAGAGAACAGGGACTTTAAGAGCCAGCTTCTAAATGACAGAGGAGCAGGAAACAGGGGATTTTTTAGCAGAAGAGAGGCTTTTCTTCTTGGTCCACTTCTCAAATTGTGAAAACCCTCATGACAGAGTGAGAGAGAGCACAGGACAGAGAATGTTTTTTCACTCTTCTTCGATTAGATCCAGCATTGCCTCATGAGTGGCATAAATATCATTCAAGAATGAATTCAGCCATAGTCTGACTACAAATAGTCACAAGTTATTATTATTTCCATTGAGAACTATCAACATTTTTATTTGTTTTGACCTGAAATTAAAATAGATTAAAATAGAATAAGATGCTAGAATTGGAAGGGAACTCAAGATGTCATTGAGTCCAGTTCTCTGAACTCACTGCATCCCAGAATGATTCTTGTTTTTTGTTTTGTTTTTTTTTTGTTTTTCTTTTGTTTGTTTTGCTTTGTTTTTGTTTTTTGCATCAATGTCACACTGTTGACTCATATTTTTGTATGCATGAAACTGACTGCTGTTTCTGAAGTGAAGTACTTTAAATTTGTCCTTAATGAATTTCATCCGTTTTACCTTAGACCATGGGTGTCCAACCTTTTGGCTTGCCTGGGCCGCATTGAGTGAAGAGGAATTGTCTTGGGCCGCATATAAAATATATAATATAGTTAATGTATATAAATCACATAATAATGTTAAAAGTTTACGATCATGTGGGGCCGCATTACTAGCTGTCCAGGGCCGCATGCAGCCCACGGGCCGCGGGTTGGACACGCCTGCCTTAGGCCATTTCTCCACTTTGGCCAGATTATTTTGAATTATGATCCTATCCTCCAATGCACTTGCAACCCCTCCCAGCTTGGTATCATCTGCAATTTTTATAAGCACATTCTCTATGGCATAATCGAAGATGCCATAGACGATGACCAGAACTGGTCCCAGATCTGATCCCTGTAGAACTCCACTCGCTTCTGTGGTGCCCCTTTCAGCCTGACTGCAAACCATAACTATTCCCTGAGAATGGTTATCCAACTAGCTATGCACCCACTACATAGTAGTCCCTTCTATGCTTTATTTCCCTAGTTTATTAATTAAAAGGTCATGCAAGACAGTATTAAATGCCTTACTAATGTCACAAGTTTTCTAGGCACTATAGAATCTTCCAGCATAGGGAAGAACAAAATTATTAGGTGCAAAAAGCAAACCAGTAAAAGCAAAGATTTTACTTTTAATCATGCACATGCACGCGCATTGTAAAAAATCCAAACAGAGGTGTGAGTGTCCCACCCAACCACTTTTAGGTTTCTAGCATTTCCCTTTTGGAGTCTGCAGACTGAGACATTGCACTAGGAAATGTGTGAACAGCTGAAGGGTTGGTCTCAAGTTTAGCTATGAACATAGAACAGAATAGATTTACTTTAAGATTCTTACCACAGTGGAAGGCTGGTTATCTGGCATTGGGATAAACAGTATACCCAGCCAGGGCTGCTGGTCATGGAGATACAAACATCTCATGGAAGGGACCTTGGAAGGTCATTGAGTCTAGTCCCCTGCCTTCTTGGTAGAACCAAGCACCATTTTTTAAACTGTCTTTGCTGCAGATCCCTAAATGGCCCCCTCAAGAATTAAACTCACAACCCTGCATTTAGCAGGCCAATGCTCAAGCCACTGATCTATCCTTCCCCTGAACCAGCGTGGTGGCTGTGACCAGCTACTGTGAGGCCAGTGTCCTGCTGTCACAGGGTCAGGTACCCACTGTCTGGCCCATAGTGGAGTGAGGAGGGTGTTAGAACATGCCCAAGCCAGGGCACGGGACAGAGGGGGGACGGCTGCTCCCCAATTCTGATAACCGGGACGTTTTATTAGCTGGTATGCCTGGTTCCCCAGGGATGCCAGATAATAAAGCTTGTATTGTACCAACAGAGTTAATAAAATATTCTACAGTGTCAAACAATGAATTTCAGTCCTGCTTCTATTTATTTTGTTTTAGCCTCCTCCCTCAGATTATTACTCTGAACAGAAAACTACCTGTGTTTGCCTTCCTGCTTGTTGTTGGTAGATTCCTGTAGCAATTAGATGTGTGACCACCACTTCAGTTAAGGCTCATTGTCAGCCCTATTTGTGTAAAGTCAAATTTAGACCCTGATCCTACAATCCTTACTTACATTTGTAACTTTAAGCATGTACATAAGTCCACTGATTCCAAAAAGACCACATATGCTCGCATTAAGTAGACGCTTAAGTATTTGCAGTATCAGGGTTTTATATCTAAAGGTGATAATGTTGTACCTTTTAAGTGAATGTAAAGCTTAATTCAGAGCTTTGGCACTGTGCAGATGATGGTGCCACTTTATCACACATAAATGCACAATTATACAAGCACCTGCTTGCAACATCAGACATCTGACAATCTAAGGAAGTTGTCCATGTAGGACGAAAGCGTGACCAGGAAATAGATTTGAACATATGTAGCTATAGAAGACACATTTGTGTATATATATATCTATATATATATATATATAGATATATATAGAGAGAGAGAAAGATACCTTTATTTGTTTACATATAATCACTACCACTCAGAAACCTGCCCCCAGACTAGTCATTAGGCTTGCAGTGTGCTTAGAGGTGTTGTGGTAGAAGTGGATCCTTAGAAGGGAAGCGATGCAGAATCTTACTGAAGAGTCCAATGAGAGCAGTCCACAGGGCAACACAGCAAAGAAGACAAAATATGCCTTCCTTTCTCTCGGAACTATGAAGAGCTTCATATTACTCCTGTGTCTTGATTAACTTGTCCATTCAAATAGCAACTCTCTTTTCAGACTACATAGGCATAATTTTTAAAACTCTCTGAAGCAGTTTACTCAGTATCTTCTAAGGAAAGAAACTCCATTTGGAAGCTGGAAATCCAAATGCTAATCATAGTCCTGTCTCTCTCACTGATACATGGCACTGCTTTGAGTCTGTCTCTTAACCTTCTTAACCAGTATTCTCATCAGTAAATAGAGCACAATACTGCCTACCTGTTTCAGACCATCCTCATGAAGATTAACTAGTTAGTATTTTAACTCCACTTTGAAAATCTCAACTGCTACCTATAGATTAGAGTGTGTCTGTCTGTCTGTGCTACATTTGTTCAAGAACCCCTCGTAAACTGTAAGAGCCACAAAATGTGTTATGTAGCTTTCTCTTATGCTAATTTAAACTAAGGTCTGGGCTTGGACATCCCTGGCCAGGGGGAAGTGCATGAAATCTCAGGGGTTCCCAGAACATGGAGATGGAGGGGCACCGAGAGGCAGCACAACTTACATCAGACTCACTGCTGTGAGCAGCCAGTGCGGAGAACAGTGATTCTGCAGAGTGACCAAGTAGGGCAGCCATAGCAGGAACACGGTGGCCATGTGGAGACTGAGCTCCTGACCCTGTTTCCCTCCAGATGGGTAAGTGCCCCCACCAGCTCCCCACAGGGGGAGCCCTGCTGCTTGCTGCTCTCCCACTACTTCTCCCCACCATTCCTGCCACCCCTAAGCTCTTCCTGGTCTGAACACAGGAAACCTGGCGCCCCCACCTCGCTAGGTCAGGCTGCAGACTGGCACCAATCTCCCACTCCCCCACACTACCAAGCCCCTCACAGCTGGGGCTCAGGCCATGGCCCCAAGGCCCTGCCAATCAGGCCACCACCCAGCCATGCACAGGACCTCACCCCCTGCAGACCTTCCTGCAGCTGGGGTCAAAGCCACCCTGAAACAGGAACTTCACCAAAACTAATGACTTTTGTTGACTCCCCCGCCTCTTCTATTTCAAATTTAACACAGTGTGTACTAAGCAGAGGTAATTACAGTTTAATTGGCTTCCAGGGAGGCATCTCATCATTGCTCTTTTTTCAAAATTGGTCTCTCTAATGGGAACGCTCAATTTCAAAATGTTCTTGTAGTGTGAACACTTCTTAGAAATAAATTATTTCTGGAATATAAAAACTGCAATAAAGACATAGGTCAGTGTAAACATCACTCATAGATATGTGTTTTCCACACTCCTGGGTGACATACTAATGCCAACATAAATTGCTAGGGTAGACCAATCCTGAGTGATTATTTCACATCTCAAACTATCACACTTTCCACACATTGGAAAAGCAGAAAGAAGTTATGTTGCAATTTTTTCTGACACTAGAGGTACTTTCTGCAAAGAAATCTGTTTACTTTCCATGTTATACGGGCACAAATTAGATGTTCCCTGTATTTTGCAATAATTTCCTTAGCTTAAAACTGTCAGGTTTAAAAAATAATAAATAGGTATGCTACAGCAAATAGATTGTAAAGGAGGAAACAAACTGCAACTTTCCTTATGTTATATTCACAAAGGGGAAATGTCTAGTAAGTACTCATCTGTAACTTAATATGAAATTATGGTTGCATCTGTCAAACCTTTAGCATCTTGTGACTTTACTGCTGTTTTGCAAGGTAGCCTGAGGGTACTGGCTACAGGCTTTTACAGTACAAGTATGAAATATAGGCCACCACTAATGATGAAGATGAAAATTATGATAGCAGTGGTGATTTATTTTTATGTGTGGTGATGAAATGTGCACAAGTTGTATTAATGTCTTTCCCTTCACTTATTTGTGTGTGTGTGTGTGTGTGTGTGAGACTGGCATAGACAGCTCTGGAATCATCAGTCTCCATCTGCATTACAGTGATTGCACTTCATCATACCTGCAATTGTATACTATGCTTTCATTTCTGACTGTTACCAACAAAAGGGAATTCTTCTTTCTTGTGTGAGGAATGTTCATGTAGAAAATTCATTCAGTTCTTACAAGTCTAACTTTGTGATTTTCTAAATTGCTTTGATTTGTTGAAGTTGTGCCTTGACAATAGCCTTTCCCAGTAATACAGTCTTGTCACAGCAATTAGTATAGCGGGTTATTGTTGAATTGAATGAGTCAGAGCTTGTCTTAGTAATGAGAGGACAGGAGTTGGGATAGGCATGCAGGAAGTCAGTTATCTGAATTGTACATTTTCATATCAAAGGTTCTATTGAAAAAAATAAAAGATAATGAAAAATATTTGCACAAACATGATTTATTCAGTCAAATCCTGGGTCCATTGAAGTGCAAGGATAGTTTGGCATTGACTTTAGAAGGCCAAGAGTTCACATTTTGTATTGTATTCTGGTGTGCTATGGAAATGCATAAGGCAGCCCAGGATGGCCAGAGTATAGCAATGGTCCAGCAACGTCCTCCTATTTTCAACTGCACTTTTATTCATACCACAGATGTGGGGGAGCTTGTCATGAGAACAACTACAGGTACCAAACCATCTTTTGGGAAGTGGAGGAAACATCAGGAATTTCCTCTGACTGGTAATTTCTCCATGAAACTGTAGAATAATGCTGATGTAGCAAAACTAAACCTTGAAAACCTGACGCTGTCATCGGTATTATTTGTTTGTAATTTAGGTTGCACCATTGAACTGAGTAGGAAGAGCCCTGAGAATGGCACAGTTTGCCTGTGTGTGCAGTTGCATTCCTCTTTCGAAAGAGGTATGCAAATGAGGTAAATCAAAAATGCAAGTGAGGTGAAGATTTGCATATCTGGCACCTCATTTGCCTATTCTTGTTTCGAAATAGCTTCTTTCGAAAGAAGAAAACCATTATAGACACTGCACTTTTGAAAGGAAATCCCATCTTCAAAGGAATCCTTCCTCTTTTTTATGGGAAGAAGACTCTTTTGAAGATGGGGTTTACTTTAGAAACAGCTGTGTTTACACTGGTTTTCTTCTTTCAAAAGAAGCTATGTAGAAACAGGAATGCGCAAATGAAGTGCCAGATATGCAAATCTTCAAGTCATTTGCATTTTCTATTTACCTTATTTGCATACCTATTTCGAAAGAGGAATGTAAGCATAGACAAAGCCTTTAGGTGTAGCTTAATCAAGTTATAGTATGCAGTAACTTTTTATAGTAAAATTAAATTGTTCCACCCCTGCAACCATTTCCTCCCAATGTAAACATTTATAATTGAGCTGATTCTAAGTACCACATTTTGGATATGGACAGAAATGTCCCTACATTTTTAAGAAGGTTGGGGTCTGCCATTCCAAGCTGGGTCTATCTGTACCCTCTGCTCTACATTTCCTATCATGCTATCACCGTTCTTCATGCCTTTACTACCATACACCTCTACTTTTAACACGTCAGGTTTTTTTTTCTTTTTGCTTCTATTCTTACTTCAAGTCTTTAATTTCTTTCACATATCATCCCTCCCCTACACGTGCGCGTGCACACACACACACACACACACACACACATTTTGTATTCTACATTATTTCTGATTGCTTTCTCCTTTAAAATAGTGCTATAATCAGGAGTCCCAGATGCGTATGTGCATCATGGGGGGGGTGTTAATCTTTTAATATAGTCACATCGCTAAGGCTATATCTAGATTACAGTGATTTGTTGGCAGAAGTTTTTGTCGGAAGATATCTTCCGACAAAACCTCTGGTGACAGATCGCAGCCAAACTGCCAAGCAGATCACAAGAGTAATCTGTTCCAGCAACAGAGTGGCCGGACTGCCTGGCCACTCTCTCGAGAAAACAGCCAACTGGAAACACAGCAGACACAGCTGACCGGTGTTCCAGAAGTCCTGTCTGTCAACAAAGGGCCTCCGGGAATGTCCAGACTGCGTTTCTGCCGACTGAGACTTTATGCCTCATGGGGAGTGGAAAAAGACTGTTGACAAAAGTGCTGCATGCTGTCAGTTTACTGTCAACAGAATGCCTTGGAATCTGGACACTCCCTCCAGTGTAGACATAGAGTGTCAAAATACATTCTTCAGATTACGTCCCTTCTGATTTCTTCCCGCTGAGCACTCTCTTAGTTACCAGATTTTACACTCTTTTTTTCTGTGTAGTCATCTTTCTGTCATCTCAGTGATGTATGACTTTCGTGTTTTACATTGCTTTCCATTCTCCTTTCTCTGTGACTGAAATTTTCTTCTTCTTCTTCTTCTTCTTCTTTGAAGGGTGATGTGAAAATGTTTCACTCTTTTATATCATTTTCTCATGAACTCTCCCAGAAAATAGATGGAGCACTACTTAAATAATCTGGAGTGGGGAGGGAAGTTATACTTCTGTAGTTGGGAAATGCTGACGGAAAACTTGCAAAAAATATCCTGACTAAAGAACACATTGGAATCCCACATGACTATGTTACCATATACTTTTTAAAAACTGCACACATACTCTTAAAGAGTAGTTCATGTGAGCTGTAGATCACCAAAGCGTCTTAGGTAACAGGAAGAGAAAATGCTTGGTGGTCCTGGGGAATTTCATTGTGAGTGACATATGGTAGAGGTTTCATACCATCCAAACTAATATGTCCTTGGAATTTTTAAACATAATGGCTGTGTCTACACTATCCAAAAACTTTGAAATGGCCATGCAAATAGCCATTTCAAAGTTTACTAATGAAGCACTGAAATACATATTCAGCACCTCATTAGAATGCGGGAGGCCACAGCACTTCGAAATTGACGTGGCTCACTGCCACACTGCTTGTCCAGACGGGGCTCCTCTTCAAAAGAACCCCGCTACTTCGAAGTCCCCTAATTCCTATCTGATCATAGGAATAAGGGCACTTAGAAGTAACCAGGATCCTTTCAAAAAGGAGCCCAGTCTGGATGAGCTGCAAAGCAGTGAGCCGCGTCAATTTCGAAGTGCCGTGGCCTCCCGCATTCTAATGAGGTGCTCAATATGTATTTCAGCACTTCATTAGTAAAGTTCAAAATGGCCATTTGCATGGCCATTTTGAAGTTTTTGGCTAGTGTAGATGTAGCCGATAAATGACAATTTCCTGATTCAACAATGAGGAAATCTTTATTTGACCATATTTTAACACAAAATAGGGAGCTATCACAACTAGAAACAATGTTGCTTAGGTATAAGTGATCATGATATTGATCACCTTTATAAAGTGTGCACAAAATAAAGTCCAGATGAGTAATTATATACACACATTGGCTGTGTCTACACGAGCACAAATCTTTGAAATAGCCGTATTTAGAAGATTACTAATGAGGCGCTGAACTGAATATACAGCGCCTCATTAGCATTAGGATGCTTCCAGCCACGGCGCTTCGCAAGCTCTGCTTTTGAAAGCGCGCGGCTCAGCACGGCTACACTGGAGTCCTTTTCGAAAGGACCCGCACCTTTCAAAATCCCCTTATTTTGCTCAGTGACCGGGATAAGGGGATTTTGAAAGATGTGGGATCCTTTCGAAAAGGATCCCCATGTAGCCACGCCAAGCCGTGCGTTTTTGAAAGCAGTGTTCTCAAAGCGCCATGACTGGAAGCGTCCTAATGCTAATGAGGTGCTGAATATTCAATTCCGTGCCTCATTAGTAATCTTCAAAATGGCCATTAGCATGGCTATTTCAAAGATTTGTGCACGTGTAGACACATCCATTGTGGTTTAAAAATGTCATATTTCTCCAAGTTGAAGGTAATCATGAATCTAATCAGCCAGAAGAAATTATCTGAAAAATGTGCACAAGATCTGGGAATTGTTTTAGAATACTTTGTTCGATGCTGTGGGGGAAAACATAAAATCATCCTCCAAGTTTACAGATGCCACAATAACTGGGGGAGTGGTAAATAATGAAGTGGACAAGTCACTCTATCTTAAAAGATTCATGTATCTCTTGAAAAGCTAGAGTCCAGCATATAGTATTGCATTTTAATATGACTAAATTTAGGTGCATACATCCAGGAACAAAGAAAATAGTCCATACTTACAGGAAGTAAGTGACTTTGAAAAAAGTAGGGGGTACTGGTGAATCAGCTGAACAAGAATTATCAGTGGAAGGCGAAGTAGCGAGGTTATTTTACTTTATAATTGGCAACGGTCAACTGCTGCTGAAAATCTGTGTCCAGTTCTGGTGTATACAGTTCAAGAGGGATGATGGTAAATTAGAAAGATTTCAGAGAAGAGATGTAAGAACAATTAAACAATTAGAAAATCTGCCTTAGAATGATAAATTAAATCTATTTAGCTTAATAAAGAGAATGTTAAAAGGTATTTTGATTACAGTGTTCCTACATGGGGGAACAAATATTTGACAATAAAGTGGAGCTTTTCACCAGAGTCAAGATAAAGAGATTCTCTTACTCACAATCATATGGAAGAATATTGTCAAAAACGCCTAACTCATTGAAAACCTCTTCATTCCTTATTGCTTTATTTGTGTCTTTGGTGTATATATCAATTCTTATTCAGTCTCTGAATGGATTATGGTTACCATTGAGTTTTCTCAATTTTAGTTTCTTATAGACTTTTTATCAATTTCAGATTTTTCCATTAAGTTTTTCAGTAGGTCCCATAATGGCACCCGTACCTTTCCTCAGCATATAAATTGCTTCTGCTTTTATTTCAGATTTGATTTTTGTGAATACGGTTTCTTCGTCTGCCCCAATAAATATATTCTCCTATCCTATAAATTTCAGTAATCTTTTCATATGGATTCTGGTGTAAATTTATTTGTTACTGCTGGCAAATCATTTGCAAGTTAAACTCCACAACCTGAAACTCTGCATTTTCTGTGGATCTTGTAAACAAAATTCCAGTTGCATTTGCCACATGCTTGCAGTTTTTCCTACTGAATAAGTTATTCATCGGAAGCTAAATCATGTAAGAGATTCTTCTTCTATTGCTTCATGCAGAAATAACTACCTAACTCGTATATTTATTTTCCATTTTATTTTAGTTTCTTTAATTTCTCCTCTTTCAATTGTATATTTTCTCATATTTCCTGATTTGCCTGAAGCTGCCCTATTTTTCGATTCTCTCTTTTGACACCCTGTCTTTGTTAATGGTTTACCTAGCAGAGAAAAAGATACTTTGGACTTGTTTTTTAATATATATTCTCTTATCATGTAAACATCCTGTGCTTTTTTGTATTTTGGTGTAGCAGGCCACATGATAACTGGTCACATGATCACTGGATCATTATCTGGTGTTCTGGTAACATAGTCCTCCCTTTTCTGCCAAGTAGCCTCTTATAAATTATTTTGTTAATCTTTAAAGTGTTACATGTCTGCTGGTTTATTTTATTAGAATACAGACTAACACAGCTGTTGCTAAGCAGGCTCAGTTAATTATTGCATCTAATTTAAAGATTTTACCAGAGTGGTCCAAAAGTAATGGGAATTTTTGCATTTTTATGAGAAATTGCACCATACTGGTATAGATCATTCCACAATCAATGAAGTTACATGTTTTAAAATCAAAATTTAAATGGAATAGTAGGTTTCACTCCAAAATCATGAAAAAATAGAATTTCCATTTGCTTATTTTCCAGTTTGATTATCAGCTAAGAGAAATTTCATAGCAGGAGCATTAACATCATGGACCTTGTCAGATTCTCTGAGAATCCTCCAGAATACCCACTACTATAATATAAACAAAGACTATATCCATGCTTGCAGATCAATGCAGTTGTCAGCATATTTGACTAAGTGTACTGGAATATCAATGCAGTCATCATTGTCATTCAAAAAGATCCTCTTCACAGCTGGAACTGACTAGTATGGATATCAAAAAAGATCTCACACACAAAATATGCACTGTCTAGGACTTCAAGGTGTTATGACTCAGGAGACACACTGATGGATTGACAACTGCTACAGATACTTGAGATGAGCTTAGCCATCAAAAGACCATATGAACAATAAGTCAGCACCATTTTCACGAAACCCGAGCTTATCATCAACACAGCATCTAGGACTGATAATAATGATATTGAAGTCCTGCCTGTGGACATTGATGGCATTTCCATCATGACTACAATTTTTTTTTTTACTGGAACGCAATTTTTCATTTAGAAATTTAAGCCAAGTGTTGTAGAAGAAAATCCAAAACATAATTTAGTACAAAAAGGGTGAAATTACAATGAAACCTATCAGCTGGAACCATCAGGGTATGTATCAAAAAAGCGTTAGATGCTTGTGGCACACCTCTAAGTTATTCACAGAACACCAGTATTCTGCAGAACATAGTTTAAGAAACAGTGTGCTAAATAAAAGGAGCTAGAACAGAGGTTATTCAGGATGGAATCTTAAGTTCAGGTAGAGAAACTTAGGCTCAGTTTTAAACCTCATAATTTTAGCACTTAATGTGTCTTGTTGAAGAATGGATAGGAATTTCATCATATCTTAGGTATGTTCCAAATGTGAAATATATATATTCTGCAGAAAACAAGCTAGACTCCGACACATAGTATGCATTTTAATATGACTAAATGTAAGTGCATACATTCATGAACAAAGAACATAGTCCATACTTACAGGAAGCAAGTGACTCTGAAAAAAAGTAGGGGGTACTGGTTAATCAGCTGAACAAGAGTTCTCAGAGGAAGTAGAAGTAGAGAAGTTATTTTACTTTACATTTGGCAATGGTCAACTGTGGCTAAAAAGTGGTGTCCAGTTCTGGTGTATACAGTTCAAGAAGGATGTTGGTAAAGAAGGATGTTAGAAAATATATATGTTCTAAACTATTTCAATATTTTAATGACAATGAAAACAGGCATTAATATTTTAAATAGCTCTGTTTTCAAATATATTTCATGGATGTGCCATAGTGAGAGGTGTTCCTCACCATATGTACTTTCAAACCACCATGCTGAGCCAAATGGATATCTTCCTTCAAGGCAAATAATTATATAATAATAGTCTGTGATTTTAGTTTGATCTTGGATCAGGAGCTCTAAATTTTGCACACGACATTTAAAAATGACAAGTGCTATAAAGGCTGTGTTAGAAACAATGTGCTAATTGATGCTTGTTTCCAACTCCCATAATTTCGGCCATGAAGTAAGCAGGCATTATGCATTTTTTTTGAGGTTCATCATCCTTGCTCACATATGGATTTCCTCACCCTTCAGTCTAATATAGGATAGAAATGAAACACTCACTGGAAACAAGATTTTTACAGACCATTTTCCAATTTCTATCATAAAGAAATGATCATCTGGAGAGAAATTGACTGTTTCTATTCTTAAATCTGAACATTTTGCAACCATTTTTAAAATATTAGAACTTGGGGAGATGAATATAGATTTAGTCTAGTCTTTGATTATACTTTAGCATGTGATCAGCTCTTTCATTAGAGCTAGATAAATTGCCTATACAACACTTCAGAAGAAGCTATCAAGAATATAGATAATTGAGTTTGATAGGGCAGTAAGGCATCTAGAGGAGTTACAGTAGTCATTGATTACTTCTGACTAGCCAGAGTTAATCAAGTGGATATAAGGAAAATTCTTAAACAGGCAGGATGCATTCATTCTGGACAAGTTTTGCCTTAGAAGGATAGAAAGTAGCCAAAAAATCACTTCTATACCAAATGATTCATATAGAATATTAAAGAAAGCTATACTTCAACAGTTAATAGTTCAAGAAATCCTTGCTTCATTTTATCTCTTATTTCGTCCCAGAATGCCCTACAATAGGTGCGCCAGAGAATGGTTCTTTGACAGCTGAGGGTAGTTAGCTAATTTTAACAATTCCACTGCACATGGAAGATGGGAAACACTGAAGAGGCCATTCAAGAAGCCCACATATCTTGTGCAGACTGGAGCCCAGAGGATCAAATGCTTCCTGGTTACCTGGGTGAGACTCACCAGTGGAACACGTTTATGGGCATATTATACGATATATTCATTTTTTTTTACTTTTTTTTGTCTTCGGGGTGGTGATGAGGTGACTGGTTGGGGACAGTGATTGAAAAATAGCTTTGGGTAACATTTGACAAGAGTATCAGAGTACCACCCCCCAACTCATGCATCTGATGAAGTAGGTCTTTGCCCATAAAAGCTTGTGCTCCAAAATATCTGTTAGTCTATAAGGTGCCACAGGACTTCTTGTTATTTGGCAAGCGATAGCTCACTCTCTTCCCCCCTGAAACTGGCAAAAATAACATGCTAATATTTTTATTGTTTAAAGTACTTTGTATTTGAAAAAGCATTTGATGTTTTAAAAGAGCTCATCACAGGTCCTTTACTTATAAAATCTTTGCATATTTGTTTCTATAGCTCTGTACACGGCCATAGACCAACATGTAAGAGAAATGAGAAAGTAGTACTTGTGCTGCTAAATATTTCTATTTAGAGCCATTTCTCTTTAGAGCAAAATTGTTAGGGATACATAGCTGAGCAATTCTGGAATGACCATGAGTGGATTCAGAACTTCCAAATGAGGAAACACAGCTTTGAGGAACTTGCGCCATGCCTCCAGGGCCAGAAGATGAGGATTCCAGAAAGCCATAACAGTGTGCAGAAGAGGGTTGTCTATTGACCAGTTGACGCTAGCAGTACTAGATAGCTGTACATTTGTTGCAAGGTTGGAAAGTCCACAACTGAGTTTGGGATTGTGCAGATTTATGAGGTGACTGACCTGGTGGTCTGCCCACTTGAGGTTGTGTCATGGGGTGAGCACCCCTAGAGGATAAAAAGGAGGGGCTATATCTCCCCTCCTAACTACCTCTGTACTTTGTCCCAGGTCATAGGGCCTGGTGCCACAGTTTAAAGTAAAAGTCTCCTTCTGCTGGGCAGCATGGCCTAGTGGATAGAGTCCATCTCAAATCTCCTTTCCCACAGGGCAGCATGGCCTAGCAGCCAGAGTCAGTAACAGACCTTCCTTCCAGCAGGGCAGTGGTCAATAACTACATGGAGGTGCCAACCCCCATGTGAGTTTAGTGGGGTAGGAGGACCCAGTTTCTCCCTCTCCATCCAGTCTCAGCCTAGGGCCCTGTCAGAAGTGGAGTGGTCCATTACTGATTCAGTGTGGAATCCCTCTGAAGCACACTGAGCTCCTGGGATGTGACTCCCCAACCTGGGTACTTCCTACTGTCTTCTCTGGTGCAGTCCTTCTCAACACTTTCCTCCTGACTGAGGTAGGGCTTCTCCTGTCATTCTCTGCTGACTGGCCACCTCATCCTGGTCCTTTGGAAGTTCCTCTCTTAAGGACGTTTGTGCATCTCTGGACCCTGACCAGCTTTCAGGCCTGAATGGTTTTAAATACCCAAGCGCTGATGGTGAATTGGGTAATCAGTGAGGTGGAGAAGAGTGTGACCCTACTGTGTGGGTAATCTCTGCCAAGATGTGAGCCTTCCTCCAGGCTCCCACTAGGGCTGCAGATTAAGTTGGCAGGGAGCCCTCACTGAGGAAAATCTCTGGATAGCTTGTCCGACCTCCACCTCCTCATGGTGACTGTTGGTAACTGGCACAGACTGCCAGGCAGAATGCAGAGGTTGCTCCTTACAGGGGTGGTGGGGAGGGATGAGCATCCCCAAAAGATTTCATTTCCCCTGATAAGGATAGTTTTCTCCTGATAGGAGTATCCTCCCCAGGCACAGGTGACTCCACTTAGTAAAGGACAGCCTCTCCATCAGAAGTTTTATATCTTTTTAATTGCAGAGGAAAGGAATTTTTATTGTCACACCAAATTGGTGTTGGACTGGTAAAAAAAAATGCCCCCATTGCTGGTTTTGATTCCCTAGCTGACAGTGTTAAATATATTAGGGAATTAATTCAAGTTGCTGGATCTATGTGTAAAATGACTTTAAATGAGTGGATACCTCCAGAGACTAAATTGATGGCCTCCCTATTAGCTGGAGTATGGGAGTTGAGGAATGTCAAGTGTTAGGTGAGGACCAAGTGAATGATTTATCTTTTTTACTTTGGTTTTTACCAGTAGCACTTTTGATAATTCATGAGCCCTGGAAGTACCTCCTTCCCCATCTGTACTCAGCCATGACTGGGCAATTCTTAGTCTTTTATACTCTGTTTTCAGCTGGAGCGTCCCCAGGAAAATTCTCAGGGCAAGTTCTCCTCAGATAAATGAGCAAGGTTAACCCCTTCAGCCCCAGTGCTGGGTTGGTACACCCCATCTCAGGTTGCTATTGAGAAGTTTTATAATGATAGCTTAATGTGCGAAAAAAAGATTTCTGAATGATCTAGGGGCCACTGTTAGAACCCATAAGCTAATACATCCACCCTTTTTTCCCCTCACAGATCATTGTTTGTTGTGCTATTTGCATGGCTCATGTGAAAAAAAAAACAAAACTAAACCCAAGGTTGAAACTGGTCAAGGTTTGGTGTGGAGCAGGGAAAAGGAGCCACTTAATCACTGAATAGTGACAGTTGCCTGTATTGTTGCTTGAATTGTGTTTTGTTGCTCTGTATATGAACCAATGAACAAAGACATTTATCTATCCATTTTCTATATTGGGAGTTCTGCTGCTTTTCATAGCACTTGTGCTTTTTTAGCAGACAACAATGCATTTTCCCCATCCTGCCTGTGTATCCGTAGAGTGTTGGATATTTATTGGCCTAGGAGTTAGGGGTTATATGGGTACATGACAGACAGAGAACATTTTCAGTGTGGTGAACTCTGACAGTTACACTATGAATCAAGAAGCCACCCACAAATCAAGGGAACTATAACATTTATTATAGCTGGTATATCAAACGTGAAATTGAAACTTTAAAAAAGGAACTATTAATCAGCCAAATCCAAAAGGATTGAATCTGCGAATGATGGTCAATGTCTTTGAACTTAGCAGGGGAGAGCAAGAGCAAGGAGACAAGGGGAGTGAGGAAAAATGTTCTGGGAAACAATTGGACATTTCTCTTGCACTGGGTTTGAGGTGCAGGGCAGGCACATACCAGGCTTCAGGGACTCCAGTAGGCTCATTGATCCTTTCCTAGGTGCTCAGTGGTATCACTCTGCGAATGGCTTCAGGTACTGGTGAAGGATGTTGTTCCAGGATGTCCGCAGGCTCCTCATGATCATTTGGGCTGCTTGAGTGCTCCACCTCAGTAGCAGTCAGAGGAAAAGGAGGAGGAGGTGCTTGTGTTTTTGGGGAGGTTTAGTACCCACCGTCGCAGGTGGAACTCATTTAACCACCAGTTCAGTGAGCCTCTCCAGTACATGTTCCCTTTCCCTGTGGCATTTATCCTGCTCAGGAACTGGTTCATCAGAATCTCTTCATGACAAAGAGATCCATCCTCCCATTCCGTGAGGAACTGAAACTGCTCCTGTCCAGGCTGTGAGGTAGATCTTACAGGATTCCTTTCCAATTGCCTCTGCTATTTCTGGGGTGCTGCTTCTGTCCTCTGGGTGGAATGTTTTCCCTCTCGGGAGCCAACGTCCTGATAATTCAAAGAAAAGCACAGCACATATTTTCTCTTTGGAAGAAACCCAGAAATCCCCGTACATAGCACCTGGTCCTGAGACAACATTCTCCACCGGTACCTGAAACCCTTCACAGAGTGACATCACTTAGCATCTAGGAAAGGATCAATGAGCCTACTGGAGTCCCTGAAACTCAGTATGTGCCTGTCCCACAGTGATTGCCCCTTCATCATCTGCTTCATGGCATCTGTCACATGTATAATAATGGTTCAGGAGGAAACAAAACCATGGATTTATAGCTGCATCTTCCTTAGGGACAATTTTGAAGTGCAAGCAGTATGGAGCTGGGCTTCAAATCCAGAACATAGACAGAGGTGATATTGGTATGAAGAATAGTCATCCACTGTAACTTACCAGTCTTGGGATATGGATAGCGCAGCTGCTTGGAACCTCTTCAGATTCATCAGGGGATTTGTTCAACTGCCTCATCGGGTAGAGGTGCAAAATGATATGTTTCTCATTCTCCTGGCCTTCCAAGGCACTCTTCATGGTCCCAGCTACATCCACTCTCTGGCCTTCATTGGCATTTCACCAGAAAGTGGGGCTCGACGGGCTAAGGAGGGAATCATGAGCCACTTTAGACTCCTTATTGGGCATTCTTTACAGCACCTCGCCCAACTCTTAATCGAACATCCATAGCCATTGATACCTCCCAGAGTGTCTGTTTGAATCTGTTAGGCTACGTCTACACGTGCAGCCAACATCGAAATAGCTTATTTCGATGTTGCGACATCGAAATAGTCTATTTCGATGAATAACGTCTCACGTCCTCCAGGGCCAGCAACGTTGATGTTCAACTTCGACGATGCTCAGCCCAACATCGAAATAGGCGCAGCAAGGGAATGTCTACACGTCAAAGTAGCACACATCGAAATAGGGATGCCAGGCACAGCTGCAGACAGGGTCACAGGGCGGACTCAACAGCAAGCCGCTCCCTTAAAGGGCCCCTCCCAGACACAGTTGCACTAAACAACACAAGATACACAGAGCTGACAACTGGTTGCAGACCCTGTGCCTGCAGCATAGATCCCCAGCTGCCGCAGAAGCAGCCAGAAGCCCCGGGCTAAGGGCTGCTGCCCACGGTGACCATAGAGCCCCGCAGGGGCTGGAGAGAGAGCATCTCTCAACCCCCCAGCTGATGGCCGCCATGGAGGACCCAGCAATTTCGACGTTGCGGGACGCGGATCGTCTACACGGTCCCTACTTCGACGTTGAACGTCGAAGTAGGGCGCTATTCCTATCTCCTCATGAGGTTAGCGACTTCGACGTCTCGCCGCCTAACGTCGAAGTTAACTTCGAAATAGCGCCCCACGCGTGTAGACGCGACGGGCGCTATTTCGAAGTTGGTGCCGCTACTTCGAAGTAGCGTGCACGTGTAGATGCAGCTTTACTCTCCAACTTATCAGCCTCAGGTGGTTCAGGCACTCTGGGCACTGTGCTGTGATCTGCTGAATGTTTGCTTGCTCCAGCCTCTGAAATTTCCCAGGAGAAATTAATGTTTCTGCTGGTTTAGAAGTTATGGAGTGCACAGTCAACCCATGGAACTCCTTGCTAGAAGATATTGCGCAGACAAGGACTTTATCAGGGTTCAAAAAAGAACTAGATACATTAGTGGAGGTTAGATCCATCAATACTTTTACGCTAGGTTGGGTAGGAATGGTTTCTCAGAGTCTGGAAGTGGTTGATTACTCAGTGATTACCTGTTCTGTTCATTCCTCTGGGACACCTGGAATTGGCCACTGTCAGAAGACAGGATACTGGCCTAAATGGACCTTTGGTCCAACCCAGTATGGCAGTTTTTATGTCCTTACAGTGTATTGTCACCTGGGCATGGCAACAGATCATGAGGCTCATCACAGGAGAGAATCTGTGTTCATTTGTATCCATCAAAACGTGAAGTGGAAAAAGCTGTTCTGGTATGGTCAGTGAAGATCCATTCTATCAGTGAAATCAGGGAGATAGGGATCTTTACAGATTGGGTTGGGGGCAAATAGAAAAGGAAGCAGGGAACTGTGGAAAGAGCTGTAGCTGTGTAGTCAGTCTTGCAACCTGGTACATGCTCCAGCCCCCTTGTGAACACTGTCATCATTACAGTGCTCTGCCACAGCTCAAGACAGCAGATACTAACTCATGCCCTTCAAGTGTGCTAGCTTACTTACCTGCACTCACCTTTAGTGGCATGCTTCTGGGGCCTAGACCTGGGCATCAATCACATTCATAGTACAACTAGGGACACGCACAAGTGCTAGTATAAACATACTCTGAGAATGCTAATGCCAGAAGCGGGCTAGGTTTGCTAGGGTACACAGACTTTATTGAAAAGGATCTTGGAAAAAACATAGTACTGTTCTGTTCTTGGATAGAAAATTCTGCATATATAAAAACAGTTTCCAGCTTAAGCGCACACAAAGACAGCATTATTGGCAGTGCGTTCACATGAACTGGAATTAAATGGAATCACTATACAATCCCTCAGTGTCAATATTAAGTGTTGAATTGTGATCTTGCCCACAGGCAGCACCAAGCCCAGGGAGTGGTGCAGCGCGTGAAACATATGAATATGATCCTCCAACATATTACAGCTAATACATGAAATATTTAAAGGTAATGTAAAACAAGCTTATTTAGAAGCTACTTCCATGTGGAAGTCAGGCAAACAAAGAGGAACTTTATCATGCAGAGGAATATAAGATTTATTCCCTTAAAAGATGGCAAGGAACCTCTTCTAGAGCCCTAGAAGAAGTCTTGAATTCTAACCAGAGCTCCTGCTTTGCATGTATTTTACCCATGGCGTTCGCCAGTGCAGCCACTGACAAAGCCACTTATCAGACCCTCATGATGTTTTGTAAGGGTATCCACGGTGCAGTAAACTTGCTGTAAGCATCTCCAAACCCACTTTATTATACACCTTAAAATCTGTTTTCAGAAGTTTCCTTTGCCTACAAAAAACTCAGGTTCATGGTCTGAGACCATGACGTACCATGCAGACCGTATTCTCTCATTGTTTCCTTGCATTTCTCCACCTGTTTATATGCCCCTGGAAGTCTCCTGTCTTAGACTTCTAGCTCCTATTGGGGACAGGAGTGCCTTTGTGTCTGTGTTTGTCCAGTGATGTCCAGGACTACAGCCATGGTAAAACAATTAGCAATATTTACTCTCATGCCCTCACTCTGTTCCAAAATGGAAAGACCAAAAATAAGAGACTGGTATGTAAATACCTCCCCTAAATTATTAATTTGAATCAACAAACCCCTTAATATTAACCACATTTTACAAACCAGCATACAGGCAAGCATTACCATGTCAACAAATAAATGCAGTCCCCAGATTCACACTTCAGCTGTGTCAGCAAAGCCCAAGGGCCTAAATCTGGTGGTGGCACAATCACAAGTAATGGATGATGTGGGCCAACTCCCTACTTCCCTTTTACTTAGGGAGAGCACCCAAAAGTCGAACAGCTGCCTGAACCTCCTGGTAGGAGGTTTACACCCCTACACCTTTACACCCCTTTATGGACTGTGGTCTACTGTCCTGGAGTACAGGGTTTATACAGTCACTTGGCCCTTTCAAGGAGCACACCAGGGCTGTAGGATTTTTTTCTTTGCTGTCCCCTCACACATTTCACACTTGTTCACAGGCCTGTCAGAATTTAACTCTGCAAAAGCTATACTGTAAAAACCTAACCAAGACTTGGATGTGGAAATGAGGTTTCATGATTAACTGTGAGTTTGGAGTAAAATTTTCCAGTGCTGAAAACTCACAGAAGGCCAGTGTACCATGTAAGCCCTATTTTTGAACACTCTGGGTATGCATTAGTTTCATACCAGCAACCTGCTCATGGGAGAAGTTCACCATTTGTGCAGTTACATTGCAGAGATGGATTTTCAGCAAAATCTGGGCTTTATGACTATCATCCTAATGAACAACCAGTGATGTGAACAATTTTCATTTATGAAAAAAATAAAGAAACTGAGACTGATGATGATGATGATGAAGTCAATATACCTTTCCCTCCAGATTCTGATAGTTTTTTCTGACAGGATAACAAGTCTTATGGATAAGGGAGAGGCGGTGGGTGTAGTATACCTAGACTTTAGTAAGGCATTTGACACAGTCTCGCATGATCTTCTTATCAATAAACAAAGAAAATACAACTTAGATGGGGCCACTACAAGGTGGGTACTGACTGGATAACTGTGATCAGAGAGTAGTTATTAATGGTTCACAGTCACGCTGGAGGGGCATAACAAGTGGGCTTCCTCAGGGATCTGTTTTGGAACCAGTTGTGTTCAATATCAACAATTTAGATATTGGCATCAACAATTTAGACATTGGCATAGAGAGTATTAAATTTGCAGATGATACCAAGCTGGGAGGGGTTGCAACTGCTTTGAAGGATAGGCTCATAATTCAGAATGATCTGGACAACCTGGAGAAATGGTCTGAGGTAAACAGGATGCAGTTTAATAAGGACAAATGCAAAGTATTCCACTTAGGACAAAAGAATCAGCTTCATACATATAGAATGGGAAGGAATACTGCAGAAAGGAATCTAAGGGTCATAGTGGACACCAAGCTAACTATGAGTCAGTCTGATGCTGCTGCCAAAAAAGCAAACATGATTCTGCGATGTATTAACAGGAGTGTTGTGAGCAAGACACGAGAAATCATTCTTCTGCTCTACTTACACTCAGTAGGCCTCTGATGGAGTACTGTGTCCAGTTCTGGGCACCACATTTCAAGAAATATGTGGAGCAATTGGAGAATGTCCAGAGAAGAACAACAAGAATGATTAAAGGTCTAGAGAACATGAGCTATGAAGGAAGACTGAAAGAACTGGTTTTGTCTAATTTAGAAAAGAGAAGATTTAGAGGGGACATGATAGCAGTTTTTAAGTACCTCACAGAGGATTACAAGGAAGAGGGAGAAAAATTGTTCTCCTTGGACTCTGACAATGGGCTTAAACTGCAGCAAGACTAGACATTAGGAAAAATGTCCCAACTGTCAGGGTGGTTAAACACTGGAATGTTACCTAGGGAGATTGTGGAATTTCCATCACTGGAGATATTTAAGAGCAGGTTAAATAGATACCTATCGGGGATGATCTAGACAGTGTTTGGTCCTGCCAAGAGGGCAGCGAACTGGACTTGCTGACCTCTTGAGGTCTCTTCCAGTTCTAGTGTTCTATGATTCCTTCAGTACGCTGATAGTTGTTTTGCAGTGGTTTGAAGGAAAAGAAACAATGCAGTATACCATACAGCATTTCTGTACCACACCTACTGTAATTTTGGTTATTCAGTTGTATGAATTCCTAAATAGTTCATCATAACTGGACTCATGTACATATATACACACCAGATCAGTCTCACTCCTGGGCTCTGGACCCCTGTTCAGCTCATAGTCCCACAGATAATTTGGGTACTACAGTATAGCCTTACATGCCCTTTCTGCAGTTTGGACTTCAGCCCTTCAGCTAAAATAATGTTGGGTTTAGTGTCTCCTGGTCTGCCTTGGTTAAATGAACAGTCTTCAGCTACCAGCTGACCTCAGAGATTACCTGAGGGAAGGGAGTCCAAACACTCCTCGTGGAAAATCCTCACTTCCACTGTCGTGCATGGTAATGCTGGCACTGGCGTTCTGCTTAGCAGTGCTCACTCTCTCTTAATCTGTTTATAATCTATTCACCTTACTCCAAGTCCTCAAGTTGTTACTCTTCTCTGAACTCTTTCCAGTTTGGTTACATCATTCCTGAGGCATAGCATCCAGAACTGGATGCAGTACTCCTGCTGAGGTCTCAGGAGCCCTGAGTAAAGAAGGATAATTATCTCCCAGTATTACACACAACATTCCAATTAATACACTCCAGAGTGATATCAGCCTTGTTCTCAGCTGCCTCCCATTTTTGACACATTCAGTTTGCAATGCATTATAATGCTGGGATCCTTTTCAGAATTATTATCACCTAACCAGTTATTCCCAACTTTACAGTTATGTGTTTGTTTTTGCCTTCCTAAATGCAGTACTTTGCACTTATATAATTAAATTTCACCTTGTTCAGTTCAGACCAACTCTCCAATTTGTCAGGGTAATTTTTAATTCTAATTCCCTCCCAGTTTGTCATCATCTGCACATTTTATGAGCACATTATCCATTCCATTCTCTAAGTTATTAATGACAATATTGACCTGTACTAGGCCAGGAATCCCTGTAAAGCCCCCAACTAGAAATGCCAGTTTGACAGTGAACCACTGATAACAACTATTTGAATATGTCTTTCAATAAGTTGTGCATCACTTTCACCTAGAATATGTTTCCATAGTTTGCTTAGGAGACTGTCTTGTGGGACTGTGCCAAAGGCCTTACTAAAATCAAGATAGCGCACATCTACTGCTTCCCTGCATCCACTAAGCCAGTAATCCTGTTTCAGAAGGAAATTAGTTTGGTTTAGCATGATTTGTGCTTAACAAATCTATACTGGCTGTTCCTTATAACTTTATTATCCTCTAAATCCTTATATACTGATTGTTTAATCATGTGTTCCTGTGTCTTTACGGGTGTTAAAGTTAGGCTGACTGGTCTGTAATTTCCCCAGGCTGTCTTTATTTCTTTGTTTAATGAAAGGTGTTATGTTTGCCCTTCTTCATTCTCCTGTTATCTAATACTCCCTCCAGGAGTTCTCAAATCTAAGACTACTTCAGTCTCTTGCAGTCTTTATGTACAGTGACAATGTCACTACGTGTTGGCATATCTTACCATGTTTATAAACAGGATACTTTGCTGGGTCTGTTTATAGTCTTGTACTGAGGCACTCTCTTATTGTGTTTTCCAGTGTTAATAGCTGTCAGAGTAATCATCTCAACATTCTTTAGAGTAGCAGATCTACACAGTTACCACTTCGTAATCAAATGTATATATAATCTTATGCTGCACAATATCTAAAGGTTTAGAAATATGTGAATTTACACACTCCATATCAAAGCTAAGGTTAGTCCTGGATTAAGATCCCAACTACTGAATCATCCTTCCTACCATAGTATTGGCATGACAATGATTAACATCCTTCTTGTATTAGCTCTAACATCTGTCTTGGAACAGAGTGCCTCAGACCTGAAGCCTTTCCCAGTCTCTTAGATAACATGCTCCAAGCCAGATCCTTATCCTTCTACCCTATGCCTGTTCTTTCTGTTTGGCATTAGCATGTTCATACTCAGCACAGGCCCCTCCTAATATTACTTCCTTAATGCTACTTCCATAAATCTTCACAGGAAGAATTAACTACAAGCAATTTTTCAACTGAGTAAAACAACCTGTATCTTGGGCAAGTATTTCTTGCTACAGTTGAGTGCATTACTGCAATTTAATAGCTATATTAATTTGATTAATAAACTGCAATAATAATACAAAATGTAACAGTGTCTAAAGAAATCTTTCTGCATGCCTATCATTCAAAAATAGACTAATGTTGCTTTAGTTTTCCAAATTTGTTAGAAAAATGTCACTCTTAGTTGTGGAATACATTTCATAGTTAATTTTATTATAAACACCTTAAAATATTATTTCCTTGATGAATGATTATGAAGCTCAAGCACAAAATTCAGTGATAGCATTCTTCACCCCGCAATCATTGTGCCAGGAATAAATTCTCCAAGGCACTTTCTGGTTCTTTACAAGGAGCTATCATGGAAAGGTGATATCTGGCCAACTTTGAATGCTTGATATGTTCTCTGAATTATTGCCCTTTGACAACCTGTTCAATGTTTTCCCACTTTATTGCCTGACCATTCTATTGCTTTCCCTTGGAAAGTCTCATCAGCAGATGGAAATGTAGGAGTATAAACCACTCAGAACATTGAGAAGTTCCAGTACAACTTGATATATGTTATGCTTCGTAAGGATAGAGAAATCATCCAGTGATTATACATAGGGTTGAGGTCTAAAAATAAACTTTGTAAAGTTAGTGGACCCACTTCTGAGCTTGCTCACTCTAATGCAAAACTTGTCTAACTTCACGGACTGATTTACACCAAATGGAGATGAGACTAGAACTTTTCTACCACATCTTAAAAAAATAAACTTAGGATATGGAGTAGACTATTCACCCATGAAGCAGCTACTGCCACAGCAACATATTGATGTATTTCACTAACATCCATCTGCCATTATTTTAATTTCCTAGCTTGAGCCAGTGAAGACCTACTTCAGTCAGAGAGACTTTTACACCAATCATGGATAAATAAATGACAACTTGAAAGTCAATTGAAATTAAATAATAAAATAATTGAGACATATTTTTATTACAGTTAAATTTATATTTCAGAGATTTTTTGTAAACCAATGTCCACACATTTTTTACGAACAAATTCCTCTCTTCTATTTAAAAAGTAATTTAATATTAGCACTACGTGTTTTCTTCATCCCTTTCATTTATAGTTAATATTTACATGGGAATCCCTGGCATGAAGATATTATAGTACAGTGGTAACATAAAAACACATTTAGTGTATTAATTATTTAAAACAAAGATATTTGCAAGTTGGCAACATCCAGGAAGTCTATGTAATTTCAATGAAGATTTAATTTGACCCCTTGAACAAGCCTAGGGAAATCAATGAATTTTCAGTTATATTGTGCAACATAAAAAATCTGACTGCAGACCCTAAGGGCTCAATTAATTGATGCAAATTTCCTGATTACAGTGTTGATTTTCCCTCCTCCCACAATCAACCTGTTTTTATCATAGTTTGTAAGAGAAAATGTTTCTGGTGATTTTAATCATTGTTCTTGACTCTGTCAATACTCTCTAGTTGCAACAGAATAGAATTAATCTTAATTATAAGAATATATAAGCCATTCTTCCTTAAAACCAGACTCCAATAGGCAGTTAATATGCAAAAGTTATAATTATTAAGTCATTACTGTGGCAAATGTCTTATTTGGGACATAATGTGTATGTGGGGGAAGGGTACAATTATTTTGTAAATACACTTTCTAAACGACTTTTAAATTTTAAAAGCAAAGCAAAACGTGGAGTCACATATTATTTATTCAAATCAGTGAATACAATCCTGAACAGGTTTCGGAAGTACATAATTGATATTGCATGAGATATTGTCATAATCTATCAGCGTGTGTGTGTGTGTGTGTGTGTGTGTGTGTGTGCGTGTGTATTTTAGAAGACATGGGGTGCAATATATACATAAGGAAGAGATTTCTTGTAGTAGATGACATTTTAATCTAGCAGAAAAAAAAGGCATATTTCAACGGTGAGAACCTGAAATATACAAATTCAAAACAAATCACAGTGAAAATAATTACCCAATGGCAAAATTTACTTATGGCCTTGGTGGATTCTCCATCACAAATTTATTTAAGTCAAGAATGAATATTTTTTTTCTGAAATATCTACTACAGCTCAAGCAGAAGTTATGGGCTTGATGTAGAATTACTGGATTACTTACCTTGGTCTGTGTTATTCAGTAGGAAAATTCGTACATATAAGCCATTCTTTTTAGCAGATAAATCTGAGGTGCTAACCCAGATTTCCAGGTAAGTAGCAATAAAGATCACTGGGACTAAATGGTATTCACTCAAGGAGTTTTGTAGGAATTCAGACATGAAACTCTAATGCTTCTGCCAAGTGGAGCTAGCAGCAGCTAGGACTGAGTTTAATATCTAGGGGTTCCTTTCCATTGTTGCAACACACAGCCAATTGAGCCCCCACCCCATAACTTGGAAAATTCACATGCCACCTTTGGGCACATCTGAGATATAATGCTTCACAAGTTGCAAGTAAAGAATCTGGGCATAGAAAAGAAACTTAATAAAAGTGAGAGAAATAATATGGCATTAATTTTGGAAAACACCACAAACAACATTCATAAATATAAAACATAAGTAAAAGTCCAACCCCAAATTGGACTGTCCCTTTCAAATGTCCAACCTTTCTCTGCACCCCCTCTCCCAGTTGCTGTCCTTGGTCAGTGCAGATCCAGGGTTCAGAGGTACATCCACGGAGTTCACCTCCTATCCTGGGGGGAAGGAGGCAATAAGTAAAGAGGCATCTTAATCGATTCACTGGTTGCTCACCATCCACCCTCCTGTCTGCTCAATGAACCTTTCTGCCACCACTCTGCTGATTGTCAGTTACTATCTGTTGCCATCCACCTTTTGGCTGTGAGCTCTGCATGTCAGCTCCCAGTGCTTTTGACTCATGAAAGGCAAGGCAAAAGAAACACACTTCTACCACAATTAACATAAGAAAGAAGCCCGTAATGATGTCTATTTGGTTCTATTCATCGAAAATTTGGGGAAGCAAGTCAAGACAATCTACACAGTACTCCTGGGGAGGGTATATAACCTCTTTGTCAGAAAACCTACCATCATCCTTCTTATTCTCATAGTGCTCTGACAGTTATGCACTGCTTAGCAAGATTCTTTCTACTGTGAGCCCTTTACTTTGAATAATCCTGCATTTTAGTACTCATAATAGTTATAAACAACCCTGCATTTAATGCAAAAATAGCTGGTGTTGGGTAACAAATTAGGTCAATTATAATGAGCAAAATTCCCCACCATCTACTGATTATCTAGCAAATCTAAGAAAAAAAACGAATCAAACAATATTTACATAGACAAACCCATGGTCTCTCCCACTGCCAGCTGGCTCTCAAGGGAGCATTCCTCTGGATCCTGCTTCTGTTTAGAACTACTAACTAGTATGTAACCTATCAGTTCGGCATCTCTATCAGATGCCCAGAACATGGCTCATGTAATGCGGGTTTCTAAAAAAAGCATTGGAACTGAGCCTGCCAATCATTGACTTGTAAGCCTACATTCATTGCCAGGCAAATTGGTTGGAACTATAGTAAAGAACACAATTATCAGACACATAGATAATCACAATTTCTTAGAAAAGAATCAATATGGCTTGTGGAAAATTAAACCATGACTCATCACTTTATAAGAAGAATGTTGGGGGTGTTAATAAGCATGTGGACAAGAGTTCTTGGACTTTCACAAAATCTTTGACAACATCCTTCCACCCAAGCTCTTAAACAAGTTAAACAGTCATCAGATAGAAGGGAATGTCCTCTCATGGACCAATAACTTTTTAAAAGATTGAGAATAAAGAGCAGGAAGAATTGGTTAGGTTTCAGAATGGAAAGAAGTAAAATAGAAGGATCCCTTAAAGACCTCCACTGGTACTTGTTCTGTTTAACCCATTCAAAAATTAACTAGAGAACAGGGAATGAACAGTGAGGAGGCAAAATTTGCAGACAATACTAAATTATTCCAGACTATTAAATCCAACATAACTGTGGGTTACAAAGGGATCACATGAAACTAGGTAACAAGACAACAAAATTACAGGTGAATTCAATGCTGATTAAAGCAAAGCAAATGAATATTGAATACATAATCCCAATAATAGTACAAAATAATGAGGTCTAAATTAGCTGTTGCCACTCAAGAAAAATATTTTGAAGCACTCCTGGATAATTCTTTGAAAACATCCATTCCATGTACAGTGGCAGTCAAAAAGGCAAAAGAATACTAGGGATTATTAGGAAGAGAATAGTTACTATGACAGATAATAGCTTAATGTCACCATATAAATCCATGGTGTGCCAACACATTGGCTAGTGTGCTGCATTCTCATCAACCTATATATATATATAGTCCCTTTAGGGGTCCTGTGCTTCCAGGTGGCTCCTTGTGTGCCTGAGAGAGGCCCTTTTGTTGCCCTGGAGCTTCCCAAGGGCAAGAGTCTCCTTTTACTGAGCCATTTTCATCACAGGCCAGTCTTGAGTCTGGGAAGAGTATAAACCCCTCCACGGGAAGGGTTGGGGGAGTCCAGTCCCACTCACTGCCCTGGACTCCAGCCCAGGGACCCTAGAAGGGAAGGGAGCTAGCAGGACTTTCACCCCTGCTCCACAGCAGCGCCCCTTCCCTGGGCCTCTGCACCCACCACTTCCCTCTGGTAGCCTGGGGAAATCTTTTATGGGGAGCCAGGAGGCCTTAACTGATGGCAGTTGCTTGACTGCAAGCAGTGGCTGGCTGATGCCTAACGAGACCCAGCTGCCTATCCCACTGGCAGGTTTGCATTGTCTGGGGATTTAGAGGGGAACAAAAAGGCATTCCTCCAGCTTCCAAAATGTTTGGCCTCTATTAGACCCTTGCTGGCAGCTACCCCTGGTCACTTTTACATTTGGTAGCTCTTTAAAAGAATTAATTAGTGTTTTTTTTATTTGGTTTTGAGTATATGTGTATATGAACATTCCAAGTTTGTTTCAGCAGGGGGAGAATATTCTTCAGAAAAACTGCTCCTCTTCTAACTTGCATTTCGATTAGAAAGTTACTTGAAGGAAAGTTAACCATCTGGCTAAATGAAGAGTAGCTTTGTAAATAAATACACACCTCAAATTTTAAGCTATGAATCTCTCTCTCTCTTCCCTCTATTTTTTGTTCAAACTATTATACTGATTAAATGGTAACAGAACCACTTTTGTGACTTAGAATTACAAACTGAGGACATTTATAGCTGTGCTATAACATAAATTGCACTCATGAGAGAACGTTAATTAGACTGTTCACCACCAAATACATTAACTGGGGTTTGGCAGCTCACTCGCTTGGTTTTCCTCATACATCATAACTGTTAACCCTTTCTGGTTGTATTATTAATGGTCACAATATAAAATCAATAATCTGTCAATTCTCCATAGATGTGACAAATTCCAAAATCTCTTTCGGTGGTAGTAAAGGATGGGCAAAAAAATGAAAGACATTTTGGATAAAAAGAAAGAAAAAAGAGAAGTAGAACATACCTATATGCTCAGCTGGACTAAACTGTTTACCTGTCTTCAAATCATTGGAACTATTCTGTTTGCCAAAATTGTTATGTATATACTAGAGAGTTTTGTCAACAAAACTGGCTTTTTATCACAAAACACATGGAGCGTCCACATTTTCAAGGCGTTCTGTCAACAGCATTCTGCTAATCCTTCATGAGGCAGAATGCCTCTGTCGACAGATTTTGTCATCAGAAAACCAGTCTGGACAGATTTTTGGTGGGGGGCAGGGGGGCAGGGAGGGCACTGTCTCAACAGACAAGACTTCCAGAACACCGAGCAGCCGTGCCTGCTATGCTTCTGGTTGACCATTCTGTTGATAGAGGGCCTGGGCAGTCCAGCTGCTCTCTGTCCGCAGAATGGATTGCTCTTTTGATCAGCTTGACAGTCTGGCCACAATCTATCAACAGAAGCTTTGTCAGAAGATATCTTCTGTCAGGAACTTCTGTCAACAGATCACTGTAGTGTAGACATAGACTGAGGATTTGATTGGAAGGTTTTAACTTGTTGCAATTACAGATCCAGGTTCTTTTCCGGTGTGTATGGATACAGCTGCACAGACTTTGATGGAGTTTTGATAATTTACACTAGCAGCTAGACATACTAATTAAAGATCAGGGTTTCATTTTATTAGGCACTCTATGAACATGAAGTAAATAGTCTGCCCTGCATCATCAAAGCTTTAGTTAATACCACAGTGCCTGGTTTACTCAATTACTGCTTCTGAAACAATGCCATTATTCCCTGAAGTGCCACTTTTACACTATGAGGTTACACTTCAAAGAATATTATCAAAATTTATGGTCTCGACTATAGTTCAGAAAAGAAGCGGTGTTCAGAAATAGTTCTGAACTCTTGAATATCATTAGATGCCTGACTTTCTCTGAACCAATCTGGCATATATCCATGTTTTCTTTAACAAGATGTGAAGTAGATCAGACTTGATGGACTGGAAACTAAGATTTTTTTTTCTTCCTTTTGAAATTTCTTCCTTTATTGGGAAGATTTACTCATTATATGATGCTGCCGTTTGTGATGAAAACATCCCTTTTAGCCTGTGGCAAGATGGTACACAAAAGCCGCGTCTATTCTAGCCGGCTATTTCGAAGTAGCCGGGCCAACTTCAAAATAGCACCCGCTGTGTCTATATGGCCGTGTCTACACGTGCACGCTACTTCGAAGTAGCGGCGCCAACTTCGAAATAGCGCCCGTCACGGCTACACGTGTTGGGCGCTATTTTGAAGTTGAAATCGACGTTAGGTAGCGAGACGTCGAAGTCGCTAACCCCATGAGGGGATGGGAATAGCGCCCTACTTCGAAGTTGAATGTCGAAGTAAGGCACGTGTAGATAATCTGCGTCCCGCACCATCGAAATAGTGGGGTCCGCCATGGCGGCCATCAGCTGAGGGGTTGAGAGACGCTCTCTCTCCAGCCCCTGCAGGGCTCTATGGTCATCGTGTGCAGCAGCCCTTAGCCCAGGGCTTCTGGCTGCTGCTGCAGCAGCTGGGGATCCATGCTGCATGCACAGGGTCTGCAACCAGTTGTCGGCTCTGTGGATCTTGTGTTGTTTAGTGCAACTGTGTCTGGGAGGGGCCCTTTAAGGGAGCGGCTTGCTGTTGAGTCCGCCCTGTGACCCTGTCTGCAGCTGTTCCTTGCACCCTTATTTTGATGTGTGCTACTTTGGCATGTAGACGTTCCCTCACAGCGCCTATTTTGATGTGGTGCTGCCCAACGTCGAAGTTGAACGTCGACATTGCCAGCCCTGGAGGACGTGTAGACGTTATTCATTGAAATAGACTATTTCAATGTCGCTACATCGAAATAGGCTATTTCGATGTAGCGTGCACGTGTAGACATAGCCTATGTAAGTAAGGCATACGGTGGCGAGACATCGCAATCACTATCCTCATCAGGAGATGGGAATAGCGCCCTACTTCGACGTTCAACGTCAAAGTAGGGCACGTGTAGACGATCCATGTCCTGCAACATTGAAATAGCGGGGTCCCCCATGGTGGCCATCAGCTGAGGGGTTGAGAGACGCTCTGTCCAGCCCCTGAGCTCTATGGTCACTGCGTGCAGCAGCCCCTTAAAGCTCCCCGCCCCCTTTTTTCCTGTCCAAGAAGCTGAGAGAGTGCAGGCAGCAGCACAGACACGTGCCCAGCCTGCACGTCCTCCACAAGCCCCAACCCAGCACCCAGCACCCATGGCAGCCAGCCAGCCCCCCAAGGACCCACAGGGCACCCCCCCCAAGGGGAACCAGGGCTCCCAGCCAGCCAGCTAGCGGGCGAAGAGGCAGTGGGGCCCCTCCTGGTCAGAGGCTGAGATCCGGGACCTGCTGGGGCTCTGGGGTGAGGAAGAGGTGCTACAGGTAATGGGGAGCAAGCGGCGGAACGCAGATGCGTTTGCCTGGCTGGCCGAGGGCCTGGCTGCCCGGGGTCACCCTGTCTGCACTCCTGACCACTTCAGGAATAAGGTGAAGGAGCTGTGGCAGGGTTACGCCTGGGCCCGGGACATGGTCAGCCAATCTGGGGCCGCCCCCGCCGCTTGCCCCTTTTACAGGGAGCTCAGGGAAATCCTGGGCCCCCGGTACACCACCTCCCCCTGGCCACCCTTGACACCTCAGCCGACAAGCCCCAGCAGACCCCGGAGACAGAGTCCGGCCCGGAGGCCAGCCCTGCACCCCAGGGGCCCCCACAGGAGCCCACCCCAGGACAGCACAGGAGAAGGAAGAGACCTCCAGCGATAGGGGGGCTGTTCATAGACAGCAGGGCATCTACCTGATGGGTGTCCCCTGACCATGGGAACGGACCATCAGGTATATACCCCGGTGCACACCCCTGAGGTTAAGGGGCGGGGACAAGGGACATGACCAGGGCCCTCCACACACCCAGATGACCACAGATGTCCCCGAGGACAGCAGTGGCATGTCCCTCAGAAGAGTCCATCAGCCCCTGCCCCCCAGCAGGACAGCACCATGCCCCATCCCTGGGGATGGGGGGAGTGGAACCTAGAGGTCACCCCTGGGGGGGATAGCACACCCGTCTTCATCATCAGCATCTCTGGGGGATGGGGATGGGGAACCAGCAGCAGAGGGGTGGGGGGACATGGGCCACAGGTTAGGGGCTAGACGAATGTCTGTCTCCGCTCTTCCCCCCTCTGTTCCACAGCTGCACCATCTGAGGTCCCCGAGAGCATAGGCGCTGTGTACGTTGTGCCGGACGGCCCACCGGGACCATCGCAGCAGGCCAGCCCAGCAGCGGAGCAGGGACTGGCCCCAGGATGAGCCCAGCAGCGCCGGAGCCATCCCTGGGCATCCACTGACCCCCAGCTCCTCACCACCCTCTGGCATCAGGTGGAGGTCTCTGAGCACCGCCTGCATGTGGAGGAGCGGCGGCTCCACCTGCAGAAGCGAGCGCTGGCCTGGCACCAGGAGGCTTGGGGCGCCTTCATGCAGACCTTCGAGCAGATCGCAGAGCAGTTGGCCCCCCCCACTGCCACTCCGCCCGCCGTCTCTCCGAGCCGCCCTCTACCAGCAGCTGTCCTGGAGCCTGCCGCTGAGGGGGACCGCGGGCATCAGGAACTAGCCCGGCCATATCTGCTGGTACTCCTGCCCCCACCAAGCCTTGATGGGGCCTCCGGCCCAGACCTGGGTCACACACCCCCCACGCCAGGCGCTGGACAATAGGGGTGAAGGAGGCCAAGGACATTGCCCCCCCAGGCCCGCCATCCTTTGTACATATCCCCCCCCCAATAATTGTAAATAGTTTATTTGTCCCACCCCCGTTAGTAGCTGCCCCCCCCATGTACATAGTTCCCCCCTTCTTAATGTAATGACTTCATTGTTTTGTTTCTAAAAAAGGTTTTGGTTTATTTACAAAAGAAGTGTGTGGGTGGTGTGTGCTCTCTGATGCTCAGTGGTGTGGGCATGGGGGCAGGTAGTGTTGTGGGGGATGTGGGGGGGCGGTGGGTGGCTCACCAGCAGCTGGCCCTGCCAGTGTTCACCCCACAGCCTGCTCAAAATGGGCCCGCAGGGCCTCCCAGACCCAGATCCCCTCAGGGTCGACCTGGCGACTGGGGACAGCGGGTGGCTGGGCGTCGGCCCTGCCAGTCTCCACAGCCCAGCCCTGGAAGAATGCCTCTCCCTTGCTGTCCACCAGGTTGTGGAGTGCGCAGCATGTGCCCACAACCTGGGGGATGTTGGCGAGCCCTGCATCCAGGCGGGTGAGGAGACACCTTTGAGGCGGCCGAAAGTGCGCTTGACCACGTGGTGCGCATGGTTCAAGCGGGTGTTGAACCGCTCCTGCGTGGCACTGACATGGTCCGTGTAGGGGCACATGAGCCAGGGCCAGAGGGGGTACGCCGTGTCTGCGATGAGGCTGAGGGGCATGGTTGTGTCCCCCAGCGGGATCTCCCACTGGGGGATGTAGGTCCCCGCCTCCAGCCAGAGGCACAGGCCCGAATTCCTGAGCACCCGGGCGTCGTGGGTGCTGCCAGGCCAGCCAACATAAATGTCTGGGAGGCGGCCCCAGCTGTCCACCAAAGCCTGGAGGACCATGGAATGGTATCCCTTCCTATTCAGGAAGCGTCCTCCGCTGTGCTCCAGGGCACAGATGGGGATATGGGTCCCATCTAGAACCCCGAAGCAATTAGGGAAGCCTAGGCTGGCAAACCCCACGATGGCAACATCCGGGTCCCCAAGGCGCATGAGCCTGTGGAGGAGCAGGGCATTGATTGCGCGGACCACCTGCAGGGGAAGGACATGAAAGAGCACCCATTAGGGGTGTGCAGGGTGTGTCTGGCCCTCTCCCTGGGCTCCCCCTTCCCCCAGGGCTCCCCCCCCGGGCTCCTCCTCCCCCCAGGGCTCCCCCCTGGGATCCCCCTCTTCCCCAAGCTCCCTCTCCCCCCGGGCTCCCCCCTCCCCCTGGGTCCTTTTACCTCCATGACGACAGCCCTGACAGTGGCCTTGCCCACACCAAACTGCTTCCCTACGGATCAGTAGCTGTCTGGAGTGGCCAGCTTCCAGACAGCAATGCCGACCCATTTCTCAACGGTGAGGGCACTTCACATGGGGGTGTCCTGGTGCCATAAGGCAGGGGTGAGCCACTGGCAGAGCTCAAAGAATGTCTGTTGGCTCATCCGGAAATTCTGGAGCCAGCGGTCATTGTCCCACTCGCCAAGCACCAGCCGCTCCCACCAGTCCGTGCTCGTGGGGTACCTCCATAGCAGGCGGCGTGTCCAAAGGGTGGAGGCTGGGAGGGCAGCAAGGTCTGGGGCTGCTTCTTCATCCCCCGAGGACAGCTCATCTTCCTCAAATAAAAGATGCTGAGCTGCCTCCTCCATGGCACTGAGCAGGGTGGACAGTGCTCCAGGGGCAGGTGTGGGGGCCTCTGGCTGCAGCTGCTGCTGGGGGTCCATGCTGCTTCCACGGGTGTGCGTGCTTGTGGGCTCTGCAGACCGCATGCTGTGCAGGCTGAGTGTGTCTGGGAGGGGCCCTTTAAGGAAGCAGCTTGCTGTTGCCCTGGAAGTGCTAGTCCGCCCTGTGACCCTGTCCTCAGCTTTTCCTGGCACCCTTATTTCGATCTGGGCCGCTTTTGTGTGTAGACGCTCCCCTGCAGTGCCTATTTCGATGTACTGCTCTCCTATGTCGACGTTAAACGTTGATGCCACCAGCCCTGGAGGATGTGTAGACGCTACTTGTCGAAATAGCTTATTTTGATTTTGCTACATAGAAATAAGCTATTTTGATGTAGCATCCCAATGTAGATGTAGCTAAACAGACATAAACAAATACATGTGAATAAGCTAAGTAATAATGTTGAGACCACAGACTGCTAGAAGACACTAAACAGCTCATGTGATTCAACTGTTGTCCATATAGTAGAATATAGAATATTTTAGCAATTTAATAATCCTAATATGATAATATTATCCTAAAGGTTTCTATTTAAATAGGCCCTTGTTACTGAAATACAGCTACTTCTGTGAGGGGATTTAACAAGCACTTAGTAGTGCATGGTGATACATTACAAGAGTTTTGGCCCAAGCGTAAAGAAGAATTTTATATCTAACTGAGAGTTCAGCAGGACTTCTGTTGGGCAAAATATACGGTGGTGTAAAACGGCCAGCACACTTGCTCATAACATTTTTATCCTAGGAAAAGTAGCTGTAGGATCTTTAAGAACTAGTGCATGGATAATCTGCATAGGACATAGGTATTATGTACTAGGTGGAAATAGTCTAGCTGTAAAATATTATAAGATTATGAAATTTACTGTATTGGTTCATAAAGCTGTAATATAATGAGTCACTACAGAGAGATTTTAATATTAAAAAAATAAAAAAGGTAGCTAGATTTTTCCAGCATATTTTAATATCTAGAATTACTAGGATCTTCTAAATTGAATCTTTTAGTGCATGGACGTAATGAATTCTGGTTTGTTTTAAAATTGCATGCAGTGGTCACAGTGGTGAAGTCTAGAAAAGGAAACATGTGCTTGGGCAGTTTGTTCAGAAGATATTCAAAAATGTCTGTCGCCCTCGTGTAGATCAGGAATAATTCCAGTGATGCAGAAGACGAGGTGGGTGAGGCAACATCTTTTCTTGGATCGCCTTGTGTTGGTGGGAGAGACAAGCTTTACAATTTTTGATGGAATTAATTAGGTATAAAGTTAGATTGCATCTCTCACAGTCATTCTGGAATGACTTTCACATGGGAGATGATAAGCACACAAAGAGGAGAGTATATGCGCATGAAATGTGTTGTCTCATAAGGATACACGGCCCGATTCCCTGCTCCCATGAATGGGCAGTAAAAGATGAAAATTTCCAACTCAATCCTATGTTTTTTCAACTGCTTATATATATATCAGTGGTGTGAATTCTGGTACAAGCGGGAGGAATGGACATTCTAAGTGATGAGAAAAAAATTATATCATTAGCATTACTGAAACCTGAGGGGACATTCACAGGTTACAATCTGTTTAGGAATGACAAAGCTGGTAAAAATGATGCACATGCAACATTGCTTGATAAATACACCAGTACCTGTGTTTTGAGTTCTTGATAATTCAGAACTACAAGATCTAGAAGGCATCAGTCTAACTAACAGAGCCCATAAAGAGGTATTGGTCGGGATCTGATATGGCTCAACAAATCAAATCCACAAACAGGATGGCCGTGTCTACACTAGCCAAAAAATTCAAAATGGCCATGCAAATGGCCATTTCGAAGTTTACTAATAAAGCGCTGAACTACATATTCAGTGCTTCATTAGCATGCGGGCAGCCGCGGCACTTCGAAATTGATGCGGCTCGCCACTGCGCAGCTCTTCCAGATGGGGCTCCTTTTCGAAAGGACCCCACCTACTTCGAAGTGCCCTTATTCCCATCTGCTCATAGGAATAAGGGGACTTTGAAGTAGCTGGGGTCCTTTCGAAAAGGAGCCCCGTCTGGACGAGCTGCGCGGTGGCAAGCCGCATCAATTTCTAAGTGCCGCGGCCGCCCGCGTGCTAATGAAGCACTGACTATGTATTTCAGCGCTTCATTAGTAAACTTCAAAATGGCCATTTGCATGACCATTTTGAAGTTTTTGGCTAGTGTAGACAGAGCCGATGAGTTGCTAAGTAAGCATATATTTGTAATGTGTGGAAAGAAAAAAAATGTTGTTATGGGAAACATCCATTTGAGAGACACATGCTAGAGGTCTTGTCCAGCCACTAGTAAATTATTCAGATACCAAGGGGGCAGTGATGGCTGGCAATGTAAAGGACATTAAAAGGGATTTTTTTTTAAAAAAAGCTATCAGGATCATAATGATTTAGACCCATTTCTAATTGGAGTTGTTAACATTATTAAAATTGATGTACAAAAGACTGAAACTTTCCATAAATATTTCTGTTCTGTTTTTTTGGAAAAAAAGCACAATGATGTCATATGAAGATGAACTATGTTACAACTGAATAATAGGTAAGGAGAATGTTGAACAATATCCACTGTTGATAAACATTTTTAAATAACCAGGCCCAGATAGCCTGCATTTAAGAATCCTAAAAAGAGTGGGCTGTTGTTGATTTTGACACATTTTGGAGTACCAGAAAAGTTGCACAAAACTGAAAAAGTGTACCAGTGTGGTGTAAATATTCCAAAAGAACAAGTGGGATTACCCAGGTAATTGTAGTCTTGTTAGTCAGGCCAATCCTGGAGAAAAAAGCAACAACAATAGAAAAACTGATAGAATAAATTAATAAGGGATTAAAGAATTTGAATAAAACTTGTGTCAGTCAATGTGGTTATATGGAAAATAGGCCTTTTTCAAATGAATCTGATTTAATTCTTTCAGCACGTAATAAATTTGGTTCAGAAAAGTTAACAATGGAGATGTATGCATACATTTGGCAAACCATTCTGACAAAAAAGTTAGCTCTATATAATTCAGTTAACGTGCGTTTGGGATTAGGAACTGTCTAACTGACAGATATCCAGGGGCAGTCAGAGGGGACACATCCTCACTAGAGTTTCCAGTACGGATCAGCACTAGTCTGACAATATTCAATATTATCATTTATCTGAAAGTAAATAAGACTGTCACTGGTGATCAAGTTTGTAGGTGACACAAAGATTGGTGAAACAATAAATAGTAGGGGTGAGGCAGTTGGACATAATGAATTGAATTGCTTGATAAGCTGGGGGCATTCAAACAGAGTATTTCAATACAGTCAAATGCAAGGAACAAAAAGCTACCATAGCTACAGGAGGGGAAACTGTATCCCCCAGACCAGTGATTCTGAAAAGAATGTGTAGATCATAGGGATAAAATAACTGCATTAAGTCTGGAGTAGACAGGGGAAACTTTGATTCCAAAATGATACACAGTTCCTTCTTTATTTTTGTCAAGTCCCCTGAAATGTAGGCAGAGCCAAATCTAATCTTTGGTATGTCTTCTTCCTGAAGGTAAAAGGAAATCTGCTTGACACATAGGTAATGGGAAATCAGGAACAGAAATACACATCCAAGTTGCATTGGTTAAAGTCATATGGATGGACAATTCATTTAATATCACATTCCCGACAACATGGAAGAGGTTTCTTAGATGAGAAACTGGAAGTTAGAAGTAACACTGTTATGACTTCTGATAAGTACAGGTTCAATCTCTCTCATCCAACACCCTCAAACCTGACTAGTGCCAGACTGAAGAATTTGCCAGACCATGGGAGGTCAATATGGTTTAGCAGCATTACCAACATTATCATTGCTTACTAGCTATTATAAGACATCTGGGGTAAATTGCAGCTAAATAACAGCACAAAACACTGAGCGCTAGGGCTGGTGGCTGTAAACAATCTTTATGTAACCACAGGAAACTTGGCCACGCCCATGATAAAAGGTCATGCAGCTAACTAAAATAATGGCAGACAACAGCAATTGTCTAACAATAGCATGCCAGATGAGCGACATTCAGCCTGCAGTTGTCTTTCACATGGCATCTCACTTGTGAAATTAAATAACCGGGGTGGATGAAATGTCCTGTTTATGTCCACTTTTGAGTTAATTTGCATTTTATATAATTTTACAAACAATTTAAAGTAATAGCATTTTTGCCTTCTGCTGTCCTTTCTATTTATATAAACAACATCCATATAAGCTGCTCTAGAATGCAATTCAGGACAGAGAGTTGGGGAGATAGTTTCAAAGGTTTTTTAATTTTGAAAGCTTTTTGAAAATCCCACTAAAGGTGGCATCATTAGGCATTTTTTGAATTCTGAGCAGTGTTGCTTAGCTTTTAATTTTATCTTACATACTGAAGCACTTTGGTTTTTTCATTCCCCATTTATCTGACAGTAACCCACCAGCCTGCTCTCATTAAAAATAAAATTGTATACCACTTGTGAATTACCTGTTTCCTCTGTTGTAAAGCCCATAAATCCTCATCTCTCTGCTTTAAAGATGTGTGATTCATTCAGCCATCTCTTGTGCATGTACTCCATCCATATAAAATTTAAGGTTTTATCTTTCTGACTCTTGCTCATTATTATATATCCAAAATTCTATTTTACCTTTTTACTGGCTGTAAACATTATACTGAAGATATTAATGTTCCATTCCTAATAATCCCTAGATCCTTTTCCTGATCTGTTTTGTCAAATATATTAACTTTCTGTGGTACATTATTTTTCAGGTACTATATCCCTAGCTTTATTATCATCCCCGTTTCTGTGCCAAATCAAATAAGCCACTTATTTGTTCACGCTTCTAGTCTATTTTAGTCTTTTTTTATGAATTTGGTTGCCCTTTTCTTTGCAATGACCTTTCTTGCCCCTCAAATATTTTGTGTGTGTTTTACATTTACTTATTATACAATTTAATCCTTTCCCAAGGTACAAATTGCTTCTTTTTTGATCCCTGCACTCCATTTGCTTTTATCTGTCCTGAAGATCTATTGTTTTCTACTTTCAGGACACATCTGCAACCTTTAAAGTAGATCAGCATATATAACATTTTTAATGGTCTGTTAGATTAGTCTTTTTCCTGTTACAATATAAAATAAAATCCTGTCTTGAAGTCCAGATATATTCTCTGACATGCCCTCAGCATGCATTATTACTAAATGAATACAAGCACCATAGTGTGTTAAGTATGGCTTATAATTCATAGGATCTCATTCTTGTAATTTGTGTTCCATTCATACCCTAAATTAGGGTACTTACTGTACATTCTGTAGCTTTCTTGCATACAGCTCAAGCTCAGTTTAATAAAGGTTATTAAAATACTTTTATTATGTAACAGATAACAAGAATAAGATGGGGACTAAAAAAGAGGCAGAGTTAAGGTCCAAACATCAGGATGTGCCCTTATTATCCACAAATGGAAGAAATCTTTTCCTGACACAGCTTTCAATCCCATTATATGGCAAGGGATCCAGCTTCTGCAACCTCCCACACTGTTCTGAGAGAGGGCTGCTTGGAGCCCCAGGCAAATTCTAAGGAAGGATCTATGTATATGAGAAGAAATTGGGTGGGGAACAATAGATAGGCTGGAACTAACAAAATGACTAGCAAACTCCAGGGAGCTTTCAGAGGAAAGAAAGCAGAGCAAAAAAGTGATCTTCATTTTCTTCAGGCCACCTTCCATGCTGAAATATATTGTAAAATAAAGCATGGTCGTGTTGGTATGGAAAAGTTCATAATGTAGTTTATAGCTGTAGTTTATATTTGAAAGTGTCCCTTTAAAAGTTTGAGCTTTTGTGTTTGAAAACTTCTGATTTGAAACTGGACAATTAGGAACTTTGCAATCAATCAACAAATGAATAAATGACCATTTACACATCTGCTCCTCCCACCACAATATCTTAGAAAGCCACAACAGTGAGACTGTAAAGCAAGTTACACTGGAATGCAATTTACATTAACATTTCTTCTTTTCATGGCAAGGGAACAGAGTATTCTTGACAGATCCTCTCACATGTGCCTTACAAATATGAAATTTGCTCCTAGTTAGGCTAAACAAAATAATAGGAGGGCAAAAAGAAGACAGCAAAATTACTGCTTTACAAGATAGTTGAAAATTTCTACCAAGTTATCAGGTTAGCCTCATCCTTGATACTGTTCATGCCACATAACACTAGCAGAAACACAACCTGCTTTTCTGTTGTCTGCAATGTTTTGCTTCTTACACATAAAGTGCCTTATTCAGTAATGGTTTCTCTTACCTACACAGCAAGAGCTGCTCTAAGCCAACATGGCTTCATTTCCTTCTGTGGGGTGACATGGCAATTCATACCAGATGAGGACCTGGTCAGAGTTTGCATTGTTCTGAGTCACGAGGCTTGGTTTTAGTTACATGTTCAGCTTTCTTCACAATAAGTCAACTTTTAAACATTATGGCCCACCTTTTTCTTCAAATCACATGATGTATATACTTAGCAGTTTCAGTTCTTTCCCAGTACTCTGTAACATCTAGCCTTGAATAACAGGTAATTATGAAACAAAATTTGCACAAAATGCAGGAGCTCTTTAATGGAGAGAAAGGACAGGTAAAGTGTACAAATTTGTCATTTTGGTCAATAATGTTGATTTGGCCCTTAACTACTACTTCTTATTGTTTTTGAGTAACCATGAGACCAAACATTCTGTGCAGTCTCCAAGTCACCCAGTTATCACTTGAACGATAATATATAGCAACTACTACTATGAGATGAGCATAGCTGAGCTCCATACCTGATAACCGCATCCTGGGGGTTTTAGAGGAAGTTTGGATACTGAAATCCAAATCTGATCCCTGCTGTTTGAATTGAACCCAAAATCAGCTGGGGTTCTCCATTTTCCACTAAACTAGATTAGTCAGAACAAGAAGAGGTGGGATCAGTGACTCCCTCTCTGTTGAAATACATTGCCTCAGTATATTGTTGAATTGTGTCTTGTGCTACACATTTTGAAATGACATACAAGCCGCGTCTAAACGTGCTGGCTACTTTGAAGTAGCTGCACCAACTTCAAAATAGCGCCCACCACGTCTACACGTGGCGGGCGCTATTTCGAAGTTGACATCAACGTAAGGCGTCGAGACGTCGAAGTTGCTATCCTCATGAGGGGATGGGAATAGCGCCCTACTTTGATGTTCAACGTCGAAGTAGGGCACATGTAACCGATGCGCGTCCCATAACATCGAAATAGTGGGGTCTGCCATGTCAGCCATCAGCTGAGGGGTTGAGAGACGCTCTCTCCAGCCCCTGAGCTCGATGGTTGCCACATGCAGCGGCCCCTTAAAGGTCCCCGCCCCCTGCCCTCCTGTGCAGGAAGCTGAGAAAGCGTGCAGGCGGCAGCCCAGCCACACGGCCAGCCTGCACGTCTCACAGCAGCCGCGGCCCAACAGCCTGAACCCATGGCAGCCAGCCAGCCCCCCAAGCGCCCCCAGGGCACCCCCCCGCAAGGGGAGCCAGGGCTCCCAGGCTGGCAGCCAGCCCGGGAAGAGGCAGCGGGGCCCCTCCTGGACGGAGGTCGAGCTCTGGGACCTGCTGGGGCTCTGGAACAAGGAGGAGGTGCTCCAGGTAATGGGGAGCAAGAGGCGGAATGCGGATGCATTCGCTTGGCTGGCCGAGGGCCTGGCTGCCCGGGGTCACCCTGCCTGCACTCCTGACCACGTCAGGAGTAAGGTTAAGGAGCTGCAGCAGGGTTACGCTCGGGCCCGGGATGCGGCCAGCCGATCTGGGGCTGCCCCCGTCACTTCCCTTTTACAGGGAGCTCAGGGAAATCCTGGGACCCCGGCATACCTCCTCCCCGCTGGCCACTCTTGACACCTCAGCCGACGAGCCCCAGGAGGCGCCAGAGGTGGATTCCGCCCCGGAGGCAAGCCTCGCGCCCTAGGGTCCCCCCCAGGAGCCCACCCCAGGATGCCGGAGGAGGAGGAGGAGGAGGGGGGAATCCTCCTCTAGTGATGGGGTGCTCCGGATCACCATCCTGTCCTGGAGCTCCAGCAGGGCGTCCGCCCACTGGGTGTCCTCTGACCGTGGGAGCGGACCATCAGTTATGTACCCCCCCGGTGCACACTCCCGGGGTTGAGGTGCGGGGGCAACAGACATGACCAGGGCCCTCCACATGCCCACATGACCATGGCCCCAAGGACAGCAGTGGCATGTCCCTCAGAAGAGTGCATCAGCCCCTGCCCCCCCAGCACGACAGTGCCATGCCCCATCCCTGGGGATGGGGGGAGTGGAACCTAGGGTCCCCTGGGGGGAGGGGGTGGGACACCCATCAGCAGCAGCAGCATCTCCCGGGGACGGGGATGGGGAACCAGCAGCAGAGGGGTGGGGGAACAAGGGCCACGCTCGGGGCCCACACTAACAGCTGTCTCCACTCTTCTTCCCCCCCGTGTTCTGCAGCTGCACCATCGGAGGGACCGAAGAGCACCGGCGAGGTGTCAGTGGTCCCAGAGAGCCCACCGGGGCCATCACTCCAGACCAGCCCCTTGGCGGAGAACCGAGCAGCCCCAGGGTGGGGACAACGGCGGACCCAGCACCATCCGAGGACGTCGACGGACCCCCAGCTGCTGGCAATCCTCTGGCGGCAGCTGGAGGTCTCAGAGCAGCGCCTGAGGGTGGAGGAGTGGCACCTCCATCTGCTGGAGCAGGCACTGGCCTTGCGCCAGGAGGCATGGGGGACCTTTAAGCGCACATTTGAGTGCATCGCGGACTACCTGACCCCCATGCCACACCGGCCGCCACTCTGCCCACCCTGCCTGCTCCACCCACTGTCCCACCGCCGTCCGCCACTGAGGGGCCATCCGCCGAGGGGGACCTGGGGCATGCTGACACCCGTCGGCCATCTCTGCCGGTCCGCCCGGCCCCCAGCCAGCCCCAGCCAGGGCTGAGGCCGAGGCGTAGGTTGCGGCCGCCCACCCCCAGTGCTGGACATTAGGTGGTGCGGGGCCCAGGACGTGCACCCCCCTCCCCCTTTGTACATATCCCCTTTTACTTGTGTTTTGTATATAGTTTGTATTAGACCCCTGTTATTTTAGGATACCTGCCCCCCATGTAAATAGTTCTCCCCTTCCTTGTGTTCCACTGTTTTTTGCTTATCATCATATAATATATAATATTTATATTTGTTGTAAATAATATAATAATAAGAATTCAACGTTTGGTAGTTTCATGAACAACAGGTCTATTTTCATTTGCAAGAAAAGTGGGGGTGTGTGCTCTTGGGTGCTTTGTGGTGTGGGCGTAGGGAAAGAGAGTGCTGTGGAGGATGGGGGGGGGTGCAGTGGGGGGCCTGCCAGTGTTCATCCCGCGACCTTGTCAAAATGGGCCCGCAGGGCATCCCAGACCCGGATCCCCTCGGGGTCCACCTGGCAACTGGGGGCAGCAGGTGGCTGCACGTCGGCCCTGCCGGCCTCCACAGCCCAGCCCTGAAAGAATGCCTCCCCCTTGCTCTCGACCAGATTGTGGAGGGCGCTGCAAGCGCCCACAATCTGGGGGATGTTGGTGGGGCCCACATCAAGGCGGGTGAGGAGACACCTGCAGCACCCTTTGAGGCAGCCAAATGTGCGCTCAACCACCTGGCGCACGTGGTTCAGGCGCATGTTGAAGCGCTCCTGGCTGGCTGACAGACGGCCCATGTAAGGGTTCATGAGCCAGGGCCGGAGGGGGTATGTCGCGTCTGTGATGACACAGAGGGGCATCGTGGTGTCCCCCACAGGGATCTCCTGCCGGGGGATGTAGGTCCCCGCCTCCAGCTAGCGGCACAGGCCCAAATTCCGGAATACCCGGGCGTCGTGGGTGCTGCCAGGCCAGCCAACATAAATGTCCAGGAAATGGCCCCGGCTGTCCACCAAGGCCTGGAAGACCACTGAATGGTAGCCCTTCCTGTTCAAGAAGCGTCCTCCACTGTGCTCCAGGGCACGGATGGGGATATGGGTCCCATCCAGAGCCCTGAAGCAATTGGGGAACCCCAGGGTGGCAAACGCCGCAATAGCGGCATCCGGGTCCCCAAGCCGCACGAGCCTGTGGAGGAGCAGGGCGTTGATGGAGCTGACGACCTGCAGGGGAAGGACATGGGAGAGCACCAATGAGGAGGGGTGTGCGGGGTGTGTGTGGCCCTCCCCTGCCAGGGCTCCCCTCCCCTCCCCAAGGCTCCCCTCCCCTGCCAGGGCTCCCCTCCACCCCCAGGGCTGCCTCCACCTCCCCGTGGGTCCTCTTACCTCCATGAGGACAACCCCGACAGTGGCCTTGCCCATGACAAACTGCTGGCCCACGGATTGGTAGCTGTCTGGAGTGGTCAGCTTCCAGACAGCAATGCAGACCCATTTCTCCATGCTGAGGGCACGCCGCATGGTGGTGTCCTGGTGCCTCAGTGCGGGGGTGAGCCACTGGCAGAGCTCCAGAAATGTCTGCCAGCTCATACGAAAGTTCTGGAGCCAGCGGTTGTCGTCCCACTCTCCGAGCACCAGCCGCTCCCACCAGTCAGTGCTTGTGGGGTAGCTCCACAGCCGGCGGCGTGTGCGGCGGGGTGGGTTGGGGGACTTCAGGGTCTGGGGTTGCTTCCTCCTTCCCTGGGAGCAGCTCCTCTTCTGTGGCTAGAATGTGATCAGCTGTCTCCTGCATGGCATTGAGCAGGGGGAGCACTGCTCCTACAGGAGCGGCTGGGTGGACCTCTGGCTGCTGCTGCTGCTGCTGCTGCTGCTGCTGGGGGTCCATAACTGCGTCGCCGAGGTGTGCGTGCCTATGGCTTTGCAGACCGCATGCTGTGCAGGCTGAGTGTTTCTGGGAAGGGCCCTTTAAGGGAGCGGCTAGCTGTTGCTCTGGAAGTGCTAGTCCGCCCTGTGACCCTGTCTGCAGCTGTTCCTGGCACCCTTATTTTGATGTGTTCTACTTTGGCGTGTAGACGCTCCCCTGCAGCTCCTACTTCCATGTGGTGCTGCCCAACGTTGACATTGAACGTCGACGGCACCAGCCCCGGAGGACATGTAGACGTTATTCATCGAAATAGCTTATTTTGATGTCGCTACATCGAAATAAGCTAGTTCGATGTAGCATACACGTGTAGACGTAGCCACAGGGTGTATGTACTGTAGGCCTGGTCCCTGGGCTAGTGCAGAATGAGGGAGCTAGGTCAAGTCCAGCCTTTGCTTCACCTTTCCCCGTTCTTCTCAGGCAGTTTAAATCACTGGTGCTAGAAATTCACAGTGCTTGTACTAAAGATTAGGCATTTTTGTTCTCTGACTTGGTGATCTATATATAGACTTGGCAAAATTCAATGTATATATCTATATGATTTAGAGGAAAATCAATACATAGTTGAAAGCATTTTTTTCAAGTTTTTATACATTTAAATCTTCAATTATGGGAAATTTTAAGGGGATCAAACAGCAATTAAAATGACAGAACATGGAGAGATTCTAAAAGTTAAAGCTTTATAACTATTAAAACATTAATTTCCAACATCATATGCCAAAACGTACAAAGACAATAGTCTTAAATCAAACTCTTAAATTCTCAAGCAGCACACTTATTATTTTTCCTATCTGTAAATATCTATTATTATTACTGGAAATATATTTTCACCAGTTTGTGTGGTGAAATTGCCATTTATTTACATTTCCTGATAAAAATGTAATCCATCAAAGCCTGTTTATGTAACTAATCAGCAGAGTCTAAATTTTCACAATTATACACAAATTCCTTCTCAGGAATGGCTTCAAACTTTTGAGCTACAAACTCACTTTTCATGCTGGCAGAACCTGAACCCTTGTCTATTTCTGGTGTAACAGGCATTGCTGAATCTTCAGTTCTTACTAGATGTAAGCTCTTTGGGGCAGGAGCTGCTCTTTGGGGTATTTTGGTTGGTTGGTGTTTGTGCCTTCAGTGCCTGACACAAAAGGGGTCCAAATCTTGACATTTAGGCCTTTTTGGGTGGGAGGGGAAACATTTCCTAGGGTTTTCTCAGTTCTTACAATCACTTTGTGGGTTTATTTAGTTATTGAGGGTAAGTGTAACAAAAATTTTAATATTTCTTGTTTTGAACCTATAGGAATATTTTTAAATGACATGGAAAAGTGTGATGAAGAGGAGACTCTGTCTTTCCATTCTTAACAACATGAGGCAGTTGGGACTCATTTATTTATACCTTTCACATTCTCACAGTTGAAAGTCAAATTAATTTAATTTGTCCTAATGGATGTTTCAGATACCGTATTTGTTCAAAATAGTATAATAAATGTTAATGGACTTTAACTGTGTTAACAAAATTAACAAAATAATCACTTTGTCCCTGAACTGAGGAAGACATTCAGAGGTACTGAACTGAGATACCCCTTAATGTTGGAAGCAACTTGCAAATTAATTTGCTAAGTAACTGATCGTGAACACTCTATTTTCCCTGAGAAGAAATATAGAAGAGGTCTGTTCTATATTGGACATGTTCTGCCCACCCCAGGTGCCTGCAGAGGCTTTTCCATGTGGAGATGTTGCTCCCTGGGCTTGGGAACTGGGGTAAAGGGAAGAATTGTTCTGTCAGAAACTCAATGAAGCTGAACCAACATCAGCCTATTTAAGAACATCCCAAAACCTAATATATTAAATAGGCTGAATTTCTAGGTGTAGCCAATTTCTAGGTGTAGGTGAGTTGGTATTTCAATGGCCATGTCTACAATAGCCCCAAACTTCAAAATGGCCACGCAAATGGCCATTTCGAAGTTTACTAATGAAGCGCTGAAATGCATATTTAATGCTTCATTAGCATGCGGGCGGCCACAGCACTTTGAAATTGATGTGCCTTGCCGCCGCGCGGCTAGTCCCAACGGGGCTCCTTTTCGAAAGGACCCTGCCTACTTCGAAGTCCCCTTATTCCCATGAGCTGATGGGAATAAGGGGACTTCTAAGTAGGCAGGGTCCTTTCGAAAAGGAGCCCCGTTGGGACAAACCGCACGGCAGAGAGGCACGTCAATTTCAAAGTGCTGTGGCCGCCCGCATGCTAATGAAGCATTAAATATGCATTTCAGCGCTTCATTAGTAAACTTCGAAATGGCCATTTGCGTGGCCATTTTGAAGTTTGGGGCTATTGTAGACATGGCCATTGAAAGAAAGAAAGAGGACAAATTAACAAACTGGAGCTGTATGTGGCATCACTGCTCCCCAAGGCTTATGGGGCTGCACAAGCCCACCAACAGGAGGGGACAAAGAGGGCAGTTGCCATGAAGCCCAATGATTCAAAAGGTCTTGGAGATCCTTGCTGTCACCACTGCTGCAGCAGAGCAGCAACAGCAGCCAGAGCCCCAGCGCTTTAAATCACTGCCATAGCACCAGGCAGTGCACTCCAGGAGGATCTCAGGGCAGCCTGGAGGATCAGCAGCCAGAGCAATGGATTCTGGGCAGCTCAGAGGACTGGCTGTCCCTGCCCTGCCCCTTCTATCCAAGGCCCTGCCCCTGCCAGGAGCAGGCGCTGCCCCCTCACATGCACCTTGCCCAGGGGCCCAGCAAGTCTGTCAGCCCCCTTGAGGCTGTGAGTATTGGGGCTTGTGACTTTGCATTGGAAATAGGAATGAAGGCTGTTATCCAATTAAGAGGGGAAGTTGTTGCTCTGTTCTTTGCAAACAGCGTGAAAAAAGGGCACCAAAGAGGTTTGTTGGGGAAAGTTTACCGGTGCCAAAGATGACCAGTAGCATCCAAGACTCGACGCTAAACTAAATTTCTCCCAGCATCAGGTCTGCTGATGGGGGAGGGACAGCTCAGTGGTTTGGGAGTTGCCCTGCTAAACCCAGGCTTGTGAGCTCAGTCCTTGAGGGGGGCCATTTAGGGATCTGGAGCAAATAAAAAAAAAGGGATGGTGCTTGGTCCTGCTGTGAGGGCAGGGGACTGGACTCATTGACCTCCCAAGGTCCCTTCCAGATCTATGAGATGCCCCGGGCCTGGTATTTCAAAAGGGCCTAGAGCTTCAGCTGCATCCATTGCCAAAGTAGCCGTGGAAGCTCCAGACACATTTGAAAAGCTGTAGAGTGCTGTGCTGTCATACCACATGCAGACCTGAGGAAGTTTGTGAGGGCCATAACCAACTGCCCTAAGCCCCAAACCTCTTGGAGGCAGGACCCAGGACTTCCTCCCCCTTTGGTCTAAATTGAAGTTGCTTTTATTCATTGTCAGCAACAAAGAACTACAGAGTTTGTTGGCTATTCTGCCTGCTTTTCACCCTCTTTCCTTTTTTTAAGTAAATTTTATTTATATTTTTATTAACACAAACCTCTTTTTTCCTTTTGGCTGTTCCTTATTCTTGGCTTTATTTCGCAGTTCTTCAATTCAGCTAATTATGTTAAATGATTGTTAATATTGTGTTTCTCTATTTTACAACAAATTTGAGACTCAATCTGGCAGAAGCAGGTAAAACAGGGACTACTGCACTGAGCAGGGGAGGGGATAAAATGGGGCTCTCCTTAGCACCCTTATTGACTCAGAACTTTTCAGGGGAGACCATCCCAGCTCTTGGGTCATTATGACCCAGATGACATGTCTCCTCCTTCTCTCTCTCCCCCTGCCATATGGCCTTGGGGTTGGGGGGTGACTGACTGACCTGACTGAACCCTCCCTACCCTGTGCTCTCCATGCCCAGTTGGTGTCCTGAGATGGGCCCACTTCTCCTGGTATCTGGTGCCACATCTTCTCAAGACAACATGTGGGGAGCACGCAGAGTCAGAGACCCCTCCCTGCCAGTCAGGGTCCACAACAGCATCACAAGCAGGGACCACCCTGCAGGGGTGGTGTGAACAGCCACAGCAGGGAGACGCCAGTGACAAGAGAAGCATAGGCAGCAGAGGTAATGTGTAACCAGCTACTGCATGACAGCACTCCTCAGGCACCGCAGCAAGCAGCCAGTGCTGTCTGGAAATGAGGCAAGAATATGGCAGGACTGCATTGACAGACCAGGAGGGGGAGCAGCTGGCCCTGCATGCTGCATTTTGCTGCTTTGCACACTCACCCCCACTGTCAGACATTTGACCACCACACACACCGACTGCCCCTTCCAAGAATGTGGAGCTGGGGCACTCTGTAGTGGTCAGTTGCAAAAGAACTTTGCATGTGAAAGCTTAGGGGTGATGAGGCAGGAACCCCCTCGCCCCATGTCTAATGACCCAGGAACAAGCCTCAGGAAAAAAACTACCAAACAAGGTGTGTGGTGGCACTGTAGCAGAACAATTTGTAGATAAGGATAAGAGGAAGGGCACAAACATGCAACAATCTTGTATGATGAGATGTGGTAAACGCATAAGCAGGGTTAAAGAACAAGAAGTAACAGAACCAATAACAGATCAATAACTGACAGCTAAGGAAATACTGTAAATGGAAACGAGTGACTTAATGGAACTGTATCATGAGACAGAAAAGCTGTATATAACCAATGCAGAAACCAATGCAATTTGGACCTCACCGGTGGGCTATGGCACAGGTGTCTCGGAAGGCTAGAGAACCCTCACTTGTCCGCAGCTGACTGGGATCCCCAGCTTGACGAAGGGACATGAGATGCCGCTTTCCTATCATGATTTTGCTTTTTGGTTAAGAGTTTATTGCTAAAGCCGGTCAGGGCAATAAACTGCTTGTAGTTAACAGATATCTTGTCAGCGTGTTTTGTACTCAGAGAACCCAGTGTCAAACCTGGGATAACTTTTAACTGCAACAGTTGGTGCAGGGAGGGGGGATCTCTTAGTACATCTCGCTCAGCATGTGGAAAAAAAGCAAGAAGAAGGGCAAGGGAGAGGATAGGGTAGAGCGCCAAATTCCAGGCTGGCCGTGCACATCAGTTTGGGGTTTGGTTGCTCAGCTTTGGTATGCAACCTCTGCTGTGCAGTTCAAATGGGAGCTAGCTGATGGGGTCAGTCCTGCTGGTATCCAAAAGATGCTGGAGGCATTGGAAGTGCAAAAGAAGGATAAGAGGGTTTGTCAGGCTGGATGGCTATTCCTAAGCACACTCCACTGTGTATGGGAAGGGGGCGTTACAGCGGGACATGGCACAGATTACAGCGGTAACATAGTCAATAAATCACTGGAAAGTGCTAGCCCTGTGGGCAGGGCAGCAAACATTCTAAGCAGACAACATTTGCCTCCTTTAACTGATGGAAATCCGCTATTAAGAACTTGCTAAGAAGAGAAAAAAATATATGTGTGACAAGAAACAGACTGTGGCTTTGATAATGCTGGCAGAAACGAGCTAGATACAGAAATGGTATCCATAACAAAGAACGGTACACGGGGGACATATGGAATGACCTAGGTAAACCCTCCTTCCCTGACCTGTGAGTAACCATGCCACAATGGCCACCTTCACAAAAGAACCAGGTTTTGGAAAAATATCTACCTAACCCTAAGCCAATTCCCGTTAAAATGGAAAGCATACCTGGTGAAGGAGTCAGCCTCCCCACAGTTACCACCCAACTTCCTCCTGAAGGCTCCCCCATAAATAGACTATTAAAAATATATAGCATACTGTTCAGGAGAAACAGGATGTCTTTAAAGAATTGTTATAAAAGGGGGAATGCAGTAACAACATGTTTGAAAATAAGTCAAGGACACCTTGAGCCAGAAGATTAATACACAAGCTCTGTTTAAAAAGTAATGAATCAACCACTGTTGGCTCCCCTCCCTGAAAGATTTTAAGGAGTTTTGGCATGTTTGCTTAAATGTGCACAGCTATTAAAGACAGTAGAAATTAATACTGCCCAGGAACCAATGTTACACAGACTTTATTGGACCCATTAAGCAGCCATGAGTCTTGATAATGTTGCTCAAATGGTTAAATGTGCAGCTCAAAAGGCATGCATGATCAGCACAGATCTAAAAATTCAGAAGGAACAGGCTTTTTGGCAAGCAAAGACAGAAGAAGAGCTTGCCCTAGCCCTGGGCCCATGGGAACCAGGTCCTGTAGAATTGCAGGTCTTCACCCAGGGAAACCAAGTTGTCTGGAGTCTGTGGCAAATACAGCAGGGGCATCGGGTACCTCTGGGATTTTAAAATAAAACCCTGATGGGGGCCAGTGCTAACTATACTCCCTTTGAGAAACAGGTGCTAGTTTGCTATCTGGCATTGCTGGACACTGAACATGTCACTCCGAACCGACAGGTGTTGCTGCCCCTGAGCTCCCTATCATGAGCGAGGTGTGAGATACAGCAGCTCCCCAGTCGGGAGGAGCCAGGCCCAGGACTGTTAGTGGAGGTTTTACATCCAGGAGAGACCAAAGCCTGGACCCTCAGGGGTTTCTCATTTGCACGAGCTGGTAGCACAGCTCACAGAGGGAGATAAGGCTGATCAACCCAGCCAGCATCAGCTGCCTCTGCAGTGAGGAATAGCAGTATGCGCTCCCTGCCTTACAGTGCTCTGACCCCTGAGGAGAAGCAGTTTGCCTCGTTTACTGATGGATCTGCCCGATACGTGGGGGGCTGCCTAGAAGTGTCGAGCTGCTGCTGTTCCACAGCAGACGTGGAGCATACAGCTATCAAAAGTAGGCACAGGGGGATCCAGCCAGCTAGCTGAGCTAATAGGCATACACCTTGCGTGCAAATGAGCAATAGAGCAGGGGGACAAAAAGTGTCTCCTTTACACTGACTCTTGGGCAGTCTGGCATGTCACCGCTTGGCAGGAATTGTGGGACCTCCACCATCGCATAGAGATGCAGGTGTCCCAAGTAGATGCCTACACGCAAAGGCTGGGAGAGGAAGCAAAGCTAAATGCAGCTGTGGATGACCTAGCAGCTGTGCATTCAGTAACAGCTGCACACAATCAAACTGAACTACCTTCCTGGCCATCTGGGTACATCAGCAGTTAGGATGTACAGGGGTGGAAGCCAGTTTTGGGGCAAGCCTGCTGTAGTTGGAACTTGTGTTTAATAGCAGTACTACCCTTCATGAGCACTTCAAGGGACAAGGTGGCCCTAGTTCTCTGCCCCCTGCTGGAAATGCACCTAAGGAGCTGGAGGGAGTCGGTCATTGGGTCTGGATACTGACCCAACCTGGAGACTCCGCTTCTTTGGTGGCTTCATAAACCATTGCCCAAGGACTGGGGGCTACATGGTGGGTGCTCCCTGCTAATGATTTTATTTTACAACGTCTTCCTCAGGCATGTTTGCACAAGTGAGAATGAGCCACCAGCATGCAGTTGTTGTGGTGGGCACTCCTGCTTCCCAGTTTGCTGTCAGCCTCCTCCAGGGGTGGTGGAAATCAACATTTCAGGTGGAAAAGTGCTCCCAGACCTGGCCGAATGAGTCGTGTCAATCTTCCATGCAAGTGGGATTTGTATCTGAATGCCTTATGCTCCAGTTCAGGAACACCAGGATCCACATCTGGTACCTAGACCAAGCAAGAGAACATCACCACTGACTATGCTGCCCATTGGTGTGTATAGCTCAACACCATGGAGTGGCCCAGATCTGCAATTTGGGGACAAACCCATCAAGGCATTCATATTCCACATGCCTCCAGCAATGTGACTTTCCACTACTACCAGGTTGTTGTGAAACCAGGGACAAATTGGACATCGGTGGTGGAGGACAGTGAGCTTGTAACTGAGATACATGGAAATGAGGTAACCAACGAAGGTGGCTCCTACATCCACAATGCCACACATGAACTATGGGTAGGTAACATTTGTGTTAATACTTATAGGGGTGGTGGGCAGTAATGATTGTGACACACATAAGTACCCACACCCAGTTAGCATCTATTGGCCAGACCACCATGCACCCTTTACCCTCCATTTTAGGGGCTAGAACACCAGAGACCCTTGTTGTTTTCCCTAGCACCTTCTTTGAATGACAACTATATAGTATGGGAAACAAACATCGCACGTTTACACCCATGGTGTAAACAATGGGCCCTCCTCATTTTGTCTGCCTGTCTAGGCGTTTCTCAGGGTGTAATCAGAAGCAGATGCAGGGACTGTTTTAGGCTCACTTGAGATTGCAGGTGCCGCCCCTGACCTGGAAGTTATCCACAATAAGCTCGCCATGGTGGGACAACTTACTAGCCAGGCTATAAAGGGCCAGGTACAGGCTAAGACTGCTTACCAGGAAGCCTGAGTCTGTGCCCTTGAAATAGCTAGCAAACCTCTGGCCCAAATGTCAAAGATTTTGGAGGCTTTAGTACAGGGAGCAGTTAATCTAACAAATGAAACAGCCTAAGCCATCAGTTATACCACTGTGCAAATATTTGCTATAACCCAGTATGAACATTAGTCATTTTGGGTGAGGTCAAGTAGTCCTGAGGTAATCTCCACAGCATGTAAAGAATGGTGCCAAGAGTGTAAACCTCACTTTGCTAACATAATCTTCTCAGGAATCATACGACCCTTGAGGGGTTATATCCATCTTAGATCTGTTACCTGTAGTGAAGTCACTGTCCCTGTGTATGAATACACCCCAATCCCCATTATACTAGGACGTCAGGTTTGGATGCTCTGAAGCCCAGCTCACTGAACTACCCAAGAAGGGCAATTATTAGATCACCGAGCTGTGAACAGTGGGCGTGAAATGAATGGATGTGTCCCTTTAAACATCAAATTTTGGACCCTCGGCTATTAGAAACTGATGTAGGAGAAGATGTTATTGATGGTGTATTTAATCAGACCACTGTTGTACTCACTAATCATGTGAGGTGCTTGTATGTAGTATACACTATCACTATTGTTTGGAATGATCAAACACCCAGTCAGCCCCCTGTCTGTGAATGCAGATGTAACGCCTCTGCTCTAGAAGCTAGAGGTCACATTTATGCCAGACCAGTATACCAGCAGTCTGAGGCTCTGGCCAAAATGTTTTCCCCAAATTGAACACTTTTCCTGGGGCAAAAATGGCAAACTGTGTGGGACCAGGTCCAAACCCTTAATACAATGAGACAGAATTGTTTTTTTGGTTAAGAGTTTGTTGCTAAAGCCGGTCAGGGCAATAAACTGCTTGTGGCTAACAGATACCTTGTCAGTGTGTTTTGTACTCAGAGAACCCAGTGTCGAACCTGAGGTAACATTTGACTGCGACACCCTCTCGCCTTTCCCCCAGGGCTCCTAGCCTGCAAGTGACTTACATAGGATGCTCCAAAAGAGCCATCCTGCCTGCCCCCATATGAACCCTGATAATCTGACCTGAGAGAAAATTCCTTCCCAGACTCCAGAATGGAGAGCAGATGGATCTGAGCATATGAACAAAGAAGCAAAGCATCTGAGGAAAAAAAAAACAAAACAAAAAAACAAAAACAAAAACCTCTGTGCCTTCTCAGAGTACCGGCCCATCTTTTCTGCTGTTCCCTCTCCAGATTTGGCCACCCTGATGCTTCAGAAGAAGGGCATATAACAAAACAAACAAAAAGCCCCACAACTCGCAGTACATTGGGGCAATATGTTACTTCCTGACTCCTTCAGGAGACCAGCTGACACTCAAGATTTCAGATCATAATCCTGATGGAAGAGTCCATTCCAATCTTTAGCCACCTCCCAACACTTCTGAAAGCAAACTGTCTACTCACTGTCCCATCATCTTGTTTCCAATAGTTACCACCCACATTTGAGTCTTTAGTCACTGAAGACATACATTTTTGAACAACTGTGATTTGGAGCGCTCCCTTATAAAGGACTATGCTGTGAGTGTGGGAATTTGGAGATGTGCACTGGATATAAGGGTTGGAAACCCAGCCTGTGTGCAGCAGTTGATGCTCTCTGGTTTGCTTTTTGGAGTTTTATCCCTTTCTAATTCACTGGATGGTTATTTAATGAACCCCATGTTTGTTGCAGTCACCTGTTACAGTTTTTCTAAACCCTAAATGATGATGTTTTTACATTGTCTAGAAGATGGAGCCCTAAGAGGTGTTTGAGATCCTTAGATTTCACTGAAAGGACAATAATAATAATAATGCCAGTACCATCCTTTACATAGAAGTCTATTCTATATCTTCTAAAACACTGGCAGCCCATAAAGTGACAAGGTAAGCAACAAGCTAAAATTACTGTTGCTGACCTGCAAATTAATTTTTTTCTTGAAAATCTATAATTGTGAAGTATTTGTTTTTCCTCATTCTTCCCTCCCTTCACTTGTTTTATTCACTTTCCCAAATCGTGCAGTTTTTACATAGGTGCCTAAAGAAAGCTGAGTTCTTTAGAAAAAATCTGGTCCCAAAGCTCTTAAGTACATTGTCAAATTGCAATAGCGAAAATGATGAATGGTCTTGTAGTAAATGTACAGGAGACGAATCCAGGAGATCTAGATTTCATTATCAGTTCTGCCACAGAATGATTTTTGGCAACTTATTTAACTTCAGATGTACCTCAGTTTCCCCATCTATAAATTTATTTTAATTCTTGCCTATACATTATAGACATACTGGACAGTACATTCTTTAATATTTGAAAGGTGATTGGAGACCTCCAGATGGTTGTGGTGTGTAAGTGCTGAATATTATTATAATTATTAACTCAGAATACATCTGGGAACATCTGCACCTTTTAACACAAGATATAATTTGGAAGGACTATAAATAAATGCATTTGGAGGATTGTTTCTAAGAACCACGAAAAAACAACTTTTCTGAAACCAACTTAATAGTTCATGATAATGGTGTACTGAACCTCACAGACAAGAAGTAATTAAAAAGGAAAATTAAAAACAGTGAAACAAGGAGACAGATTATCACTGAAAAAGCCACAGAGAGAGAACAGATAACACTTATCCTTACCCTCTAGGGATGTGGTTTGGTATAAAGTGTGTCTGACTTAATCAATGTAGAAAGCTAGCTCTGTACACATTCTAAAAGATCATCTGTTTTCTACTGTGCCTTCAGTTTCACACAAGCTTCCCTGATTCTCAGATGCATTAACAGGTGCGTTGTGAACAAGACACGAGAAGTCATTCTTCTGCTCTACTCCACACTGGTTAGGCCTCAGCTGGAGTATTGTGTCCAGTTCTGGGCACTGCAGTTCAAAAAAGATGTGGAGAAACTAGAGAGGGTCCAGAAAAGAGCGACGAGAATGATTAAATGTCTAGAGAATGTGACCTATGAAAAAAGGTTGAAAGAATGGGACTTGTTTGGTTTGGAAAAGAGAAGATTGAGAGGAGACATGATTGCGGTGTTCAGGTATCTAAAAGGGTGTCATAAGGAGGAAGGAGAAAACTTGCTCTTCTTGGCCTCTGAGGATAGAACAAGAGGCAATGGACTTAAACTGCAGCAAGGGAGGTTTAGGTTGGACATTAGGAAAAAGTTCCTAAGTGTCAGGGCGGTCAAACAGTGGAATAAATTGCCAAGGGAGGTTGTGGAATCTCCATCGCTGGAGATATTTAAGAACAGGTTAGATAGATGTCTATCAGGGATGGTTTAGATAGTACTTAGTCCTGGCATTGGAGCAGGGGGCTGGACTCGATGGCCTCTCAAAGTCCCTTCCAGTCTTAGTGTTCTATGATTCTATGAAATCACAAATATATTCTTTGTGACTGAACCAGTCCACAGAGCAGGTATAAAAAACTTTCAAGAGGTGGTGAGGTCAGTGCCCTAAATACTCTGGCTTAGGAGCAATCAGAACTGGCAACATAATATAAGAACAACATATTGTTTTAACCCCATAAATTATCAACAAAACAACTTTTCCACTTCCTGCAAAAACTTTGCACAGGTTGTTACTTTTCTTAAAATATTTCTTGTAAATGAAAAAAGGCTTCATTCTTCTTTCTTCTGCTTGAACTTGTTTATCAGTTTTTCTGTCCTACTTCTATTTGTTTCTGTTTTCCACTACTGCTAGTATAACATGTGTATAGTAGGGGCTTCTAGGAGCCTGACCAATGGACCAGGATCCCAGTGGCTAGACCAGTGGTTTTTAATCAGTATGCCATGGCACACTGGTGTGCCGTACAAACTGTCCAAGTGTGCCATGAAATTTCCTCAATTTCTCCTGACCGCTGCTCCTTGCAGAGCCACTGCAGGGGGAAATTGCCGACCCCCGGCCATCTGGGACTCAAGAAGCAAGGTTGCCTGCATCCCAGCTAGTGCAAGGTTGGTCAATTTCCTCCCACAACAGGTCTTTGCAGAGCCCGGATGCGGGGAAATGCTGACCCTGCAGGAGCCCATCCATAGCGGGAGGTAGTTGAAATGCTGCTTCCTGGCCTAAAGAGGCTGTCAGGGAGCCTGACCCCCAACCTGCTGTGGCAAGGAGTGATGGAGGAAGGGTGGGAGCCTGTTAGAGCTGGGATATGGCTTCAATGCTGCATCCTTGGTCCAACAGACTAGTGGAAAGGGAAGTTTCTTCTCTGGAGCCATCTCCTCCCACCCACGAGGAATCAAGTAACTGGATGAAATTTTCAGCACTCAATTACTCAACATCCCTCGCAGGGTGTTGAGCAGAATACGAAATTGTGGTTATGGTTACTGTCAAAGATGGTGTGCTCTGTGGTAAATTTGAAACATTAGTGCATTTGATCTTTGTTTTGCACTCCTGTGTTGCAAACCTCTCTAGTAAGACTGTAACTATAGTAAACGTAAGTAAATGTGATGTTTATGAACAATGAATTCCGCTGATTAAAGTGGGTGTGCCACAGAACTGATGCTTTATTAGAAAATGAGCTTTGATTTATTTTAAACTCTGCCATGGAAATTTCATTCTTTTAAGTTTATTTTTAAAGCCCAAATCTCCAAACAACAGAAAAATGATGATTTTAAGCTTCTTTGGTTTTCTAACTCCAGCCTCCCCATAAACCAATCAACCAAAACTTCTTTGCTTTCCTGTGTGGGGGTAGCGGAGAGACCCTTGTCCAAGCCATCCCCAATGGAAAGCAGTAATCTATGAGTGGGTGGCACAATTTAAGAGGTTCCACTGCAGTACAGATGAGGAGAGGCAGAGAAGAAGAAAAGAGCAGCAAAAACTGTCCCGTGTCCCTCCCACAGCTACCCACAGCTGCCCCTTGTGTGGTAATACCTGCAGCTCCATCAACAGACTCACAAATAGGAGGGTGACATGAAGATGTCCTACTCGATATCAAGTGACTTCCAAGAGAGAGAAGAAAGAGAGGAGAGTGGCAGCAGGTTTCATTGGAAAACTTTTGACCAGCCCTGTCAGAAATGTTTATACATTGAGCACAAACGTAGTAATATTATAGGATTTATATATGGTATATACATAATCACGCTTCAAAGCATTACTCCCTCATTGGTGAGGAAGTGTCTACCATATAGAAGGATTATTTCGTAACCCTCTCAAATGGAATTTGCTTCAAAGTATCTGGTACCAACCATTGTCAGAGTCAGTATACAGGGCTCAATAGTCTAGTCTGGTCTGGCAGCTAAAAGAGCAAAGGGAAATACTGTTAATACAAATCTAGTGAACAACAACACCCCACCCCCAAAATTCATAGATTCAGATTCCAACACCAGAGGGGACCATTGAGATTATTTAGGTTGACCTCCTAGATAACATAGGATAATGCAAAGTGATTCACATAGTAGATGTCTCGAGAAAAAAATATCCACTCTTTGCATTTAAAAATAGAAAAAAGAAAATGCCTGAGACATCAGTAAAGAGACAGACTTAAGTAAGGATTTGATTTAGTCATTTTTAAGCAGGTGCCATGGACAATAAACATGTAGTCCATAGCTTATACTGTAAATACCCTGTCTAAACCTGTGGGGGCTGTCTCAGAGACCACTGCTGAAACCAACCAGAGCAGTGGCTGGTGCAGCTAGAACCAGGCAGCTCCACCCCAAGTGAGTTGCTGTAGGGGTGCATGAACCACTTAGCTGCACAGCTGCTCCACAGCAGCTGATTTGGTTGGCCCCAGGACCACTTGAACAGCTGGCCCTCAAGTTAGCTGATTAGGCAGCTGTGGAGTTAGGCACAATGGCCATTGCAGAAGTCATACAGGTAATGGAAAGTCACAGAATCTCTGACTTCCATGGTCTCTGTGATGGACATGGAGCCCTAGACATAAGCAATAAGCTCTGAGACTGGGCTGCTTTTTTTTTTGTTTGTTTGTCTTTTTCCTGCATATGTTCAGCCATAGCCCAGTGGTTCCCAACCTTGTCAGTATCACAGCACACTTCAACAAGACAGTCAGTTCTGTGGCAATGCAGGTTTCTTTATATGACAGTCAGAAATGTAACTGAAGCACAGGTTGACATTCTGACTCTACCTTTAACCTAGTTAGCACAGCTAAAAACAGTGAAAAGAGGGTGGCTTAGTCTTCAGAGTAGTTGTACAAGCATGTTGGGACCCTGGCTATCTAGTCATATGTTTAGCCTACACCAAAGCCAGTATTGCCACACCTTCATGACTGTTTTTAGCACTGCTAACTAGATTAAAACTAGCACGGGTATGCCAGCCTGTGAAGCAATCACACCTCTCTCTGATTACAGTACAGACTAACAGAAGAGTCAAGGCTGAAGAAATACGGAGTAGGCAAGCTTGATCCCCAGTGCGTCTGTGAGTCCATTTGCTCAAGAACTCCTAAATTGTAAGAACGAGGGCCAACGAATTTGTATGTACCTTCCTCTTTTTCTAACTTAAAGCAAGGTTAGGGTTTGGCTGTGTCAGGAAAATGGGATGTGCCTGGAATCAGGTGGTTTTCCATAACCTGGAGAGGGTAGAGGTTGAACAAGAGGCATAGGCATACTGCAGAGTAACCATTGGAGGCACGAGTGCAGGGGACAGCCACACTGCAAAATGATCACAGGGAAACTGTCACACCAGGAAGAGAGTGGCCAGCTGGGGATGGGATTTCCCATAGCTACTGTGACCCCAATGGGATGGACCCCCTGGGAGGGACAGCACAGTCATGCTCCCTGACAGAGAACCCAGGCCAAGAACCTCAACTTTCCACCCCTCTGGAAGACACAACTGTGCTGGTAACTGTGTCCTACACACACACTTCCCCTTCAGAAGGATATGTCAAGGCAGGGTACCGTGGCCATGGCCTGGTCCACCCATGCCCCAGAGGAGAAGCCATGGCTAGGAACCTCCCGCCTCCACCCGCCTCCACCCCCCCGAAGAAGACTCCAAGATCAGAAATATCATGAACTTGAAATGGGAGGGAGTATGGGCTACACTGGGAGAGTAAAAAGAGGGCCAGGGCAAAACTGGGAGGCAAGACCAAATCAATGTCTGAGATGCCTATATACAAATGCAAGAAGTATGGGAAATAAACAAGAAGAATTGGAAGTACTAATAAATGAATACAACTATGATATCGTTGACATCACAGAAACTTGGTGGGATAATACTCATGATTGGAATGTTGGTATTGAAGGGCACAGCCCGCTTAGGAAGGACAGACAGGGAAAGAAGGGAGGAGGTGTTGCCTTGTATATTAAAAATGTACACACTTGGACAGATGTGGAGATGGACATAGGAGATGGACGGGTTGAAAGTCTCTGGGTTAGACTCAGAGCAGTAAAAAACAAGGATGAGGTCCAACTAGGAGTGTACCACAGGCCCCCTAGCCAGGTGGAAGAGGTGGATGAGGCTTTCTTTAAACAGCTAACAAAATCATTCAGGGCCCAGAATTTGGTGGTGATGGGGGACTTCAACTATCCAGGTATATGTTGGGAAACTAATACAGCAGGGGACAGACTGTCCAATAAATTCTTGGATTGCATTGCAGACAACTTTTTAGTCGAAAAGTTTGAAAAAGCTACCGGGGGGAAGCTGTTCTAGATTTAATTTTAACAAATAGGGAGGAAATTATTGAGAATTTGAAAATGGAAGGATGCTTGGGTGAAAGTGAACATGAAATCATAGAGTTCACAATTCTAAGGAAGGGTAGAAGGAAAAACAGTACAATAGAGATAGTGGATTTCAGGAAGGCAGATTTTGGTAAACTCAGACAGCTGATAGGTGAGGTCCCATGGGAAGCTAAACTGAGGGGAAAAATGGCTGAGGAGAGTTGGCAGTTTTTCAAAGGGACATTATTAAAGGCCCAAAAGCAAGCTATCCCGCTGTGCAGGAACATGGCAAAAGACTGCTTTGGCTTAACCAGCAGATCTTGCATGATCTCAAACTAAAAAAGGAATCGTATAAGAAATGGAAACTAGGACAAATTACAAAGGACAAATATAGGCAAACAACACGAGCATGCAGGAGCAAGATTAGAAAGGCTAAGGCACAAAATGAGCTCAAACTAGCTACAAACATAAAGGGAAACAAGAAGGCTTTTTACAAATACATTGGTAACAAAAGGAAGACCAAGGAGAGGGTAGGGCCATTGGTCAGTGAGGAGGGAGAAACAGTAACGGGGAACTTGGAAATGGCAGAGATGTTTAATGATTCCTTTGTTTCGGTCTTCACTGAGAAATCTGAAGGAATGCCTGACATAAGCCACATCTACACGTGCACGCTACTTCGAAGTAGCGGCGCCAACTTCGAAATAACGCCCGTCACGGCTACACGTGTTGGGCGCTATTTCTAAGTTAACTTTGACGTTAGGTGGCGAGACGTGAAAGTCGCTAACCCCATGAGGGGATGGGAATAGCACCCCACTTGGACGTTCAACGTCGAAGTAGGGAACGTGTAGACGATCCGCGTCCCGCAACATTGAAATAGCGGGGTCCTCCATGGCGGCCATCAGCTGAGGGGTTGAGAGACGCTCTCTCTCCAGCCCCTGCGGGGCTCTATGGTCACCGTGGGCAGCAGCCCTTAGCCCAGGGCTTCTGGCTGCTGCTGCTGCAGCTGGGGATCCATGCTGCATGCACAGGGTCTGCAACTAGTTGTCGGCTCTGTGTATCTTGTGCTGTTTAGTGCAAGTGTGTCTGGGAGGGGCCCTTTAAGGGAGCGGCTTGCTGTTGAGTCTGCCCTGTGACCCTGTCTGCAGCTGTTCCTTGCACCCTTATTTTGATGTGTGCTACTTTGGCGTGTAGACGTTCCCTCGCAGCGCCTATTTCGATGTGGTGCTGCCCAACGTCAACGTTGAACATCAACATTGCCAGCCCTGGAGAACGTGTAGATGCTATTCATCGAAATAGCTTATTTCGATGTCGCTACATCGAAATAAGCTATTTCAATGTAGCGTGCACGTGTAGATGTAGCCATAGAGAATCCCACCACTTGTTATTCAACATTTTTGAGTATCCAACCATCAGTCGGTCCCTATTATGTTGGATAACTCGGATTTTACTAAAGTACGCATAGGGTGAAGATATATTAAAGAATTAGTCCACTTGCATAGTTTGAAAAAACCAATAGAACTGTGGTAAAATTTCTGTCACATGCATTCCTATGTCAAATAATGTGAGTTTCATGGGGTCATAATCTCTTTGGGGGATTTGTTCATTAAAACAGGTGCACATTCTTCCTCCATTCTGACTAGTTGTCACAAAGGGGATTATAGTCCTGATGTCTTTAAGTAGAGGCAGCGTTCCATGTACAAAACACAGATTTGATCAATGTGGTGAATGATTTCCATCCACAATATTTAACTGAATGAGCCTTTATGTACTACTTCAGTTTACAGTTAGCTTCGAACCAGTTGTTCATATTTCTAGCTTTTCTTCCAAACACTGACAAGGCCATGTTGTAAACTGTGTCCCTCAGATGTTGCCATTTGGATGTCACATCAGCGCCCCCGGGGCCGCTGCACAGATTTTCCTGGAGGGTCTCTCTGAACTTTTCAGCTTTCTCCGGGTTTGCCGTCTTTCTAGCGTCAATGAGGGGCCTTCCAGCAGGTTTAGAGCAGTACAGCTTCTTGGGTCTCATCTTGAGCTTGGAGCAAACTAGCGAGTGATCTGTATTACCGTCAGCACTATGATAGCTGCGTGTCAGAGGGACGTTTTTGAGGTTATTACACCTAGTGATGACCACGTCTAGTTGATGCCAGTACTTCGTGCGTGGGTGTCTCCACAACACTCTGTGCTGTGGCTTTGTTTGGAAGAATGTGTTTGTGATGCACAGATTGTGGTACGTGCACAGTTCAAGGAGACACTGTCCATTGTCATTCATTTTTCCCACACCGAAGTGTCCTAAGCAGGAAGGCCATGAGGCCCAATCAGCCCCAACTCTTGCATTGAAGTCATCCAAGATGTACAGTTGTTCACGAGCAGGTATTTGCACTACAGCAGCACTAAGCAAGTCATAGAACTTGTCTTTTAATTCTGATGTGGCGTACAGGGTTGGAGCATAAGCGCTGATCAGGTGGACGGGACCGGCGCAAGTTTGACGCGTGATCCGAAGAAGTCTTTCTGATCCACCCATGACTAATTCCACCATTTGTAGAAGGGTGTTTGTGACAGCAAAGCCAACACCATGCTCTCTGGGTTCTTCTTGGGCTTTACCCTGCCAGAAAAAGGTGTAGTCCTTTTCCTTTAGAGATCCCGAATCTGCGAGTCGCGTCTCTTGCAGTGCAGTGATATCAACTCAGAGCCTCTTCAGTTCCTTGTTGATGACAGCGGTCTTTTGGGTGTCACTGATGGCCTGAAGATCTTCAGTCAAGCTCGTCAGCATGGTCCGCACATTCCAGCAAGCAAGCTTAAATTGTTGATGTTTCTCACTTCTTGATGGTTTTCTTATTGGTTTCCCTGGTGCCCAAATTTCAGATGAGATGATTCCAGTCATTGAAAAGAAGCGCGCTGCACTCCTGGAGTACAAACGCCCACTGAGCCAGAGTACACAGCAAGCACTTAGAGCGACCAGAAGAATGGTACAACAGACAGCCAGGCGCTGTGCCAACAACCACTGGCTCCAGCTATGCAGCAGCATCCAGACCTGTGCTGACTTTGGTAATCTCGGAGGAATGTACAAGGGTATGAAGAAGGCATTAGGACCCACCCAGAACAAGATGGCACCTCTGAAATCCAAATCTGGTGAAGTCATCGCTGACAAAGCCAAACAGATGGAGCACTGGGTTGAGCACTACTCCGAGCTGTACTCACGCGAGAATGTTGTGGTTGACGCAGCCCTCAATGCTGTCGAGCTCCTACCAGTAATGGACGGACTGCATCAGGAACCAACTGTGGATGAACTGAAGAGAGCCATCGACAGCATTGCAGCAGGAAAGGCCCCTGGCCAGAACGGTATACCACCAGAGGTAATCAAGTGTGCCGCGGACACACTCTGGAACTCCTGGAACTCCTGGAATATGAGCTACTGTGCCTGTGCTGGAAAGAGGGTGAGGTTCCAAAGGATATGCGCGATGCTAACAGTGTAACCTTGTATAAGAACAAAGGAGACAGAAGCGACTGCAACAACTACCGTGGAATCTCCCTCCTAAGCGTCACTGGTAAACTGTTCGCTCACATCATCCTCGGCAGACTCCAGAAGATTGCTGAGAGGGTGTACCCCGAATCACAGTGCGGATTCCGCACAGAGAGGTCTACCATTGACATGGTCTTCTCTCTAAGGCAGCTGCAGGAGAAATGCAGGGAGCAGAGGAAGCCACTCTACATAGCTTTCATCCACCTGACCAAGGCCTTTGACTAGGTCAGCAGGGATGGTCTGTTCAAACTGCTCCACAAGATAGGCTGTCCTCCACGGTTACTCAAGATGATCCAGTCGTTCCACGAAGACATGAGAGGAACCATCCAATATGACAGCACATTATCAGATGCTTTCAGAATCAGGAGCGGCGTCAAACAAGGATGCGTGCTTGCTCCAACATTGTTCGGGATCTTCTTCGCACTCATCCTGAAGCACGCCTTTGGATCTTCAACAGATGGCATCTTGCTGCACACAAGATCTGATGGGAAACAGTTTAATCTTGCAAGGCTGAAAGCTAAGTCTCAGGTACGGGAAGTCCTCATCAGAGATATGCTGTTCGCAGACGATGCTGCTGTAGTGTCTCACACAGAAGACCAGCTTCAAAAACTGCTGGATCAGTTCTCCAAAGCATGCAAGGACTTTGGGCTTACCATCAGCCTAAAGAAGACAAGCGTACTTGGTCAGGATGTTGCTGAATCCCCATCAATCAGCATTGACAACTATACCTTAGAGGTTGTCCACGAGTTCGTTTACCTCGGGTCCACCATCACTGACACCCTGTCGTTGGACACTGAGCTAAATAGGAGGATCAGAAAAGCCGCCACAACTCTGTCCAGACTCAGCAAGACAGTGTGGAATAACAACAAGCTGTACACTCACACCAAAATGCAAGTCTACAGAGCCTGCATCATCAGCACCCTCCTTTATGGCAGTGAGACTTGGACCCTGTATGCACTCCAGGAAAAGAGGCTGAACGTCTTCCACTTGCACTGCCTCAGGCGCATCCTTGGAATATCATGGAAGGACAGAGTGACCAACACCGCCATCCTCGAGCAAGCTGGAATCCCAACCATGCACACCCTCAGGCAACGTCGGCTCTGCTGGCTTGGCCACATCCACAGGATGAATGATGGAAGGATTCCAAAAGACATCCTGTATGGTGAGCTAGCCTCTGGCAAAAGACCTCCCGGATGCCCCCAGTTGCGCTACAAATATGTCTGCAAAAGAGACCTCAGAGAAGTAGACATCGAGCTGGACAACTGGGAAGAACTAGCAGATGACCACAGCAGATGGAGGCAGGGGTTACACAAGGGCCTTCAGAAGGGCGAGATGAAGATCAGACAGCTAGCAGAGGAGAAGCGAGCGCACAGAAAGCACACTAAGGTCTTGCCAGACACCCACTACATCTGCAAGAGATGCAGCAAGGACTGTCACTCTTGTGTGGGTCTTCATAGTCACAATAGAGGCTGTAAATGAAGTCCTCAATTGAAACTATGAAGGGAGCGATCCATAGTCTATGTAGACTGAAGGATGCCTACTACTACTACTACTACAGTTTACAGATATAAATGAAATCTGTTTCAGGCTCATGGAGGAAAAGTGAAAGGCTGAAATGAACTCATTAAATATTGGCTAATCTGTGACAGAGTATGATAGAGAAGCACTGAGCACTTACTGGAACAAAAATAAGCAATGAAAGCTAACCACTCAACTATTTGTCCTCCAAGACTCCTGTGAATTAGACCACACATAACTATGGCGTGGTGTAAAATGTTTTCACACGGAAATAATTGAGGTCTTGCAGTGCACCATCAGGTAATAATACCGTTTGGGGAGGTTATTGATCCTTTTCATATTGCAGTCTTCAAGTAATACAGCAGCACTGTAGCTATGACTCTGCAGTTTCAAGTAGTTTGAAGCCTGTTTACACTGCAATAAATGTAAACTAGATTTACTGTAATTTATTGGAATAACCAGAACAGTCCCTTCAAACTACGGCACAGAAGAGACAGTAAGCTTCCTTGTAGTGATATTTCTTGTCTCATTAATGTACATTTGCCTATTGCTGATATTACAAAAGTACTGATATCTAATAATTCTTCTCTTAGTAAAATTCATCTTGTTGAATTCAAACCAATTATCCAGTTTCTCAAAGTCATTTTTTCAATTAATAATGAATGGAGATACACATCTCATAGGGCTGGAAGGGACCTCAGGAGGTCATTGAGCACAGTCTGCTGCCCTCTTGGCAGGACCAAGCAACGTCCCCTTTTTTTTTCACCCCTTCTATTTTGCCCCAGATGGCCCATTTGACAACTGAACTCACAACCCTGGGTTTAGCTGGCCAATGCTCAAACCACTGACCTATCCATCCAAAAAGTTATTTGCCCCAGACCTCTCAATAGCTTCCTGAGGACTGAACTCACAATCCTGGGTTTAGCAGGCCAATGCTCAAATCACTTTGCTATCCCATCCCTAAGCCACAGCTAAAACCTGCTTGCAATTCCCCCCCGCAGCGTGGGGTTATCTGCCACTTTTATAACCCTCTCCACTCCATTAAGTGCGTGATTACTGAAAATACTGAAATATTTCCTTTACTCTCTGGAACAGAAGTTCAAGAATCTATTGGAAATAGTGCTTTGTCTTCACCAGTTAGAACCCTGTAAATACGATGATTAGCCAGGTCGTCTCATTGGCCTTGACCATGAGTTTGACCTATGAAGGCAAAATTTTTGCACTAACTATGTTAGAAATATAATATTCCATAATATTCCATAATAGTTTTCACACAGATTGATCATGTATCATGATCTGGGATGAAAACGTGATAATTTTAATAAGTGAAAGAAAGCTTGCAAAGTTTCAGTCAGGGGTGGTATTGTTTACCAGTTATAGAAAAAGCAGCAAGCATAAACTGTTATTTTCAACCCGCCAGCAAGGGGGAATTCAACTATGGATATTAGTTCATATCAGAATTTATGCATAATGCACCCTTCAGACTGTCCATCTGCTTACCGAGTTTTATACATTCCATCCATTTTCCACCTCCTATGAAAACATCTCTATTTTTCTTGCCATTACTTCTAAATTTATGTGCATCTGCTTTTACTTCTTCCTGATGTCATGTTTGTTACTGCAACATTGTCATACTGCATAAGCTTTTTGGAATATAGTTTGCATTAGGTAATAAGACGCCTACAAGCCAGATGAAGTTCACGCCCCTCCCCCCCCGACCTCCCAGGAGCTAAATTTGAGCAATCCTGGCCATTTATTCCACATCCCTGGTTTATATGAAAGACCCATTGCAAAAATTTTGGTGCATTGTGCTATGCATTGCCCATGTAGCTGATATTTCTTTAAAAATATCTTATTTAATAAAAGGAAGCAGCATGAAATCACATTTGTCTTAGACATTCAGGACATAATTTTGCAGATCACACATGTTGAAAATCACTACTCCCCCAATTTCAGTGGGAGGTTTGCTGGATTGAAAACTGCAGAATTTTGCCCAGGTTTAGTTTGTTTCCATCCAGAATACTGCAAGAACTGTACATCATCTTCCATTGCCCTCATGCCAGAAGGAGTGAAACTAAGTTATATATCACATGAGTAAAAAAATTCGCCTCAGCTCTGTATGATGATTCTCACATGTACCAATCCTCAGCCCTTAGTATGGCTTCTGTAATACAAGGGAAAGAACAAATATTTTTTCTGGAACTAAACACTTGTAGAAGGTGGGAAAAGAATTAAGCTCCACTGAATGCAATCAAATTCTAACATCCTTATTATTCTATCTGGATTATCATGTAAATTAAATTGTGGTTAGCATCACTTCTATGACAGAGAGAGACAGTTACCAGTAGAAGAATTTAGGGAAGAACCTAACAGAACAGGATATATTCTTTCTGAAATAACGGCTACGTCTACACGTGCATGCTACATTGAAATAAGCTATTTCGATGGATAGCGTCTACGTGTCCTCCAGGGCTGGCAAAGTCGCTGTTCAGCATCGACGTTGGGCAGCACCACATCGAAATAGGCGCTGCGAGGGAACGTCTACATGCCAAAGTAGCACACATCAAAATAAGGGTGCAAGGAACAGCTGCAGACAGGGTCACAGGGCGGACTCAACAGCAAGCCGCTCCCTTAAAGGGCCCCTCCCAGACACACTTGCACTAAACAGCACAAGATACACAGAGCCGACAACTAGTTGCAGACCCTGTGCATGCCGCATGGATCCCCAGCTGCAGCAGCAGCAGCCAGAAGCCCTGGGCTAAGGGCTGCTGCACACGGTGACCATAGAGCCCTGCAGGGGCTGGAGAGAGAGCATCTCTCAACCCCTCAGCTTTTGGCCGCCATGGAGGACCCCGCTATTTCGATGTTGCGGGAGGCGGATCGTCTACACGTTCCCTACTTCGACGTTCAACATCAAAGTAGGGTGCTATTCCCATCCCCTCATGGGGTTAGCGACTTTGACGTCTCGCCGCCTAACATCAAAGTTAACTTCGAAATAGCGCCCAACACATGTAGCCGTGACGGGCGCTATTTCGAAGTTGGCGCCGCTACTTTGAAGTAGCGTGCATGTGTAGACGCGGCTAACTAGTTCATATGTGTAAGCAGGTGAATGGCCCCACTATTGTGGGGAATGTTCCTTGCTTCTTTACTACTCTGGTGAAGTGGACCAGTGAAAGGATTTGAGTCTTCACTCCCACTTCCTTTACCCAATGCCTGCCCTGACCCTGAGGACTTCCCTTACACTCCCCTGAGTAGCAGAGTCCTTGAAATCCCAACCAGGCTGGGCCCAGGTTTCCTGGGGCTGAACCCCCAACCTCATGGTCACTTAGAGCAGGGGGTAGGGTGTCCCCACTCCAGGGTGCTCCCTCTTCACACTAGATGCTTTCCTGAGCCACTGATCACCTCATACAGTTCAAAACAAATACAATTTATTACACAGCAACTGATTAAAAAGAAAAGAATAAGGAAAAATGAGAAAGGTTAGAAGAGAACACACAGCCCTGCTCTGTGGCACAGGGATATCACAACCAGCTGTCTGCTGAGTGTAAGCGCAGTTCACAGTCTGTTCCTCATAAGCCCCAGGGCTCTCTCTCAGGTCCTGGCTGGCTGCCGGGTTGGGGCTTCAGGTTGAACATGCTTGCTCAGGCAGTGACCAGAGGATTTCAGGCTCTAGGTGCCAAGGCCCTTCTCTCAGTTGGGGTTACAATCCGTCTCCAAGTCCAGCCTGCAAGGCCTCCTGGCTATGTTGTCTCCCTGCCCAGAGCCCCTCCCCACTTTTGCTGATCCCAGCTGCTCACCACACCCAGCTACAGACTATGTTGCTTTGCCAGTCTCCAGCTCCTTGCTTTGTTTCTCTGACCCCTTTGGCTCTCTGGTCATGCAGGTCTGCTTCTTAGCACAGGATCGGTGCTCTTTGGGCTGCATGGGCCTCTGGCTTTCTCACTGCAGGTCTGCCTCCCAGCTACAGCTTGCACTCCTTGCTGCTCTTCTTAGCTCTCTCTCTCCTCTTCTCCGAGAGACCCAGCCAAAAGCCAGCTCACGCGGATGAAGGGACCTGGTCTCCTAATTCTCTCATTGACATGTCCCACCTGCCAATCTGGCTGACCTGGAGCATTGGCCTCTTTCCATTGTCCCTAGGGACTGTCAGTCTCAGATCCCTGGTTTCTCATGGACCCTTCACCTTTTAATACTGGGAGCTAGCCAACCAAATACCTCCACTGAGTTTTAGTAAGCGGCCAAGAGTCCCCTTACATATGGATATGTGTTAATCCGTGAACACCGTAAATAACCACAGCATTTGGAAATTTTAATCTATGTAGTTATCTTAAAATTTTAAAGATGTCCAAATCATACTCCTTACAAACACGCTCAGCTGTGTCTTTTTAGGAGTAAAACAGGAGGCATCAACAAGATTCATCTAGAGATGTTGAAATTACCATGCTGGAATATCCTGTAGTCATCCAAGGAAGTGGATATTATCCACAAAATCTCATGAGCTAATACATTTTTTAGTCGTTAAGGTACTACAGTACTACTTGCTATTTGCAAAGATACAAACTAACATGGCTGCCCCTCCAGGACTATGCCTTTTCTATGTTGTATGCAAGGGGTGTGCAGCCACTCTGGACTGCCAAACTGGGATGGTGGTCCCAAACTTTAAGAAAAGAGAACAGAGGATGTGTTCAAGCTATGGGGAAATCACACTCCTCAGTCTCTGTGGCAAAGCCTATGCCAGGGTGCTGGCAAGCAGCTTATGTCAATTAGTTGTACAACTGATTCAGGAGAAATAAGGAAAATTTTGTACAGAGGTAGGAAAAAAACAGACCAGCTGTTTGCTCTCGAGGGATCATGGGAATTTGCTAAACTTGTCCACATTTGTTTTGTAGACCTGGAGAAGTCATATGACCATATTCCCTGAGATGTCATTTGGAAAGTGCTGCTTAGTGGGCGGAGGTGGGGGTGGAGGCAGTGCCACTTTTGTGTGTGCTCCAGTTCCTCTGTTCTTAGAGTGAGAATTGTATTAGTAGTCTTGGGATTAAAATGAGTTAATTTAAGGTGAGAGTTGGATTCTGTCAAGGGTGCATCTTGTCCCCACTCCTATTCATGATTTTCATGGACAGGATATCAAGACACAGATGAGCTGCAGAGTGCCTCTGGTATTGGGACTAGGAGGTGGCATCTCTGAAGTTTGCAGATGACCTTTTTTCTTCATACTGGCTGTTTCTATACTACAAAAATAACTTCAAAGTTGCTTACTTCGAAGTACAACTTCAAAGTAAGCAACTTCAAAGCTGAGCATCTACACACAACCTATGTCAAAGTTAAACTTCGAAGTAGAGCACTTCTCCATTCCCGGGAATGGAGTAAGGACTTCGAAGTTGGGAAAATGTGTGTAGACACTCTACTGGCTACTTCAAAGTACTTCCTAAGTTCAAAGTTAACTTCAAAGTTAGTTCCTAATTCAGACACACCCATTGTGATCTCTGATGTCCAATCAAACATTTCACTACTGTTTGTGAAGTGGTAGAGATTAAACTCAGTACCAACAAATCAGAGGCCATGGTCGTATCCCAGTTTTCACTCTGCAAAAAGGGGGCAGCTGCCCTTGGTGAAAGAATTCAAGCATTTAGGGGTCTTGCTCACAAGCACTGGTAAGCAGAAACATGAGATCAACCACTGGATTTGCACAGCAGTGACAGCAATATGGACACTACTGATCTGTGGTAGTGAAGCAGGAGCTGAGTTCTTGGACAGTGCTCTGAGCTTACAGATCAATCTATCTCCCCATCCTCACCCATGGTCATGAAATTTGGCTAATGACCAAAAGGACAAGATAACGGGCACAAGTGGAGGAAATGACGTTTCTCTTCAGGATGGCTGAGCTGACTTTCTGAAACTGGGTGAGGAGCTCAACTATTCAGGAAGGTTTCAAACAAGAGCTGCTATTCCTCCTGTGTTGAGAAGAGCCAACTGAGATGGTTTGTGTACAGATAAGGATGCTACCATGAGGCATTCTTTGGAATTCTACGACTGTGTCTAGACTAGCCCTCAGCTTCGAAGGGGGCATGGTAATTAGGGTGTCAGGAGATTACTAATGAAGTGCTGCAGTGCATATGCAGCACTTCATTAGGCTAAATCTCCTCTGCTGCACCTTTGAAGTATGAAACTTCAAAGTGCCGGCTTGCGTGTAGCTGCAGGTCAGCTGCGGGTACTTCGAAGTGCCCACGCTCCTTCAAAGTCCCTTTTTGAGGAGTAAAGGGCCTTCAGAGGAGTGCAGGCACATCAAAGTACCCGCCGCTGACCCGCAGCTACATGAAAGCTGGCTCTTTGAAGTTTCACATTTCAAAGTTGCTGCAGGGGAGATTTAGCCTAATGAAGTGCTGCATATGCACCACCGCACTTCATTAGTAATCTCCCAACACCCTAATTACCGCGTCCTCTTTGAAGTTGGGGGCTAATCTAGACACAGCCTACCAGGCACATCCCACTAGAAAGAGACCACAAAGTTAGTACAGGATACACTGGAGGGATTATATCTCCCATCCAACCTGTGAATCCTGGGGAACACCGTAGGGGAAGTGGGAACTTGTTGCAGAGGAAAGGGAGATCTGGTCCTTCTTGCACTCCTTGCTGCCATCATGACACTTGCCAGGAAAAAGAAAAAGATAAAGATGACAACCATATAGTTACCAAATGCGTGATCTTTAAATAAAACTGTTTCAAAACCTGATACAGCCTGAAGCAGATGAAGTATACTTAGGTATTTCTACAAAACCCAGATTTCTGTGCCAGTGAGAAAGAGATTTGAACTGACATCATTTATGTAACTTGTATGGTGAAAAATTGGAAATGCGTCTAATAATTTCTTTTAGTCACTAAAAAGGAAGAGAACCCAGATCTCCAGGCCTTTCTTCTCAGCACACTAACCTCTGGGAAATAAACCCCAACAAGCTGTTTTGAAAAACATTTGCACAAACCTCTGCAAACTGAAACAATGGTGTGTCAAACAGCTCAAATAGAACACTTACAATGTTGCCTTTTGCTTCCAGCTCTCATTTGAGAATTAAATACAAGCAAACCCGTTATCCAACCCGCAGTTAACCAGCACTCCATTTATCTGACACTGCTTGAGATGGGGTGGGATGAAATGGAATGTTTGATAACTAGGGTTTGGATAATCTCCCCTAGCACAGCACAGCTGGCAGCACACCATGGGCAGCTGGCAGCCGCACAGGGGCCAGCAGTGGCTTCCCGCCCAGGCTGGCTGGGGATCCCTGCCTGAGCCAGGGGTGACTGCCTGACCAGGATGGCATGGGCTGCCCACCCAGCGAGCTGGTCAGGGGAGATGGCGCCAGAGCAGCTGGTGGACCACTGGGGCTCCGCGCCATGGAACTGGTAGCAGCTGCCCACCCAGAAAACTAGCTCTGGGGAGTTGGGCAGGGACAGTTGGCAGCCCAGCCCTGGTCAGCTGGACCTCCCAGGTCCTGGGCCCAATGGTAGCTCTGTGACACAGGCCCAAAGGTAGATCCCTGGCCTGGGGTCTGCAGCGGCTGACCACCATGGAGCTGGCTCAAGGGATCTGGCCTGGGGGAGCTGGCACTCCCTGCCCTAGGGCCAGTGTTATCTCCATGCCCTGGGGCCAGCAGCACCTGACTGCTGGGGAACTGGTTCCAGGAAGCCAGCCCACTGCAGCTGAGGCTCTGTGCCATGGGGCTGGCAGCAGCTCAGGCCATGTAATCAGACGGAGTTTTGCACCTCAGGGCTGGCAGGGGCTCTCCACCTGGAACTCCTGGGGCTCCCTGCCCCAGCCACTGGGGATCTTCTCCCTGAGGCCACCTGGGGCTCTGGCCTGGGACCAGACAAGTCTCAGCTCCCAGGGAGCAGCAGGGACTGCCTGCCTGGGGAGCCAGCCACAGGGAGCCAGCCCCAGGGAGCCGCTGTCCAGAAGCTGGCATGCCACAGCCCACCCCAGGGATCCAGCTGCCATCATTGCAAAAGGGACCCAGTCAGCACTGCCCACTGGCCTCCCACTCCACCACCTCTACCCTACCCCTGCTTATCTGACATTTTCAGGCATCTGACCATTGGTCAGTCCTGATTATGTTGGATAACTGGAGTTTTACTGTAATAGTTTAAAAAAAAAACCTTACTTGTTTATAGTGGCACTGTAATAATTGCCTCATTAAGGCAGCAATCATCTTCCCTCAGAGGATTTAATCCCAATAGGCAAGAGCAGAGAGCGTTCTGTAGTGAAATATGTATGATTATAGCAAAGCTAGGGGAGTTAGGAGGTCACAGGATTTACTGCAAAGTTCAAGATTTTAACTATCAATTCAGTCTCTGATTTTTTTCCAAAATCCAAAAATAAAGCAAAAATCAAAACTACAATTCCCAGAGCTACAGCAGGTCTAACTCAGTCCTAAGCAGGGCCAGATTGCCCATTTGGTACAGTCGGAACATTGTCTAGGACCTACAAAAATGTAGGGCCTAAAAACAATCATAATTGACTCAAAATTATGAAAGAAAACTGCTAAATCACACTTAATAATTTGCTCTTTTTATTAGAATACATGAGCAAATGTTGAAGTTCAATTAAAAGTATGTGTCTTTAAATAGTCCCTTACAGGTATTATTTTAATCACTTTATTATCCGCTCTATATAATAAACCATTCACTAGCTAATTACCGAAGTGCCCTGTAAGCTAAGCAGCAGCATGACCTTGTAGCTGCTTAATGAGCCCTACTCAGGAGCTAAGGGGCTGCTTCAAAGGCAGCTGACTTACTGTGGGAGGGGTACATTGCCCTGAGCAGCAGTTCCATGCTGGAGACAGAGTTTGCCTCTTTCAGTTGGTAGGGAGGAGAAATAAGGAGTAGGGGGAGCAATTAATGGCTGTGGGGGGCAGAAGGATAAGCAAGAGGGGGAGTTTGGGGTGTCCCGGCTGGGCTGGGAGAGGAATGTTTACAGCAGCTGAGTTTGGCTACAGTTTCGTGTGAGAAACCCAACACTGTCCAGTGTGCTGGGGAGGGAGGGGAAGCAGATTGGATGGAGTAGATGCTGCTCTCTGTGTGGTGTGGTAGAGTAGGGGGACTTTGTGGGGTGTCCTGATTCATTCCTGCCTGGGCTGCAACTACTGGTTCTACTGGGGGACCATGAAAGCGGGCAGGCGCAAGCCCACCCACAGTTACAAGATCCTCCCCCCATGGGAAGATCCACTAAACATGGGAACCCAAATAACTACTGGGAACAACTAAAAAGAAAAACATGGATGGGCATGGAGGCATAGTACCAAAGTCAGGGACCTGGACAGGCACAATGAGCAGAGAGTCCTGAACAGTGCCCACTGCTCCCCAAAGGTGTTGAGGGAGCTGGTGGTCACTGCCCAGAGGAACTTCACCCAGACATGTGAACGGAGCAAGGAATGAAACTAGAGGATAAGCCGAAATTGTTAGAGGAGCAGTGTGAAGATATAGAGAGGTATTATGGTGAATGTAAGATCAGGGAGGTGTATAAGATGATTAGGAATATTAACAGGAAATGGCAGCTGAAGCAGATGGCGATCAAAGACGAGAACGAAGAGGTGCTCATGAACAAGGAGAAGGTTGTGCAGCAATGGACAAGATATTGCACCAATCTATACAAAGCACAGTTGGACGCAAGCATCTCAGAGAGACTGATCAAAGACCTGAAAGAGATATCTCCACTGAGCATTGAGAGCGAGACCGATATTTTGAAGAAGGAACTAGAAAGAGCAGTGAAATGACTACAGAACAATAAGAGCCCTGGAAATGATAAAATCACAGAAGAGATGATTAAATATAGCAGGAAAGTAAGATTCTGGCAATACACCAACTATATAACATAACATGGAAAGAAGGGAAGGCACCTAAGGAATGGACAAGATCCATGTTAGTGACAATACACAATAAAGGAAGTGCACTGGAGTGCAAGAACTACAGAATGATTGCCCTAATGAGTAATCTAGGCAAGGTGCTGATGATGATACAAACCAAGAGACTGAGACTGCAGATAGAAGAACATCTAGGAGATGAGTAAGCAGGGTTCAGGAAAGATAGAAGTACTATGCAGCAGATATTGGCACAAAGATTGATAGTGGAGAAAGCTCGACAAAAGAACAAGAACATCTACTCTTGCTTCACCAATTTTCAGAAGGCCTTTGACAGTATAGATCAGAAGTGACTTGGGTGGTGTTGGAGTCATATGGAGTAGATAGTAGACAGACACAGTTATTGAAGGACATTAATGACAACGCCGAGGCAGCAGTGAGAACATGCAGAGAGTTGGGGAGTTGGTTTAGAATGAGTAGAGGTATGAGACAAGGAGCTCTGATATCTCCAAGTATCTTCATCACACATCTAGAGAAAGCAATGGACAAGATTAAGGAAGAGGTAAAAGGGATATCTGTGCACTGGATAAGAATTAACAACTTGAGGTTCACAGATGATATAGTCATCTTTGAGGAAGATGAAAAGCTAGTGAAAACAGTGCAGGTACTAAATGAGGAAGGGAAGAGGTATATACTGATTAGAAACATTAATGAAACAAAAACAGTGGTATTTGGAGACAGGGAAATAGGAAGGAAGATCAGTAGATGAGACTGAACTAGAGAATGTAGAGAAGTTCATGTATCTGGGTAGCAACATAACATATGATCTAGAATGTAAGAAGGAAATAGTGACTAGAATAGCAGAAGCAAGAGTGAGTTTGAAAGTGATGGATAAGATCTGGAAAAGCAAAGTGATTAGCACAGGAAAAAAGATGAACATCTTGAAAATGTGTGTATTCAGCAGCATGTTGGACAGATGTGAGACATGGGTGATAACAAAAGATTCAAAGAGAAAAATATTGGCGTTTGAGAGTAGTAGTTATAGAATGATCCTGAGAATAGGATGTGTGCAGAAGGTCACCAATGAGAAATTAAATAGGGAGATACAGATGAAAGAGTACCTACTGCAGAAGGTTATACAATGCAAGTTACAGCTGTCTGGGCATATTTGTAAAATGAATGATGAATGAAAAATCAAGACACTAATATTCCACATAATGGATGGTTCAAATAGGAGAGGCAGACCCCACAGAGAACGGGTAGATGATATAGTAGATTGATGTGGAGCTAGTCTACAGAACCTAAGCCACTCCATGCTGGACAGGGAAATATGGAAGGAAATAGTGAGAGAGGCATCAGACACCGAGCCCATGGTTGTTGATGATGGTAATGGTGATGATCTCACAACACACACCAAGAATGATCAGGGCTGTTGAAGGGCCATAAGAAAACAGTAGAAGCAGAGTGAGACTGTGGCACCTAAGATACTATCCTAATACTAGTTACAAAAATTAATTCAACAGACAGTGCATGGGTACAGGCATGTCATAGAGCTATGATCCTGTACGCTGAGCCCCAAGAATGAACAAATACTGATTGTGCAGCAGAGCAAGAAGACTAAGAGCACAGGTATCTTTCATTGCGGCTTGTAAAGTGGAGGCAATGGCCCATATTTAAGGACAAACCCCCAAACTATCCAATCCTGAATAACTATGTTAATTATGATTTGCCCTGCCAGGTTGTTTCAGTGACACTATCTAAATTGTATGCACCAGACCTGTGGTATGCATATTCCCTTCCTGCAGTGATGACACCACTTATATAATAAAGGGCTCGTTTATCCCTGGTATCTAGGCACATAGTTTTAGCACCATTTTTGTTCTTTCCCTAGTGATTGAAGATCCTAAAGCTGAGGTTGATGTCATATTGTTTGGTTGCTTTTTTTTTGCCCAAAGCCCTCCTTTAAGCAGTAATGCAGTACCTGTTACAAGTGACCTGAGCTGGAAACAAACTGCTATTTGTCTCTTTATACTCCTCAAGAATCATACTGCAATTCAATGAAATGTAAATATTGTGGCTTGAAAGTCCTAGCAGTTGCTCTGTGATTCATACACAAGATCTCCTTGATCAATTTCTTGAGTCAGTTTCAGGCACCCAAATGACAACTGTGATGGCATCAGAGGACACAAACACTGCCAGAAATAGCAGCAGAGTGTCTTGCATGAGTTCTAGGTGTTTAAAGACATCAGCTCTGCTTAAAATCATTTTTCACAACACTAAACATAAGCAACTCATATTTTGTTAAATGTGACTCTAAAGGCTTTATCTGCCAGTGTCTGTGTGCAAACATGAGTCTGCCCAGCAACAGTTGTTGGCATCTCTAACATATAAAGCAGAGCAAATAGCAGTGTCCTTTGCAGAACTTTAGGTTTTGTTGTCATCATATGTAGCAGTGGGAGCAAAGAACTTTGATTTTAGTTCTGAAGAAGTGAGTAAGGGAAAATTTCATTGGCACATATTTTAATGTGTATATACTGACATCACTGTAGGGAACTCAATCTCACATGCTATGCTACCAATGCTAACTACCCAGGAAGATTACCGTGTCTTATAGAATATTCCCAGGGTTCACTATATGTAGCTATACAGTACAGACATGTACACCCCAAAGAACAGGAGGGCTACTGTCTTTTGTAAGGTTTAAGAGAAAGTGGCATACAGGAGTGTGTGTGAAGAGCCTGCATGGGAGTCAGAGAGCCCTCAAGCGGAATTCTTTTCATGTCAGCAAAAATTCCTGATGGGAAATTCCAGGCATGCGCACTGGTCCTTTTAGAGAGAGTAGTGTATTCCTCCTCACTCCTGCAATCGTCACCTTTTTTCAAGCAAATTATTAGTGTTGTCAGCAGGGACTAAAGGATTCTGGAAAACCTTACGCAAGTGTTGTGGGAGGGAGTCTGTGGCCATCTCCTTGGTCCAGTCATATAGGTTTTGACCAGAACCTAACACTTAAGGATGATTTATTTTTTGAAACGTTCTGTTTCTCTATTACATGCTGCTGTATGACTGATGCAGTGGAAAATATGGTTGAAAACAGCACAATATGTAGAGAAACAATGGAAAGAAAACATTTGAATTTCTACAAAAACCCAACCACCACTCTGCCAAATGGTTGAATTATACATTTGTTGTTAAATGGCTCAGACATAAAGTGCATGAAATACCCAGGAATGTATACGTGACCTGTGGGTGGAAAGTACGAGGTTTCCCATTGCAAAATACTCCTTCCTTTTTAAAAAGGATTGTTTTTAAAAGAAATGTTGAGCAATGAAAAGAATTAACTTACTACATAAAGCCTCTGTATTGTAATGGAGATGGCAATATGCAAGAAGGAGAGGCCTTTGGCTTGTCAGCCTTAATGAAGTGCACTCAGTACACACTTTCAGTGAAGACAGATAATAAGGTAGGTAGAACTGATGAGTTTAGGTCCAATTTGCATAAACCAGTACTTACTACTTATGCCCTGGAAACACTCACATTGCAGATATAAACCCACACAATTTTACCCTCACATATTTATTACATTTTGACAGAGTTATTTATCTACATAAATAAAATGTTGTCTGCTGGGTACTTAATGGTGCTTCAGGGATTTCACAATTCATCAGCCTGCCTGTCTGTAAAATAGAAGCAGCAAATTTGTGGACACTGTATTATTTATTGCAGAGTTTAGCTGTACATTGTTCTTTTTCTCTTGCCCTTTGTATATAGGAAAGCATACCAGTTAGACTCACAAATGGGTGCTCTTACCCTGGCACCCTTTGAAAGGGTAAATCTACAGTATTATTTTGCTCCTTATCATTGTTTCTCACAGTGACATCCACTGGTGTAGTGGCCCCAGTAGGACTGAGCCTACAGTTAAGTTCTCAGCTATGGAATTCATTTACTTTTCTCATGGACTAGAAATAGATCTTATTGGCTGGGTCTACACTTGCCCCTAACTTCTAATTTTGAGGGGTAAAAGGACTTTGAAGAAGTGCAGACAATTTGAAGTGCCCGGGGCTGACCTGCGGCCACACGCATATGAGCACTTAGAAGTTAGAAGCTTCAAAGTTGCAGCGGGGGGAAAATTAGCCGAATGAAGTGCTGTGTATTCACCACAGCACTCCATCAGTAATCTTCCGATTACCATGACCCCTTCAAAGTTAGGGGCAAGTGTAGGCAAGCCCACTGTCTATCTGGGTTTTTAATTAAAAGAAATGAATTTTATTAGAAGCAAGTAAATTAGTTTAAGTAGAATGAGACAGGAATTAACATTCAAACAAAAAATAACACCAGTCCTCCTTTGAAGTCCTCTGGAATTCAAAAAATTGCTTCATTTTCATGATCTTTTGGTCCCATGTGCCTATACCATTCTAACCTTGCTGATAAAGTCAGAAGCTGAAGTGCCAAGTCCCATCACAGAACTCTTGAACTCATAAGAGTCGACCAATTTTGCAAATAGAGGTCATCAGGATAACTTTCACTAAGGTTTGAACAACAGTCCCAATCTTTATATTGATCTGACCTAAATTTATCCTCTAAACCTGTGACCTTTTTCCATCACTTAGCCTGCTCTTCAGTGTAGATATAGAACAACTGAGGAAAGACATTACTGCCTGATATCTGAACTTGTGCTTCATTTGAAAAAGTGGAAGCTGAGTTCTGGTCCCATACTCTCTGTTGCCGCTGACAATGTATGAAGCAGAAAGAACAGAGCTTTGATTTTCAGGTGCCAGGCTTTATCTTGTTTGTAGTATGAGCACATGAGAGAATCTTGTTTAGATTTGTAAACTGGGCAAATTAGATACGGAAGGATCAATAAACACAAAATCCCAATGCCATTTTTCACAGTGGACTTTTCAGACTTGGACCATGCTTTTATGTTCACAGCTCTCTGATCAAGACTTAAAACTCAATGTGCTTTTGATCAGCGTTTTTTACTAAAAAGATAAGGACATTTCAAACAGCTGGAAATAGAAAACAAATCTTGTGAACACTTATGCAAATAAGCCCTACTCACATGAGTAACCCCAGCCAAATCAACAGAAATGCTTATGTGACTAAAGACAATTTGTCCAAGTAGTGGCATGTAGGATAAGCTCAGAGATAGTTTCTTCTGTTCCTACATTACTTTTACAAATAAAGAGTTCTCTTGATATTGTTCCATTAAATGTCAGGATGAGGTTTATTTCATCTCATTGTTTTCCCTGCCACCCCCTTAAAGACAAAATGAATCCTGACATGTATAACTGGACTTTTTATCTTGGCCTTTGAACATCCATAGCTTTTAAATTGAAAAGCTGCTATTTTTAACTCTTTTAGCTCTTTCACAACAAAACTGGAATTATGAAAGAAAAACGGCATTTTAATACACAGGGAACTCAATTCTTTAGCTGCTCTGCTCCATCTGTGCAGCTCTGGTGGCTCAAAAGTGCTCAGAAAGATCTACTCAGACAGGGATTCCCCGAGGATGGGAGAGTCACTAATGGGTGTTGAGACGCGGTAACTGGCTCCTACACCAGTTTTCCCTGCAGCCTCCAAAGCAGGGGGCAGTTAGTTTGTGGAGAGTGGCTAGAGCTACAGCTATCCCTTACTAGTAGATGGCACCTCACTGATTAAAATCAGACAGCCCTGGTTACAGCAGGCTGCACTAGTTTATATAGGAGGGCAGTGATGTACTATCCCAAGATCAGGGTACCACGTTGTTTCTTTATTTTTCCTTTCCCTTTCCCTTCCATGTCCCCATCTCAGAAGCCGCTGGCCTGTTATCTGCACCATGGCTATTAGGACTTGGTGCAAAGTTCATCATTTCAAACAAACTTTTTCCAAAAATAACAAACAAACAAAAAAAAGTGGTAATCTTTCTCCTTCTCCTCCCTGCACCCTTCAATTCTGATAGTCCTTTGCATACTTAAGTCTTCATCCTCTATAACACACTGATGACAGATCTATAATTATGTATACTCTCAAAGAAATTAGGAGTTACGCAGTAGCTTCCCAATTTGCTTTGAAATTCCCATGCAGGGCAGCATTCTGGAAGTTGAGTTCAGTTGTCCAACTTCCTGTTCACTGAATTTGAATGGATACCCTGTAATCTCATCCTCTTCCAAACAGAGCCTAAATAATTTTTGTCTTAGTTTTCATGCATTGCATGAGTTCAGCCAATCAATTATTATTTCAAAAACCCTCTCAGATGAAAAAATGTTGGGTTTTATAGTTTCACAAGTTTGTTACATAGTGACACCTACTGGGGATAGGGAAAAAAAGTTTGTGTTTTTTGTTTTTTTATTCACACATTATACTGGAAATATTAACCCCCTAGCCTTCAAACACTTACTACCATCTGGAACTTCTTGCATGTATTAGATTATTCTTGTGCCAAACTTTGTGTGCAGGATCAGGCCTGTAAGTGGTAAAATGAATCATTTCTGGGTGGGAAAGTCATGCATCTGTAGGGTGAGGAGAGGTAGGAGGTAAATGTATAACTTTAGTGTAAACAAAATAAAGGACAAATAATATGCAGCACTTACATTGTATGTTAATCTTCACTTTGCATGATGAATGAGTTCCTTCAAACTGTGGTTACTGTCTAACTATTTAGGCAATTGGTATAGAAATAAGTAAAACTAGACTGTCATAAAGTGAAGCAGATAGACTAATGAGACTGGCTGTTTGATGGGATTATTACTGTTTACAAAACTCTTCATTCCTCTCTTCCTTAATCAGCACAGCTTGGTATTGGTGCTAAACATTAATACACACATATCCCCAATTATATTTGCCTTCCTCAGCAGAACGCAAATACACTGAGGGCAAGATTTTTAAATAGTATTTAGATACCATTAGATACCATTTAGATATTGCAGATGACACTAAACTAAGATAAAGGGAGAGGTAGATATGCTGGAGGGTAGGGATAGGGTCCAGAGTGACAGACAAATTGGAAGACTGGACCACAAGAAATCTGATGAGGTTCAATAAGGACACGTGCAGAGTCCTGTATTTGGGCCAGAAGAATCCCAAGCATTGTTACAGGCTGTGGTCCGACTGGCTTAGTAGTAGTTCTGCATAAAAGGAACTGGAAGTTGTAGTGGATGAGAAGCTGGACATGAGTCAACGGTGTGCCACTGTAGCCAAGAAGGCTAATGGCATATTAGGTTGCATCAAGAGGAGCATTGCCAGTAGATCCAGAGAAGTGAGCATTCCTCTTTATTCAGCTTTGGTGAGGCCACATCTGGAGTACTGTGTCCAGTTCTGGGCCCCCAATTATAGGAAGGATGTGGATACACTTGAGAGGGTCCAGTGGAGGGTGACCAAAATATTTAGCGGGCTGGAGCATATGACTTATGAAGAAAGGTTGAGGGAATTGGGACTGTTTAGTCTGCAGAAGAGAAGACTGAGGGGGGACTTGATAACAGCATTCAACTTACTGAAGGGAGGTTGCAAAGAGGCAGGAGAGAGGCTGTTCACAGTGGTCACGGATGGCAGAACAGGGAACAATGGTCTCAAGCTGTGGCTGGGAAGGTCCAGGTTGAACATTAGGAAAAACTTCTTCACTAGTAGGGTGGTGAAGCATTGGACTTGTGTACCTGGGGAAGTAGTGGAGTCTCCATCCCTGGAGGTGTTTAAGTCTGGGCTCGACAAAGCTCTGGCTGGGCTGATCTGATGGGGTTTGGTCCTGCCTTGGTCAGGGGGCTGAACTTGATGGCTTCTTAGGTCTTTTCTATCTCTATTGTTCTATGATGCTATGATACCTAATGATGCAGGTAGGTGCCTCGTAGGATTTCCAAAAATGTCTATGCACCTATGGGTGTCTGCAATCAAGGGGCAATTTTTACACACCTAAATACATTTAAAAATCTGGAGTCACATCTAGAAAAGTGATCCCCCTGGAGAACACAGTGCTGGTGAGTCTGCATCAATTTGTGGCTGATAGATTCTCTTACCTTTCCACTGCCACTGGAGCCATGTTGGTCTCAGGATTTGGACTAACTCCTGTTGGTGTGAGTTGCAAACTTTTCCCTACCTTCCACCAACAGAAATTTATCAAATAAAAGATATTACCTCATCTATGTGGAATCTTTGAGATTTCCTCTGGAAAATCAGTTTAATCATTTCATTATGTGACTTTAAATTTAAAGATGCCTTCAGTGACATGATCTAACTTCATGGACACTAAAATGGCACACTAACTAGTTATGCTCCGACAAAAATAACTGACTGGATTTTTATGGGAAAACTGTGGCAATAACACCCACACAGGGTCATATTTACAATAGATTGAAGAGTCAATGCTTTTTTTTTTTATAAGGAGTGTTGGGACTAGGTTTTTGATTGGGATACCAACTCTACAGTGACATCAAACGGTATGAGTAGAGTGTAATGAAAAACTATAAGGAATGAAGGTATAGGGAGAAAGAGGAGGGGTAGAAAAAATAAAGTAACAAATACATCATATGGGACCAGAGGGTGATGGCTTTTCTGGGTGTCAAAGATGACAAATGGCTCTTATTATGTTGGAATTCAATAGACAAAGCACTGACAGATAACAATTAAGCCTACAGCAGCTAAGACAGACAGGGTGCACTGCAAAGCAAAAGACATGGGCTTTGCTGAAGTATGACAACTGTATGATAACTTTCCCATGTCCATTCACTAGGCCAGATTGCAGCATACTCTACACACTGATCTAGGGAAGTGAGGGGACATACACTGCTCCCCACCCACCACCACACCATTGCATCGGCAACCCATGACATGAGGCCCTGTGAAGAGGGACAGAAGCCTCCATGGGACTGCTATGTGCCTCCCCTCTCCCCGCACACACACACACACACACAACTTCCCAGTAAGGGTGGGGTGGGAAGCAGCAAGAAAATGGAGGAATTTTGGCTATCCTCTGCCCTGCAATGCGCTAGACAGTACAGCTGTGCCAGGGATTTATGTTGTGCAAAGTATAGGTCTGGTATGTGCCCAAATATATTTGTTTAGTCTTGAAATGAGATTGATTGCAGACACCCACAGGTGCACAGATACTTTTGGAAATCCTACGAGGCATCTGCCTGCATCATTAGGTATCATAGAATCCACAGGACTTGCTGCTGGTTGTGCTGAAACAGACTAGCATAACTGCCCCTCTGAAACTTGTCAGTATGCTGTGTGGAAGTTCACTTCCCCAAGAGCAAGGAGCTAGTTCAACAGGAGAAACTCTTCTGTGGACATGGCGTAACCTCCCACCAGTGTACTTGAACCTGGGACCAGTGTTTCTCAACCCATGGAAGTACACAGAGGTCTTCCACATCAACTCACCAAGATATTTGCCTAGTTTTACAACAGGCTACATAAAAGCACTAGTAAAGTCACTACAATCTAAAAGCTCATTCAGACAGTAACTTTTTTATACTGCTTCATATGCTTTATGCTGAAAAGTATTTCTATTCCAAGTCATTTATTTAATAAGATAGTAGAAAGACAGCAAGTTTTCAGTAGTAGTCTTCTACGATACTTTTGTAAGTAAGGTGTAACTTGGTGGTATGCAAAAAAATCTGACTTCTGAAAAGGGGTACAGTAATCTGCAAAGGTTGAATGGTACTTGTTTCAAGACTTCAGATTAAGTTAGGACCATGTTTCTCAACTGGTGATATGCACACACAAGTCTTGGGGTACTTATTTTTTAAATGGGTAGTTTATAAAGAAAAGGTTGAGAAACACTGCTCTAGAAATTAGTGTAGGAGCCTCTACAGTTTGAGCTAAAAGCCCTCTTGCTCTCATATAAGGCTGTTGTGGAGACTCTTCTTTCTCTTTGTAAATGGGCTTGGTGCAACTATATGGGACTGTGAACCATACCAAGCAGGTGTGTGGGTTACACTAGCACTGTCTCCTCATGGGGTTAGGCTGGTAGAGCTACATTGCTCAGTGACTGTATTTTCTGTACCGCTCAGTGACATACTTCTACTAACATAAATTTGTAGAGAAGGGCAGGGCTGAGTAGCCTAAGCAGTTAACAGTTACTTTCAATTCAAGTTTCAGATCGGTATTTAAAAAAAAAATTACTCTTAATCCCCTTGTGTTTAATTGCCTCTCTGTTTTCTCAACAGCATTGTAGGGATATGAACTCTTGCCTGCCTTTTCTGAGGAGCTTTTTGAAGCCTGCCCACGAAGGTGCTAATCTTTTATTATTACAGGTAATCACTCCCTTTCCTCATCTTCTTTCAGCCTTGGGCCTACTCTCCTGTTAATGTATTCATACCCCGAATGCATCATGAGAAGGCAGTACATAACTCACACAAGACTTTTCTTCTTACAAGTCATGGTTCCTTCTAATCCATCATGGTAATCCAGTGAGGCAAACATTGTGTTCCACAGCAGCCCATTAAGAATGTACCTTTCATTTTTTTGAATGCCTTTCTTCCAGAACAGCTGGTTCCCCAGGGTGCTGTACAGACTCTGTGGTATGGTGAGATAATACCAGTATATGGATCATGGCATTCACATTGAAATATATCCCCCTCTGGGTTGGAATGCAGCATGCATTTACCACTGCCAGGAACGCAATACAATAAATTAGGATAGAAAGTGAAGGATAGTTTATCCTCTTGTAACCACAGGTGATTGTAGGGAGGCTGGAATGTTCCTTCTCGTTTTGTAATTAATTCAGGAAAACAGGGGTAACAGAGCTATTCTGAATAGAAATATTACTGCTTGAATTTTAATGGCCACCCAGAATGTTTCAGTACTTAATCTCCTTAGGGAGAGATGAAAGTTATGACTCCCTGTTTCCAAGGGCAATTCTGTGTTAGCTGCAACCCCAGCACAACTTAAAGCAGCCTTGGAACTGCTCTGTTCTTTGCCAGGTAGTAACAGTGATCAACAAGCAGCGCACACTTACTGAAAATACCCTGGGTCCAGCCCACTCTGGGCCTGCACCCTCAGAGAGAACTGTTTGTGGAGGAGTGTGCCAGCACAGTAGATGGGCACACTGTCATTGGACTCTGTGAGGAAATGCAGCCATGCTTCACCCCTTCGTAACATCATTTCCTCCTCATATCCACCTCGTCTGTCCATATCCACCTGCTGACTCAGTCTTCAAGTACACACTCCTTAGGGTTAGGGACTGTCTATTTGTTCTGTTAGTCAAGTAAGACATTATTTGTAAAATTCTCCATATGAAAAATGGTGAGATCTGAATGGTATTCAATCAGCTTTAGAAATAATTGATCTGGCAGAAAAGAGGTTAAGAATGTGGAAACAGCAGCTTGCTCTGTCTCCACATACGTGTAAATAGTCCTCATATCCATGAAGGTTGTTGTAAAGAACACAGTGTTTTATTTTTTCCATGTGTACTGAGGTTTGGACAAAAACTAATCACCTTAATTTGCAGCAAGGGAGATTTAAACTTGATGTCAGAAAAACTTTGTAACTTCATGGATAGTCAAGCACTGGACAAATTACCAAGAGAGATTGTGGAATCTTCATCAATGGACTTTTTAAGAGGAAGTTAGACAAATATCTTTCCGGGGGGGTCTTACTATACCTAATCCTGCCTCAGAGGAAGGGGACGGACTAGGTGATCTCTTGTGTTCTGTGCTAGTCTTTCATTTTTATGTTGTACTTCCCTATTGTAACTGATGACAGGTTTCAGAGAGGGAGCTGTGTTAGTCTGTTTCAGCAAAAACAACAAGGAGTCTGGTGGCACCTTAATGACTAACAAATTTATTAGGGCATAAACTTTCATGAGATATAACTTACTTCCTCAGCTGCCTGAAAGAAAGTGATACAGAGACAGGAGTGTAACATCAGTGCCAATTAAGTCAGGGTAGATGAGAATGTAAGAGTACCTGAATGGGGCTATTACTTACTGTCATGAGAGAGCCATTCCATAGGATAGATGTGCAGACAGAGGTGATCCCTCACTCACACAGACCTTGGGAGGCAGACCTGTCCTCCCTTCTCACCCCCAAATCTCAAAGAAATACTCCGTAGCCCTTTCTTTCACTGCAAGCAGCTGAGGAAATGATTTGTATCTCATGGCATTTTACAGCCTAACAAATCTGTCATATTTTAAGGTGCCACTGGACTCCTTGGTCCTATTGTTGCAGGGTTAGTGCTCCTGAGTCATTGTTTCTGTTGTGAGGTGTGAAGCTGGTGGAAACTATTTGTTTCATGTTGGAGGGAGCTGCCTGTAAGTGAGGACTTGCTTGCCTCCCAATGTCTGTGGGTCTGTCCTACAGAAGGTGTAGCAATAATTAGCCATAAGCTACAACCTCCAGCTAAAACCTCAACTGTGCATTATCAAGGATTTACAACTTATCCTAGATGATGATCCCTCACTCACACAGACCTTGGGAGAGAGACCTGTCCTCCCTTACAGACAGTCCCCCTTTTGTCCCCCAAACCTGAAATAAATAGCCCTTGGTTTCACTGAAAGCAGCTGAGGAAGTGAGTTGTATCTCATGGCATCTTACACCCAAACAAATTTGTCAGATTTGAAGGTGCTTTTGGACTCTTTTGTCCTATTGTAACTGATTCCTTTATTGAGTAAATGGGGACCTGAATGTCTGCTCTTGGCATTATAAACTCTTACAAAAAAAAAACTCATAATAGTTTTCACTCTATTTCTTACCCATCTAGAAAGCAGAAACCAATGCAACTCTCCCAGGAGCATAAGAATTGCCATTGAAGGTCATGCTCAAGGTCTAACTAGCTCAATATCCTGTCTCTGAGAGTGGTCAACATCAGATTCTTCAAAGGACAGTGACAGTGTACATTGGTAACGAGAGGAAGACTAAGGAGAGGGTAGGGCCATTGGTCAGTGAGGAGGGAGGAACAGTAACAGCGAATTTAGGAATGGCAGAGATGTTTAATGATTTCTTTGTTTCGGTCTTCACTGAGAAATCTGAAGGAATGCCTGACATAGAGAATGCTAGTGAAAAAGGGGTAGGTTTAGAAGTTGAAATAAGAAAAGAACAAATTAAAATTTACTTAGAAAAATTAGATGTCTGCAAATCACCAGGGCCTGATGAAATGCATCCTAGAATCCTCAAGGAGCTGATAGAAGAGGTATCTGAGCCTTTAGCAATCATTTTTGGTAAATCGTGGGAGACGGGAGAGATTCCAGAAGACTGGAAAAGGGCAAATATAGTACCCATTTATAAAAAGGGGAACAAGAATAACACGGGAAACTACAGGCCAGTCAGCTTAACTTCTGTGCCAGGAAAGATAATGGAGCAGGTAATTAAAGAAATCATCTGCAAGCATTTGGAAGGTGGTAAGGCGCTAGGGAACAGCCAGCATGGCTTTGTTAAAAACAGATCATGTCAAACCAATCTAATAGCTTTCTTTGATAGAATAACGAGTCTTGTGGATAAGGGAGAAGCAGTGGATGTGGTATACCTAGACTTCAGTAAAGCATTTGACACGGTCTCACATAATATACTTATCAATAAACTATGTAAATACAACTTAGATGGGGCTACTATAAGGTGGGTGAACAACTGGCTGAATAACCGTACCCAGAGAGTAGTTATTAATGGTTTTCAATCCGGCTGGAAAAGTATAACTAGTGGGGTTCAGCAGGGGTCTGTTTTAGGACTGGTTCTGTTCAATATCTTCATTAACGATTTAGATATTGACATAGAAAGTACACTTATTAAGTTTGCAGATGATACCAAGCTGGGAGGGGTTGCAACTTCTTTGGAGGATAGGGTCATAATTCAAAAGGATCTGGATAAACTGGAGAAATGGGCTGAGGTAAACAGGATGAAGTTTAATAGGGACAAATGCAAAGTGCTCCACTTAGGAAGAAACAATCAGTGTCACACATACAGAATGGGAAATGACTGCCTAGGAATGAGTACAGCAGAAAGGGATCTGGGGGTTATAGTGGACCACAAGCTAAATGTGAGTCAACAGTGTGATGCTGTTGCAAAAAAAGCAAACATGATTCTAGGATGCATTAACAGGTGTGTCGTGAACAAGACACGAGAAGTCATTCTCCCTCTCTACTCTGTGCTGGTTAGGCCTCAGCTGGAGTATTGTGTCCAGTTCTGGGCACGGCAGTTCAGGAAGGATGTGGAGGAATTGGAGAGGGTCCAGAGGAGAACAACAAGAATGACCAAAGGTCTAGAGAACATGACCTATGAAGAAAGGCTGAAAGAATTGGGCTTGTTTAGCTTGGAAAAGAGAAGATTGAGGGGGGGCATGATAGCAGTTTTCAGGTATCTAAAAGGGTGTCATAAGGCAGAGGGAAGGAACTTGTTCTTCCTTGCCTCTGAGGATAGAACAAGAGGCAATGGACTGAAATTGCAGCAGGGGAGGTTCAGGTTGAACATTAGGAAAAAGTTCCTAACTGTCAGGGTGATCAAACACTGGAACGAATTGCCAAGGGAGGTGGTAGAATCTCCATCACTGGAGATATTTAAGAAGAGGTTAGATAGATGGCTTTCAGGGATGGTCTAGAAAATGCTTGGTCCTGCCATGAGGGCAGGGGGTTGGACTCGATGGCCTCTCGAGGTCCCTTCCAGTCCTACTCTTCTATGATTCTATGATTCTAAGAATCCTACAGTAGATATATACAAGATAATCTGTCTCTTTCATTAGATCTCCTCATGGTCACCAACAGCTAGAGGCTGTCTAAAGTAATATAGTTGGGCATTAAAAAATCAAATGCAAAACTACAAAACAGGATGCAACTGGCTAAATGGTAGAACTGATGAGAAGGAGCTGGGGAGTAGAAGGGATTACAGATTTAGTATAAGTGAAGACTGTGAAGTAGTTGTGAAAGAAGGTGTAGCAATAATATTCTTCTAGAGTGGATTAAGGAAAAATGTCATGTGTAAGGAAAGGGAGGTAATTAACTCATTCACTCCAGTGCTGGTGGGGGCTCAGCTAGAGTGTTGTGTCCAATTCTAGTCACCATGCTATAAGAAAAATATGGACAAATTAGAAGGAGTCCAGAGGAAAGCAACGAAAATCATAAGAGGTTTAAAAAAACCACCGTATGCTGAAAGGTAAAAAAGAACTGGGCATGTTTAGTCTTGAGAAAAGATAGGGTTACCAGACATCCTGATAATTAGGGGCTTTTTCTTATATATGCAACTTATGTCACCCCCTCTCTCCCGTCAAAAAAAAAAGTGTCTGGATTTTTCATACTATCTTGTCATCCAAAAAAAAAAAAAAAGATTACTGGGAGGAACCTGATATTCGTCTTCAAAAGGGCTGTTAAAAAGAGGATTGTGATCAATTGTTCTCCATATCCACTGAAGGTAGGACAAGCAGTAATCAGCTCAAACTACATCTGGGAAGATTTATGTCAAATATTAGGGAAAAAGATTTCTAATGATAAGGGTAATTAAGCACAGGAACAGGCTTCAAAAGGAGATGGAATCCCAATAACTTGAGAACATTTTAATAACAAATTTAAAAAAGACTTGTCAGATGGTCTAGGAATATCTGATCCTGCCTCAGATCAGGCAGCTGGATTAGATAATCTCCTGAAGTCCCTTCTATAATTAAAATGCTGGAGCATGAAGTTTAGCATTCCTTTAAAAAATGTTCCTATTACATTTTTTACCATGTGTGAGGAAATATATTTTTCCTGAATTGTGTGTAGGTTAACCGTTACTTCAATGTGATCCATGACCTTGTTTTCAAGTTATTTACTGACATACAAACTACTGAGATCAGTACACTAATTTTCTGTCAAGATTTTCTATATCTCTGCAAGACTGAGTTCAAGTCTCTTATTTTTAAAACATTTTTCCCATGATTCATGACCCAAATTGTTCTGTCTTCTGTCTGATCTCAGCTGCCTCTTACTTGGTGGCTTTCTATAATCCTGAATGACTAAAGGATTCTCAGTAGTTAGAAGATTTATTCGTGGATATTCACTGTATTATTTCAATAGATGTCTTACTGGTAACCTTCTGTGTAATTGTTAGAATCATGCTACAATAGGCTCAGAAGCGAAAGGGTTCAAAAGTAAACACACCATCCATCCATCACAAAGAAAAGATCAAGTCAAATGAGGGATTTCTGGGGAGTCAGATCAGCACACTTTAGAACTTTATGGGTCTAGAGACGTAACAAGAAAAGTGCCCCAATCTGAATACAGGATGTGACAGAATCTCTTCCAAAAATCAAACCTGTGTATTCTTACCCTTTCTTACTCTTCCATATAGGAATTAAAGACACAGTCAAGAATGACCTTGAGCAGATCACTGCAGATTATGTAGCTCTGGGGAAAAATATCAAGGAATATGGAGTGCAAGTGGTATTCTCATCCATCCTCCCAGTTGAAGATAGAGATTGTCGAATCATGGAGGTAAATGCATAATTGTGCAGGTGGTGTTCGAGAGAGGGCTTTGGTTTCTTCAACAATGGGACTCGTGTTCAGGAACCAGGATTTCTAGGAAGAGAGGAAAGAGCATCCTTTCAGGAAGGCTTGCAAACCTAGTGAGGAGGGCTTTAAACTAGGTTTGTGGGGGACGGTGACACAAGCCCTGAGATAAGGGGGAAGGAAGAAGGAACAAGAAAGGAGTGCCCCTGATTCAAAAGGAGACAGTAGGTCAATCAGCTAACTATCTAAAATGTTTATGCACAAATGCAAGAATCCTGGGGAACAAACAGGAAGAATTAGAGACCCTGGAACAGTAGAAGGTGCATGAGGTGATTGAAATAATGGAGACTTGGTGGAATGACTCGCATAACTGGAGCATGGTGATGGAACAGTATAAACTGTTCAGGAAGGACAGGCAGGGGAAAAAGGAGGAGGATTTGCACTGTATGTGAGAGAGCAGTATGATTGCTTAGAGCTCCAGTATATGGAAGGAATCTTTGGGTTAATGTTAGAAGTGGTTGCAAGAAAGGTGATGTTGAGAGTTGAGAGTCTTTGGGTTAAGGTTAAAGGTGGTAGCAACAATGGTGATGTTGTGGTTGGTGTCTCCTATAGACCATCAGATCAGGTACATGAGGTAGATGAGGATTTCTTCAGACAAATCACAGGCCCTGGTTTTCATGGAAGACTTTAATCACCTTAACATTTGTTGGGAGACCAATAGCAGCACACAGACAATCCAGGATGTTTTTGGAGAATGCTGGGGATAACTTCCTAGTACAAGCGCTGAAGAAACCAACCAGTGGCTATGTGCAACTTGACCTGCTGCTCACAAACTGGGAAGAACTAGTAGGAGAAATAGATATGGGTGGCAACTTGGGCTGCAGTGACCATGAGATGGTTGATTTCAGGACCCTGACAAAAGGAAGAAAGGTGAGCAGTAAAATATAGACCTTTGATTTCAGAAGAACAGACTTTGACTCCCTGAGACAACTGATGGACAGGATCCCTTGGGAAACGGATATAAAGGGGAAAGGAGTTCAGGGCAACTGGCACTATTTTAAAGAAGTATTATTGAAAGCAGAGGAACAAACCATCCCAATGCTCAGTAAAAAAAACAAACATAGTAGACAACCAGGTTGGCTTAACAGGGAAATCCTTGGTGAGCTCAAATGGAATGCATATAAGAAGTGGAAACTTGGACAGATGTCTAAGGAGGAGTATAAATATATTGCTGGAGAATGCCAGGGAGTAATCAGGAAAGTGAAAGCACAATTGGAATTGCAGCTAGCGAGGGATGTGAAGGGTAGCAAGAAGGGTTTCTACAGGCACGATAACAATAAGAGGGTGATTGGAGAGGGTGTGGGGGCCATTACTAGATGAGGGAGGTAACACAGTGACACATGATGCAGGAAAAGCTGAAATACTCACTGTTTTTTTGCCTCAGTCTTCACGGATGAGATCAGTTCCCAACCTATGGCTCTAGGAAATACAGTATGGGAAGGAGGTGGGCAGCCCTCGGTGGGGAAAGATCAGGTTAAGACCTACTAAGAAAAGCTGGTGGTACAAAAATTCATGGGTCTGGATTTAATGCATCCAAGGGTACTGAGGGAATTGGCAGATGTCATTGCAGAGCCTTTGCCATTATCTTTGAAAACTCGTGGAGACAAGAGAGATCCCAGATGACTGGAAAAAGGCAAATGTAGTGCCCATGTTTAAAAAAGGAAAGAGGGACAATCCAGGAAACTATAGACTGATCCGCCTTACCTCAGTCCCCAGAAAAATCATAGAGGGGATCCTCAAGGAATCCATTTTGGAGAACTTGGAAGAGGGGAAAGTGATTATGAGTAGTCAACAAGGGCAAGTCGTGCCTGACCAACTTGATTAGCTTCTATGATGAGGTAACTGGCTCTGTGGACATGGGGAAGTCAATATATATTATACACCTTGACTTTAGCAAAGCTTTTGGTACAGTCTCCCACAACATTCTTGTCCATAAGTTAAGGAAGTACGGATTAGATACATGGACTGTAAAATGGATAGAAAGCTGGCTTGATGGATGGGCCGAAGTGGTAGTGGTCAATGTCTCAATGTCTGTCTGGTGGTCTGTTTTAAGTGGAGTGCCCAAGAATTGGTTCTAGGGCAAGTACTGTTCAACATTTTTTTTAATTACCTGGCTGAGGGGATGGATTGCACCCTCAGCAAATTTGCAGATGACACTAACCTAGGGAGTCAGGTAGAAACATTGGAGGGTAAGAATAGTGTCCAGAGAGAACTAGACAAATTGGAGGATTGCACCAAAAGAAATTTGATGAGGTTCAACAAGGAGAAGTGCAGAGTCCTGCACTTGGGACAGAAGACTCTCAAGCACTGTTACAGACTGGGGACCAACTGGCTAAGTAGCAGTGCAGCAGAAAAGGACCTGGGGATTATAGTGAATGAGAGGCTGGATATGAGTCAACAGTGTGCCCTTGTAGCCAAAAAGGCTAATGGAATATTGGGGTGCATTAGGAGAAGCATTTCCAACAGATCTAGAGAAATTATTATTCCCCTCTATTCAGGGAGGCCACATCTGGAATATTGCATCCAGTTCTGGGGTCCCCAGTATAGAAAGAATGTGGACATATTGGAGCGGTTCAGCAGGGGGCAACAAAAATGATTAAGGTGCTGGGGGACATAACCTATGAGGAGATGCTGAGAGCTTTGGGCTTATTTAGTTTGTAGAAGAGAAGACTGAGGGGCAATTTTATAGCATCCATCAACTTCCTCAAAGGGGTTCCAAAGAGGATGGAGAGAGACTGTTCTTGGTGGTGACAGATGGAAGAACAAGGAGCAATGGTCTGAAGTAACGGAGGGAGAGATGTAGTTTATTAGGATATTAGGAAAATCTATTTCACCAGGAGGGTGGTGAAGCACTGGAATGCATTACTGAGACAGGTGATGGAATCTCCATCCCTCGAGGTTTTTAAGTCCTGGCTTGACAGAGTCATGCCTGGGATGATATACTGGGGGTTGATCCTGCTTTAGGCAGGGGGATGGAGTAGATGGCCTCCTGAGGTCCCTTCCAGCCCTCGAATTCTATGATTCTAAACCAAATAGAAAATGAAGCGACTTCACTGTGACAATTGTAAGACTTGGATCTTTTTATATATGTGTATATATTTTCTTTGTGCTTTTAATTATATTCTGATTTTGTACTAAGTAACTCTTACATTTCAAACCCTGGCTATCAATATAAATTTCAAAGGTACAGACAATGACTAAAATAAAACAGTAGCAAATCCTGAACCAACAGTGAATCAGCTAAACAATAAGCTTCTCTTACTGCCAACATTCCAGTCATCTTTGACAAACATCCTGGAGAAGACAGATGTACCTTGCAACATTTGCTACATGTTCTGACAGCCCATGAAACGAGTGAAGGTTGTGGCTGGTCCACAGTAGACACCAATCTCCTGAAGAGAAAGATCAGTATGAAAGCCTCCAATGAATACAATTATTGGGCTCCCACATGGGGAGCAAGATGAACTCTCATGTAGACAAGTCCCAAACCTCAGATTTTATACCGTAGACCAACACTTTACATTCCAGCTGGAGCATTAGTTGTGAAGCAATGTTTCATGCCAAGAACATACTATACTACAACTACAAAAAAACTGCAGCATTCTCTGCTAATTTGAGTTTTCAAACTGTGAAGACCATATGGAACTTGCTGTCATAATCTAATTTCAAAGTAACTACAGTACGGCTAGATATATTAAGCCCCACATTCAAAATAAAAGATTGTGCCTTTCTCACCAAGAGAAAAACAATAATCTTGACTATAGCTGCTACCACACACCAAACACCCAACACAGGATCTAACAGTCTCAAAACTGAAAAAATGGAAAACAGACTAGTGTGTCTCTTCCTTCAGTCCTGAGCATGTATTCTTTTTTATTTCCCATATCGGCTACATGTGCACGCTACATCGAAATAGGCTACATGTCCTCCAGGGCTGGTGCAGTTGACATTCAATGTCGATGTTGGACAGCACCACATCGAAATAGGCGCTGCGAGGGAACGTCTACACGCCAAAGTAGCACACATCGAAATAAGCGTGCCAGGAACAGCCGCAGACAGGGTCACAGGGCAGACGAGCGCTTCCGGGGCAACAGCTAGCTGCTCCCTTAAAGGGCCCCTCCCAGACACACGCAGCCTGCACAGCACACGGTCTACAGAGCCATAGGCACACACACCTTGAGCGATGCAGTCATGGACCCGCAGCAGCAGCAGCAGCCAGAGGTCCACCCAGCCACCCCTGTAGGAGCAGTGCTCGCCCTACTCCATGGCATGCAGGAGGCAGCTGAGCACATCCTTGCCAAAGAGGAGGAGCTGCCCGTAGGGCAGGAGGACTCAACCCCCAACCCTGCAGCACCCTGCCCCCCACCGCCTCATATGCCGCTGGCTGTGGAGCTACCCCACGAGCACCGACTGGTGGGAGCGGCTGGTGCTCGGAGAGTGGGACAACGACTGCTGGCTCCAGAACTTTTGCATGAGCCAGCAGACATTTCTGGAGCTATTCCAGTGGTTCAACCCCACACTGAGGCACCAGGACACCTTCATGCAGCGTGCCCTCAGTGTGGAGAAATGGGTCGGCATCGCTGTCTGGAAGCTGGCCACACCAGACAGCTACCGATCCGTGGGCCAGCAGTTTGGCAGCGGCTGTCCTCATGGAGGTAAGTGGACCCACAGGGGGAGGGGGAGGCAGCCCTGGCAGGGGAGGGGGGCCCTGGTAGGGGAGGGGAGGGGAGCCCTGGCAGGGGAGGGCCACACACACCCTGCCCACCCCTCATTGGTGCTCTCCCATGTGCTTCCCCTGCAGGTCGTCCACGCCATCAATGCCCTGCTCCTCCACAGGCTCGTGAGGCTTGGGGACCCGGATGCCGCCATCGCGGGGTTTGCCACCCTGGGCTTCCCCAATTGCTTCAGGGCTCTGGATGGGACCCACATCCCCATCTGTGCCCCAGAGCACAGTGGAGGATGCTACTTAAACAGGAAGGGCTACCATTCTGTGGTCCTCCAGGCTTTGGTGGACAGCCGGGGCCATTTCCTGGACATTTATGTGGGCTGGCCTGGCAGCACCCATGACGCCCGGGTATTCCAGAACTCGGGCCTGTGCCACCAGCTGGAGGCGGGGACCTACATCCCCCAGCGGGAGATCCCTGTGGAGGACACCACCATGCCTCTCTGCGTCATCACAGATGTGGCATACCCCCTCCAGCCCTGGCTCATGCACCCTTACATGGGCCACCTGTCAGCCAGCCAGGAGCGCTTCAACATGCACCTGAACCACGCACGCCAGGTGGTGGAGCGCACATTTGGGCGCCTCAAAGGTCACTGGAGGTGTCTCCTCACCCGCCTCGATGCGGGCCCCACCAACATCCCCCAGATTGTGGGCGCGTGCAGCGCCCTCCACAACCTCGTCGACAGCAAGGGGGAGGCCTTCTTTCAGGGCTGGGCTGTGGAGGCTGGCAGGGCTGATGTGCAGCCACCTGCTGCCCCCAGTCTCCAGGTGGACCCCGAAGGGACCCGGGTCTGGGAGGCCCTGTGGGCCCAGTTTGATGAGGCCGCAGGGTGAACGCTGGCAGGCCCCCCACTACCTCCCCCATCCTCCACAACTCTCCCTGCCCCTACGCACACACCACAGAGCACCCAAGAGCACACCCCCCCACACCTTTCTTGAAAATAAAAACAGACATTTGTTTGTAAAACCAGATCTACATTGAACTCTCCTTATTAATATCTTAAATAACTATTTACAGGCTGAATAAATATTACATATATATATATATATATATATATATATATATATATATATATATATATATATATTATAAGTCCGATAAGATGAAAGAAAAAAGGGGAAGACAAGGAAGGGGAGAACTATGTACATGGCGGGGCAGGTATCAGCATCATAACAACAACATAACAACAGGGGTCTAATAGAAACTATTTACAAATGAACATAAAACTGAGGGGAATATATACAAGGTGGGGGGCATGTCCTGGGCCCCACACCCCCTAATGTCCAGTGCTGGGGATGGGCGGCTGCGATCCACGCCTCGGCCTCAGCCCTGGCTTGGGCTGGCTGGGGGCTGGGCGGACCAGGAGATAAGGCCGGCGGGTGTCAGCAGGCCCCAGGTCCCCCTCGGCGGAAGGGCCCTCGGTGGCAGGTGGTGGTGCGACAACGAGTGGAGCAGTGGGTGGAGCAGGCAGGTCGGGCAGAGCGGCGGCTGGTGCAGCATGGGGGGCCAGGTAGTCCGTGATACGCTCGAACATACACATGAAGGCCCCCCATGCCTCCTGGCGCCAGGCCAGCGCTCGCTCCTGCAGCTGAAGGCACCGCTCCTCCACCTGCAGACGCTGCTTGGCGACCTCCAGCTGCCGATGGTGGGTCTCCAGCAGCTGGGGATCCGTCGCCATCCGGTGGTGGTGCTGGGTCCGCCATCATCGCCGCCATGGGGCTGGTCGGTCCTCCGCCGAGGGGCTGGCCTGGAGTGATGGCCCCGGTGGGCTCTCCGGGACCAGTGACACCTCACCGGCGCTCTCCAGTCCTTCCGATGGTGCAGCTGCGGAACACAGTGGGGGAAGAAGAGTGGAGACAGCCGTTAATGTGGACCCCGAGCCGTGGCCCTTGTCCCCCCACCCCTCTGCTGCAGGTTCCCCATCCCCATCCCCGGGAGATGCTGCTGCTAATGATGATGGGTGTCCCACCCCCTCCCCCCGGGGGACCCTAGGTTCAACTCCCCCCAACCCCGGGGATGGGGCATGGCACTGTCGTGCTGGGGGGCAGAGGCTGATGCACTGTTCTGAGGAACATGCCACTGCTGTCCTTGGGGACATGGTCATCTGGGCATGTGGAAGGCCCTGGTCATATCTGTTACCCCCACCCCTCAACCCCGGGGGTGCGCACCGGGGGGGTACATACCTGATGGTCCACTCCCACGGTCGGGGGACACCCAGTGGGCGGACGCCCGGCTGGAGCTCCTTGAGGGCAACATAATCCACAGCTCCCCATCACTAGAGGAGGACGCCCCCTCCTCCTCCTCCTCTGGTGCCCCAGGGGTGGGCTCCTGGGGGGGCCCCTGGGGTGCGGGGCTTACCTCCAGGACGGACTCTGCCTCCGGCGCCTCCTGGGGCTCGTCGGCCGATGTATCAAGCGTGGCCGGAGGGGAGGAGGTGTGCCAGGGGCCCAGGATGTCCCTGAGCTCCCTGTAAAAGGGGCAAGTGACGGGGGCGGCCCCAGATCAGCCGGCCGCATCCCAGATCCGGGCGTAACCCTGCTGCAGCTCCTTCACTTTACTTCAGACATGATCCGGAGTGCGGGCAGGGTGACCCTGGGCGGCCAGGCCCTCGGCCAGCCGAGTGAACGCATCTGCATTCTGCCTCTTGCTCCCCATTACCTGGAGCACCTCCTCCTTACTCCAGAGCCCCAGCAGGTCCAGAAGCTCGGCCTCCACCCAGGAGGGGCCCCGCTGCCGCTTCCCAGCCTGGCTACTGGTCTGGGAGCCCTGGCTCCCCTTGGAGGGGGTGCCCTGGGGGCGTTTTAGGGGCTGGGGGGCGGCCATCGCAGTGGTGGGCGGCTGGTCTGGCTGCAGAGGAGCGTGCAGGCTGGCCGCGTGGCTGGGCTGCCGCCTGCATGCTCTCTCAGCTTCCTCCACAGGAAGGCAGGGGGCGGGGAGCTTTAAGGGGCTGCTGCACGCAGCGACCATTGAGCTCAGGGGCTGGGCAGAGCGTCTCTCAACCCCTCAGCTGATGGCCACCATGGCGGACCCTGCTATTTCGATGTTGCGGGATGCGCAATGACTACACATTCCCTACTTCGACGTTGAACATCGAAGTAGGGCGCTATTCCCATCTCCTGATGGGGGTAGCGACTTCGACGTCTCGCCGCCTTACGTCGATGTCAATGCTATTCGAAGTTGGCGCTGCTACTTCGAAGTAGCCGGCACGTGTAGACGCGGCCATCTACTCTCATCATCTTGATGAGTCTGAGCCTCAGCTACTTGGGCTATGTCTACACTAAGGGGAAGATCAATCTGCTGGTGATCACTCTTCAGGGGTCTGATTTAGTGCACCTAGTGGGGATGCACTAAATTAAACTGTTATGGTTCCACCATCAGTCCCATTACTCCTGGCAGTCACGAGGGGTAAGGGAAGTTGATGTCTCCCATCTACCTCCCACTGTGCGAACAAATCAATTTGTAGATGTGTCGATTCCAGCTAATTTTCACAGCTGGATTTTCATATCCAAAATCAAATTGTACCTCCTAATGTAGACCTGGCCTTAGCTCTCTTTTAAGATCCAGTCTCAGGAAGTCATGCTTATGACCCTGTGTGCTGTAAACATCAATTTAAAATGCTAATTATTATTAAAAAGAAAACAAAAAGGCCCCAAGTTCATCTTAAATAACATACTTAATACCACAAATAAAATGACTAACTGGCAGAGTATTATTACACTTGTCACAAGTAGTTATGAGGTGGCTGGACATCTCCCCAGTGTTTTTCTAGACCCTAACTCACTTACAAAAATGTCTGTCTCAAAGCTGTTAGTTAAAATACTTTTGTGCTATGGTAAATTATACCTTTTAAATGGCAGACGCTAACCTACAATAATGGTACTGACCTCCTTTGTAAAGTGCTTTGAGATCTAATGGTGGAAGAACGAGGCATTATTAATTATTATTATCAATGTTCAGTGATACTAGGACAATTTTCACCGGGGGCAGGGGGCAGAAAACTGAAATCCCATATTTGGGTGGTGTTTTTACTAGTTCAAGCCAGGAAGTGAAGCAGTACCCCCACACCTCTTGTTCCAACACCTATGCCTATGTTCCACAGAAATGTTTCTCTTTCCAATTACTTACATTCTTTTTTCTCATAGACCTCTTATGTTGTCAACACCTGTGCTGAAGGTTGTTAAGAACAGTAACAGAGAGAAATTGAAACAACTGAGATAGAGGATGCCATATATAAGGTGATGCCAAGGAAAAGTAATTACTAAAAATATTGCATTTCTGGAGCCTTTAGTTATTCGAAGAAGTGACCCTAACAATCAGGACTGTGGTACCAGTGCATTAGCGCATGGCTTTCCCTGAGCAGAAATCCAGCTGAACCACTGCGTTGTTCATATGATCCATATTCAGGGATTATAGGCCAACAAGAATGCTTACTAGGAGGCACAACATATTTTCACACAACAAACTTAGTTAATAAGAATTTAAGATTGCACTTCTGTTTAAGAGAAGGCAGATTAGTCTCTGAATAATATTACACAGTTGATAAAAATTCTATATCTTTCAGAAAGAGCCAAGGATGACAACATGTGCCATTCAACCACTCAAGGATCTATCCTATTGCCCTTGCTATATAATTCTCCATCATTGTTTCATTTGGCTCCTGGTTTACGCAACTCACCAAATCCTCTTTTATTCCCTAAAAATATACATCAAATATTCCAATAACAAAAATAATTAGAGATTATTGAAAATGGCACTCATAAATAGGAAGTGGGCTTGTACTGTCTCTCAGGATCAGATTGCAAAACCCTCACTTACCCAATCTGTCATGTTGTTTTCAAAGTTGTCCGTTTCAAATAATGTCAGTGTTTACTTAAAGACATTATCATGTATGAGGTAAGTTCACCTTTAATTATGATTCAGCATAAGGGTCAATAAATGGAAGTTGAATATCTTGGCCCACAGTGTATTACTCCATGATCAAAGTTTTGGATCGGCTACTCCACCTAAGTTTTAGGGCTGAGAGACTAAATTCATTCTTTACTTCCAATTTTGATTCAGCAATGGCTCCCTTTTTAGTTCCACTCCCTCATAGTTTGCAGATATACACATCTACTCACATCCCCTGCAACATGACAGATTCTCATAAACATCTCTCCACAGATGAGACTTCTGCCCCCTTCCTGCATTTATTTTTGCAGCAGGCTAGTCTTTACATTGAAGCTATTTCCTGGCTCACCCTCATCTTCTCAGCTGGGACATGAGACTAGTAACAGGTGGAGTCTATATAACTAATTAACACTCTGTGGCTGTGTCTACACTAGCAAGTTCTTTTAGAAAATCGGGCCCTTTTTCAAAAGAACCCATGGAAAGTCCACATACAAAATGTGCTTTTTTGATCAGAAATCAAAAAAATGTGGCTCTTCCTCCAGAAGCTCTCTTCCACTCTTGGGTCAGGAAGAAAGCATCCTTTTGAAAGCTTCTTTTGAAAAAAAGCACGTGTAGACACCCCGTGGGTCCTTTCTTCAATCCCTGGACCATTCTTTCAAAAGAGTGGGGGCTGCGTGGACACTTTCTATTGAAAGAGTAGATTGATTTTTTGGATCTACTTTTCTGTGTGTGGATGAGCTCTTGCACAAGAAGATCTTCTGGAAGATTATGTTTCAAAAGATCACTATAATGTAGACGTGGCCTGTGTGTGTAATTTTGTTGTATATTGGCCTATGTAAAGGATAAGGAACCTGTTTAGAATGTACATGTTTATGGGGGCAGGCACTGACTTTATGTTCTGTGTTTGTTCAGTACCTACCACATTGGGGTCCTGATTAATGTTTGGGGTGTCTAAGTACCACTTCCAAACAAACAGTTAATGATGTAAGTTAACAGAGTTTTTCTTCAGCTCAGATGGTGGAGACCTTGGTCTCTGGATTTCATGGAGCAGGGCTCTGCAACAATTGTCCAGTAAAAGGTGTGCACATGTTACCTGGGGTTTTACAGGTTGTGAATATCACACAGCATTGTTACAGTGAGGAAAGGAATGAGGACTAGGCTACATGTGGTAGGGCTAGGAGGGTACTATACTTAGGCAGCAATCCTGACCCTGGCCAGATCTTCCCCCTTTCTATGTCAATGCTCCCTATAGGTTGTCCCCTACCAACATCCTAGAAAGTGATCACTGTGTAGGGTGTAATGTGCCTCCCCACTCACATGGAAATGCTAGCGTATACTGCCATGGAAATACATAAATAACTACATACAGATCTGCGCGTGCACCTTAAAGGGGATCAGGAAAAATTAAAGAAAAATCTTCACAGCTTTTAATTCTTTTTTGTTTTTCCAATTCTGTTATGAAATATTTCACAATACATTTCCTTAGTGTTATGTTTTATGTGTTTCCATTTTCAAAACAATGGCTTTTGGGGTTTTAATAAAAATTTCTAAATTAAAAAAGTATTTTTGAAAATGTCTTTCGTAAGTGTAAAATGATAGGGCTAATACATTTGGGAAAGAAATGAATGAAAAGTTATACATGGAAAAGGCAATTTGTTGGGGAAAAACTTGAACATTTTTAACCCAGCTTTAATGTAAAAGTGGGTTGGGTGAAGTGTCACTGGAACTAGTAAAAAAAGCCCTTCATTTAAAGGATAGCGATGCTCCTTTATGAAACAATAGCAGCCACTGTCCAAAGCCAAGGCACAGGGATTTGAACTATATAGCGGAGAGACTTAGGTGGGCATTGCTGTACTGAAGCAGAGGTGTATGTTAGAGAGAGGAGGTGGATTGTAAGGGGAGAAAGTGATCTAGGGAGACAGGTGCATATCACCTCAGTATGTAGCACTTAGCTGTCTATCATTTATTTATCTTGATTACAGATTGCTAGAGTGGGTGGGCCTATGCTCCCTTACCAGCCCCTAAAGGAAGTCTACCCCCAGGGGCAAAGCTTTCAGGGAATTGCCACCCCCACCTGTGCAACACTGAAGGGACCATGTCAGCTAGCCCTTTAACCTAAGACACCACAGCCCCCTAATGCGATGAGGGAGTTCCACCCCCCATGTTGGGCTCCTCTGTGTAGTGAATTGAGATGCCAAATTTCCTGTATCAAAAATGTCTTTTTTCCTAACCTTTCCTATCCTTCTCTTTCTTCAAGCTTTGCATTGGTCCTGTAATATTTTCAGGGATGATATTTCTGAAATCAAGGGAGGGGGGACAGTGGCAGGAGGATCAGTTGAGAAAACTCAGGACATCTGCTGCTTTCTTAAAATCTTTGAGAATTCAGTTATAAAAGCAAGAGATTTCAGTTAATTTGGCAATTTTTGTTGACACTTTCTTTCCAATATTCATTTCTTTTGGTGAATTCCTTACCAAATGGCTTCCTTCAGACAGAGAAAAGTGGCTGGCGGGCCAGCTGAGATGACACAGACTCCTGGGTGATTGCAGGGCACAGAGCCATTCATGCATGTGTACTTTGGTGAGCCCCATCCCCTGTGTTGGACATATCTGCGTAATGAAGTGGGAAGCCAAAAGCCCTGCCTTACAAAATCTTTTTTCCAAAACGTTACTATCTTATTCTTTCTTTTAGCTTTGCATTGTTCCTGTGTTATTTTCAGGGATCCTGTTTCATGGTCATCTGGGTGATCCCAGAGCACATACGCATGGTGATTCCCTACTTTTCCTTCTTTCCTTCTGGAAAAATGGCTATTTGCTTCCAATGGGAAGAGAATGAGGGCAATGCAATGCAATGACATCACATACCCACGGCCACTTGTGAGGCATTTTTTGCCATACTGCACCAGTGACAACACCCAGAATGCTATGGGGTTGAGGAAACAGTGGGATAGGTTCGCACAATGCACTGGTGCCACAGCCAATGTTTGGGGACAGTGTGGCAGCAATAAGTTGACTTTGAGGAGAATTTGTGGGGAGGTGAGGTTAGTCGAATTCCAATTTATAAAACCCAGCGTTACAAAATCAATTTTAATAAATTTGAATTTATCTTGTACTGTAGCTGTAACATGAGAAGATAATCTTCCACACCCTGGCCTACCCACTAGGCAGTACTTGTGGTGAGCATCACCATTCAGAAGAAGAAACAGACACAGAGAAGACAGATACAGCTTGAACCACCACTCAGTATGGCTCTAAGAAATGCTGAGAGAGCATTTGGGCCGAGTCCCTACGGTTCAAAGCCCCTTTCATCTAGCAAAGAAACTGTCTCCTGTTGTTAGAGTCCTCCTATGTTCAAGGAAACAAGGCTTTGTACATTCTTTAAAAATAAACACAATTGTATCAAAGAAATACCTGACTCAACCATCAAATTCTCCTCCCAATGGAAATGACTTTCACGGCGCGGAGCTTTGACTGCCTGCTTATGTCTGAAGGGGAACGCAACTTCAGGAATGATTTTTTTCTATGTTAGTGAGGACCGACTGGGTGAACCAAGAGGTTTTTTCAATCTCTGTCTTCTCTGATTCTATGATAAAGTATTAAAAGACACAAAACTCAAAATGCTCATTAGCTCCATCATGTTATAGATATACATCTCACTTTTTAATAGGAAGTTCAACATAAAACCACTATTTATGTAGGAGAAAATCACACCAATACAAGAGATGTTTTTTTCACAGACAAGCAGAATGATAAATGTGTCAGTTCTTATCACAGTGCACAGCAAGGGAAAGGAGCATGTGAAAAATAGGATACATAAACATGAGGGGAGGAGGAGAAAAAATAGGTCCCATGAGGAAAACCAGTCACGCAAATGAATACATAATGTTTCAGCCTAAGTTTCATTATACAAAGCTGTTGAGTGAAGAATTGCATTAATGCCTGCAAAAGCAGCTGGGATTCTGAGGAGAACTGGTCTATGGTATTCAGAGCCTCTGATCTCTCTTTTTTTTATGAACACTATCTTCAGCACTCCCAGATTTGCTACTGCAAATTCTGTGTACACAAGGAATAAAGCAGCTGGAAATAACAAACACAAAAAAAATCCAGATGTATTTTTCACTTTAAGCATCCTTGCAATACTGAACTAAAATGCAAAGAGCTGACTAAAGAATGTCACTTCCCTCTGTTAAAACATTTCTTGCTCATATCATTATATCTGTGATCTAATGAATATAAAATAGAAAGCAAGCATGGCCAGTTGAATTATGGGAAACACTAGAAAGAGAGAATAGCAAAAAGAGTGGTGGGGAAATAAAAATCCAGGTGGAAAATGACTCCTTAGTCTCAATCTTTTCAGTCAAAAACGGGGAGGGATAAATAAAATACCAGCAAATTAGAACCATCTGAGGGTGAGTGAAAAGACTCAGCAAAAGAGGAGTGTTCAGTGAAATTGCATTGAATAGTGGTATTAAATGGTTCTGTTTGCCTTAAAAATAGGTCTCTGCTTCCACCTGTTGTTAGGTATGCACTGTCATGCTCACTGCTATGAGGAGCTGATAACCAGAAAAAAATATTTTTCTTCTGAAAATGTTGAGCAAACTGATTGACTTCAAGGTGCCCATGTGCACATACTAAACAAATAAATGGGACTATTCTCCTGAGTAATGATTGTTCGGGAGATCAAAAATTTCCAGAGCTATTTGACCTGTAACTCCTTTGTTCTTATTTGGACAGTGTTTCACGTGTTGTTCAGAGCTTTGATTCAGAAGGCACTTATGCATGTGTTAAGCCCATCTCCATTCAGGAAATCAAATGTTTAGTTTTAAGTACCTTCTTAACTCCCATTGAATTCAGTAGAGTGAAAGTATGTGCATGAGTGATCTCCTGAATAGGAAGCCATGAACTCTTATGTAGCATGTCTCTATGTCCTTAAACAGATGCCAATGCAAATTTCTTTGCTATTCCTGTGAAACCAGAGAACAAATTCAGTTCAGTGATAGACAACAGTGACCTCAGTAGGACTCCTGGCTTCTGAACAGCTATAACATCATCAGAGCTATGTCTACACTAGCCTACTCCTTTCAGAAGGGGCATGGTAATAAGGCAGTTCAGAAGATGCTAATGAGGTGCTGCCATGAATATGCAGTGTCAAATTAACATAATAGCATCCACGCTCGATTCGAAAGTGCTGCTTTTGGAATGCACACCACCCGTGTAGATGGGGGCCTTTTGAAAGGACCCCTGGACTTTGAAAGCCCCTTCTTCCTAAAACCAAATAGGACAAAGGGGCTTTTAAAGTCTGGGATGTCCTTTCGAAAGGCCCCTGTCTACATGAGTGGTGTGTGTTCCAAAAGCAGCACGTTTGAATCACACATGGATGCCATTATGCTAATGAGGCACTGCATATTCATGTCATTACCTTACCCCTTCCGAAAGGAGAGGCTAGTGTAGATGTAGATCTTTAACACAGATTCATAGATTTTTATTAGGGAGAGCTACCCTTTTTTTGCTGCTCTACAGTTTTTCACGGTTATCTTTATTCATGAGCAAGTCTCTTCAGATGTCCATAGGATACTGTCTCCAAGCCCTATTTCAGCTTTGTACACAGGGAAGACATCAGCCCATGTCCCTCTCTAGTTGTCACCATTTTATCCATAGTTGCTGATTTTCCATATATATAATTTTTAATAAAATAACTTGGTTTTCCAATATGTTTATCCTGAGTAGTTATTTTCACCTTTCCTTGGCCATATTGGCCGTGCCTACATTAGCCCCAAACTTCGAAATAGCCACGCAAATGGCCATTTCGAAGTTTACTAATGAAGCGCTGAAATACATATTCAGCGCTTCATTAGAATGTGGGCAGCTGCGGCGCTTCAAAATTGACGCAGCTCGCCGCCGTGCGGCTCATCCAGATAGGGGTCCTTTTTGAAAGGACCCCACCTACTTTGAAGTCCCCTTATTCCTATCAGCTCATGGGAATAAGGGGACTTCGAAGTAGGTGGGGTCCTTTCGAAAAGGAGCCCCGTAGGGACGAGCTGCGTTGAGGCGAGCCGCGTCAATTTCGAAGCGCTGCGGCCGCCCGCATGCTAATGAAGCGCTGAATATGTATTTCAGTGTTTCATTAGTAAACTTCGAAATGGCCATTTGCGTGGCCATTTCGAAGTTTGGGGCTAGTGTAGACGTAGCCATTATCTGTCTCTTTTATTTTGCCCCTTATTGCCTGTTTGACTTTGCACAAGTAACTTAGCCTCTTAATAACCGTTGACTCTTGTTCTTGCAGCAGGTCAAAAATTACTGACATGTAGCGCTTGCCCTTTTGGACTGAGAACCGCTAAGCTTCCATGCTGAAATCTATAATGTGTTTGAGAAGAAACCAGGTCACAGTAAAAATAACCAGAGTGAAGCTGCCAGTATTTGGAGGAAGCAGAAATAATTTGGGCCATGTGCTAGATGCAATTTTAATTGTATTTTTTAACAGAATTTTATTTAACAGATTTCCCATTACAGACTAGATTGGGCAATTTGTCCACATGTGCATGCTGAAAGAAATAGAGAGCTTCTTTAGACTACAGAGAGCACAGAGAGGGATTGTCTGTTCCTGTGGGGATGACAGCCACCTCAGGCCCTCAGGCAAGGTGTGTGGGGGAACCCAACTTTGCAACTGCAGAAGGGGCAGGGCCTCACTCAGAAGGGGCAGAACTGGGGTCTGAGGGCTGGCGCTGAGCACTTCCCCCTCCCCAACCCTCAGAGCCCCACATGGCACCTGGTGTAGTGCTCCCTCAGTGATTCAAAGGGGGCCAGAGCTCCAGCTGTGCCACTGCCTTTTAACCTCCCCACTCATCATTGGGCCTGGTCTCTCCCCTATAACCTATCTGCAGTGGCCTCTGAAGTTAGACTGTTCATCTCCTTCACTCTCTTAAAAAAACAGAACCAAAGAATGAGCCTGTACTGTCCCCTGTGCTCAGGGATTCATTTTGTGAATTTTCTTAGAGCATGAAAGGGTGCAATGGGTTCCCAGTATATTTCCCTTTCCCCTCCTATCTGTGTGAGGACCACTTTGAACTTTAGATAAAATTTTATAAAATATGTTCATTCTGTTACTTTTTGAGACTGATCCATGTTTTCATATTTCTCTTTTCAAAATCCGTTTTCATTTCCGATGGAATGAGGAAGTAGTCTGATGTTTATTCTGCCTTTTGTTGTCTGGGAAGTCTCTCAGGTTGAGGAGGGGAGATAAATGCAGGGAGAGGGAAAGTCAATGGTACAGCACAAATGATCAGTAGTGAGAATATGCACAATTGCAGTCCATGCACCCAGTGCGTGAGTGATGAAAGGGAGGTGGATGGAGAGGCTGTGGAAGAGGATATTGAACAATAGGGCAGTACATAGGGAGATGTAGGCTTATATGGGCTTATCCTTCCCACTCCCACCTCAACATCGTTGTTAACCCCTTATGTGCTGGCTAATGAGCGGGTCAGCTGTACATAAACTTGAACTATTTGCTTGCTTAATTAATATAAAGAAGTCCAATGGCCTGCTTCATACAAAAAGTCAGACTGGATGATCAAAATAATCATTTCTGGCTTTATACTCTATGATTTTAATCTTTTTTCTCTCCAGGTTTGTTTGTTTTTTTTATCCTACAGTCCCTCATTTCACTGTGATCCAGTGACAGAACCTGGTCAGTAGGCAGACTGAAAGGGAGTTAGCACTGTGTGGATGTCTCAGCCAGACAGGGGGAAACAATCGTGTTACAAATACTGGGTGATACTTTCAATAGAAACAAAAAGTTTTGTGTCTCACCTCCTTGGGCTCCTTTGGAGCTGCTGTCTTTTGGATGAATCACTATGGGTTTGACGCCGTGTTATCACTGAACATCTCACTTTTCAAAGATTATTTGTGTTCTCTCATAGCCCTGTCTAATTTCCCACTGGCAGATTCAAGACAATGGCCAGCACTGGTTAGTATGGGAGGAGAGATTGACTTGTTCAGCAACTTCTCCCGTGGGACTTTTCTCATATCCTGCCAACAGGAGCACCATTTTAGAATCTTCAAGGAAAAGCAATATCAAAAACACTAACTACTACCCTTAGCTAGAATCTCCCACAAGAGGTACAAGGAGGACCTATCCATTGCAAAGAGGAATAATTTGCAAATGTCCAGATCATAGAGATTTGGGCACTCATCTAAATGACTTACCAGCCTTTTTTGTGTGTGTGTGTGTGTCTGTGGCTCATGCATCCATGTCCAGTAACGTCATAAGTATCAGAGAGGTATCCGTGTTAGTCTGTATCTTAGAGAACAACAAGAAGCCCTGTGGCACCTTATAGACTAATAGATATTTTGGAGCATAAGCTTTCGTGGGTAATGACCCGCTTCGTCAGATGCATCTGATAAAGTGAGTCTTTACCCACAAAAGCTTATGCTCCAAAATATCTGTAAGTCTATAAGGAGCCACAGAACTTCTTGCCGTTCAGTAATGTCATAGTTATTTGAGATATGTACTTGTTAGGGAGAATCTCCTCAAGCTTCAGTCTTAAATCAGAAAGAAGAAATCCCTGCCCTAAGGAGAAGGGATTTGATCTGATTCACTTGGTTATTGTAGTAGAGTGGAGATTATGTCCTTTAAAGATAAAAATAGTTTCACTGTGATTTAACCTTCTGATAGGCAGCAATTCATTTAAGTGCCTTCTATTGTTTTTTGTGCGAGGCTGACATGAGGTGACTCAAATGTAGGTGAAAGCACTCTTAAAATTTTCAAATAATAAACATAAGTTGGTATTTTCAGCACATTGTACTGCACTTTCAGGCTACGTCTACACGTGCAACCAACATCGAAATAGCTTATTTCGATGTTGCGACATCGAAATAGTCTATTTCGATGAATAACGTCTACACGTCCTCCAGGGCCGGCAACGTCGATGTTCAACTTCGACATTTCTCAGCCCAACATCGAAATAGGCGCAGCGAGGGAACGTCTACACGTCAAAGTAGCACACATCAAAATAGGGATGCCAGGCACAGCTGCAGACAGGGTCACAGGGCGGACTCAACAGCCAGCCGCTCCCTTAAAGGGCCCCTCCCAGACACAGTTGCACTAAACAACACAAGATACACAGAGCTGACAACTGGTTGCAGACCCTGTGCCTGCAGCATAGATCCCCAGCTGCCGCAGCAGCAGCCAGAAGCCCTGGGCTAAGGGCTGCTGCCCACGGTGACCATAGAGCCCCGCAGGGGCTGGAGAGAGAGCATCTCGCAACCCCCCAGCTGATGGCTGCCATGGAGGACCCAGCAATTTCAACGTTGCAGGACGCGGATCGTCTACACAGTCCCTACTTCGACGTTGAACGTCGAAGTAGGGCGCTATTCCTATCTCCTCATGAGGTTAGCGACTTCGACGTCTCGCCGCCTAATGTCGAAGTTAACTTCGAAATAGCGCCCGACGCATGTAGACGCGACGGGCGCTATTTCGAAGTTGGTGCCACTACTTCGAAGTAGCGTGCACGTGTAGACGCAGCTTCAATGAACAGGCCTGTCTGGGGAGGGCTGGAGAGGAATGTGTGTTTTTACATTTTTCAGACCTAGATGCATGGAATTTGTAGCTCCCAGATCCTTGAAGTTTAGGCACCTAACTTCCACTGAAATCAATGGGAGTTAGATGTGTGGTAAGTTTCTTTGAGGATTTGGGCTCCAATATCTTTAGTTTCCCCCACAGAAGGGAATTAGAATATTTGTAAGAATAATTCAGATTGTGAAGGAAGGCATACTTAAATAGTCACAGTTGCCCAATTTTCAACTCTGAACTGTTGATCTGGCACTGTGAAGCTTCTTGCTAACTACTTGTCTGTGACATTAGGTCATATATGTTTTGCTTAGAAGTAAAATGCTGCTTTCTACTGATTGCCACCCCTGTCAACTCATGCTGGAGTTTGAAAGTCAAGAAACTCAGAAACTCTGGCCAGAGTTTAAGCAGCATTGGGCTTGGGAGAAGCGCCTGTCACTCGCAAACTTTTACGTTGTGTGTTTGGGTGGGGACAACACTAGTGTTTTGAGACAAAAATTATTATGGTACAAATATAGCAGTTGGAGCTACTCTATGTAGGGAAGGAAGAGGAGGTTGAAGGTGGAGGGAGGGCAGGGAGAGATCTTTCTCAGGTCTCTATATGATCTCCCTCTTAACTTCTACTTCTTCTCCTGCTCAAGAAAACTGCCCTTTGTCTAACCAAACCCCACACAATGCAGATAGGACATACCTGGTCCCTCTCGCCTTCTTGCTCTTGTTCTCCCCATAAATTGAGGCTCCCAAGACTCACTTCATAGCTGACTTTTTCTGCTGGTCTTTTTCTTGAGAAGAGCGAAACCATGGCTACTTTTGCCAGAGCTGCCCAGTTCTCGTCTTACTTGCATATGACAAGGCCTCTTGGCTTTTGTCTTGACCACATAACTCTTAAAATGCACCCAGTTTCCAGTTCTTATCCACCCAGCTAAAGCTGACAACATGAGAAGCACGACTGTTCACCAAGTCACAAGATTCAGATTTGCTATGTTGTTTGCAAGATTCTCTCTAGTTGGAATTGGTAGCCTTAGAAATCTCTCCCTCTATTTAAGCACTGCAAGTGTGTTCACAGGTGCTTTATGCTGCTTAGGGAATACAAACTGGCCATAAACTGACGGACCACCAGAATGTGGATCGTTATTGTGTTAAGTCCAGATCTGTGCTTCCATATCCCACTTCATGATGTTTGGAAGGGATAGGATAGAGCTCTGCTCTACTACATCAGTTCCATATTGGCACAGAATCCATTAAAAGCTCCTATGCCCATGACAATCCAGAACCACATAATGGCTGCTGTACACTGTGTCAGGGCTGGATTGGCTCTGAGACTCAGCCTCCCCTGACTTTGGGCCTGCACTTGTCTCTAGCGCCAAGCATTGTTCTCTCAGACAGCAGAGAGAGAATCCTATTTGTAAGGCTGAGTGGTGTCTGAAGTGGAGAATGCTTTATTTATGTGAAGAGCTTTCATGTCTCCAGCTTCCTCACACTTCTTTTCTAATTGCCTGTCTACTTCAATTTGACACATTGCATGGGATGCAGATATCATATATTTGATTAGACCAGCGTGCTGCCCTCATCTGCAGTTTTCCAAGCCCACTGCCTGCATGGGTGAGGCAGAATTGCAAAGGAGGGCACAATGTGACCCACAGAGTTATGTAAGCTTTGTCTCCTAGCCATTGTTTCAGCATTTAAACCAGAAAGCATCTGCTTGCTTGCTAGCCATTCCATGCAGAATTTGTACCAAACCACTCTGTGTTTATATTGACAACGTTTTCAAGATTATCACTAGGTGGCAGCAAAAATCCACTTAAATTTTAAAAATTAAAGGCTGGAGGTATTCTGTTGTGGTAAACATTTTCCAGCTGTATAGACAGCATAACTGTATTGTTCTGTTTGAGAGATGACTCACCAGCATACCTATCTGACAGCTGGATTGTCCAATGCTGAACTTAGTCAAACTAAAACCCAAACGAGCTCCTGCATTTTCATTCATACATTCACTTGTGGCTGGCAACATTTTCATGCTCAGAGGAAATCCTTCATCCGGGGCTAATGCAAACTACCCCATGATACTCCTTGTCAGATGCTCCCCATTTCACTAACTTGCTTCTTTCATGACACACCACGTCTTTCAGTCCTAGCCACAGAGCTGGAGCACTCACAAGATCTCTCAAACACTACGACTGCTGTATCTTTGCTCTTTACTATTGGTATAGCAGCAACATTGTACTAGGAGGTTGCCAGACATGCATGGAAACTAGAATTGCGCTCCAATGATTTGTTCTCCAAAGGGTTTTCCCATTTAGATACAAACACAGTATGCAAGTGGGAAGCTACCAAAGAAGTGTGACTCAACACTGTTTACCTTTCATGTTGATAGTTCCCCATTTTGACTGCATCGGAAGAATTTTTGAAAGAAGAGGGATCTTTCAAGAAAGCCCATGGAGTGTTTACATACGAAAAGTGTTATTTCAAAAGTAAAACAAAAGAATGTGGTCCTCCTTTCAAAATCACTCTTCATGTCCCATTTCAGGAAGAACACCGTCTTTCAAAAGCTTCTTTCAAGAGAAAATCTGTGTACATGTTCTGCAGGGCTCTCCTTTCAAAAGAACAGTCTTCATTTTTGATCCCTAACCTGTTCTTTCAAAAGAGCGGGGGCTGTGTGGACACTCTCTTTCGAAAGAGCAGATCACTCTTTCGAACTGCTTTTTTGTGTGCGAAGGCGCTCTTTTGTAAGAAGCTCTTTTGGAAGAGCTCTTCCAGAAGAGCTTATTTCGAAAGATCTTTGTAGTGTAGACATAGCTTTCATTTCTATTTACTTTTTCTTTAAGGAAATCTTTTCAGTCACCTACTTAATGTTTGAAGGGACATGAACTTTATGTACGGACTTAGGGACATCATAGCCGTGTCTACACTTGCCTCCTCCTTTTCAAAGGGGCATGGTAATGAGTGAGTTGGGAAGATGCTTAATGAGGTGCTTCCATGAATATGTGGCATCTCATTAACATAATGGCAGCGGCGTGTGATGCGAAATCACCACTTTTGAATCATGCACCACCCAAGGACCCCCCAGGAGTTCAAAAGCCCCTTCTTCCTATTTGGTTTTAGGATCGGATCATGCACAGCCACCATTATGCTAATGAGGCACTGCATATTCATGGAAGTACCTCATTAGCATCTTCCCAACTCACTCATTATTATGCTCCCTCTGAAAGGAAGTGGCTAGCGTAGACATAGCCCTAATGAAAGAAGATCTCAATGGCTGTGTCGACACCTGCATTCCTCTTTTGAATGAGGCATGCAAATGAGGGAAATCAAAAATGCAAATGATTTGTAGATTTACATATCTGGTGTCTCATTTGCAAATTCTTCTTTCAAAAGAAAAAAAGCAATGTAGATGCAGCTCTTTGGAAAGTAAACCCATCTTTGAAAGAGCCTTTTTCCCATAAAAAGGGAAAAAGGGCTCTTTTGAAGATGGGGTTTACTTTTGAAAAAGCTGCATCTACGTTGCTTTTCTTCTTTCAAGAGAAGAATATGCAAATGAGGTGCCAAATAGGCAAATCTGCACCTCATTTGCATTTTCGAAAGAGGAATGTAAGTGTAGACACAGCCAATATGAGTAGAGAAGAATAACAAAACAACAGAAATATGACCTGGGGTTTACAGCAGACAAGAAGCTAAACATCAGTGTGCCCTTGTCGCTCACAAAGCTAACAGTATATTAGACTGCATTAGTAGGAGCATTGCAGGCAGACAGTGAAGTAATTATTCCCCTCTGTCTGGAATTGCTGAGGCTATATCTGGATTGTTTTGTCCAGTGTTGAATCTCCGTCCAAATCCTTTCTGTGAACAAATTGGAGGGAGTCTATCAGAGGGCAACAAAAATGAGTAGGGTGCTGGGTCACATGAGTTCTAAGCAGAGGCTCAAGGAACTTGGCATATGTAACTTGCAGAAGAGAAGAGTGAAAGGGGATTTTATAGTAGCCTTCAACTACCTGATGGGAGGCTGCAAAAACGGTGTAGCCAAGCTATTCTCAGGGGTGGCAGGTGACAGAACAAGGAACAACAGTTATAAGTTGCAGTGTGGGAGATCTGGGTTAGATTTTAGGGGGAAAAAAAACTACTTCATTAGGGAGACTAGTGAAGCACTAGAATGGGCAGCTTAGAGAGGTGGCAGAATCTCCAGCCTTAGAGATTTTTAAAGACAGGTTTGAAAAAGCCCTGGCTGGAATGATTTAGTTAGAATTGCTCCTGCTTTGTGCATGGGGTTGGACTAGATGATTTCTATGATAATAAGGATGCGTAATTGTGGGGCTTCAGCAGAGCAAAGTGAACAAGTAAAGGACTGAGCCAAGAAGCAGGAGGTAGTTGTGTTGTGAAAGGACTAGAAAGTGATAGCAAGCAGCTTAAATACAATGCCGAGCCAGGCTCACGATCTAGCTACCTCATTCAAACAGACTAGGTATGCAGGATCTCAGATGAGGATTGATTAAGCAATCAATTGCAAGTCTGACTCATGTGCAGTCAATAGTAGCCAAACAGTTTTCAAGTGTTCTACAAATTGTTTAGTCAGACAATCATTTTACCTGTATAGATTAGAATGACAGATTCTCCCTATAAACCAGTCACTTTCTGTTTTTGAAGGGTTACATCTCTTCCAGAAAGTCATTCACAAAGTGGAAGTTTCTGACTAATTATTCTGCCTACATGCATTTTGCAGAATACAAGGAATAACTTGCTGAGCCCCACTTCCCAAGGGCCTAATCTGTCATTCAGATGTGTTTGCATCTCTCACTGAGATGCATCATCTAACACAGTAGGTAACTATCCCCCTGACCGTACAGAGTTTGATGGAAGGCAGCAAAACTTTTGCAGGTGCACTGAAGAGTTATTGCAAACTGAGGCTCTGGCTGCAATTGTCCTGGGCTGTTGTTATCACTTATTTGAGCTGGAACAGGCAGTAATGTTGAGCGCTCAGGTCAAAAACACTTTCCATTATAAGATCTTATGTTCATTTGTTTATATTTCTGTCGAATCTTAACCAGTCAAGGTAAAGTTTACCATGTTCAGCATCTGCTTCTTGCTGAATTTCTGGGGGACAGTTTTGATTGAAATTTGGCCATGCCTCAGAAGGACGTTAACAGAATTGTGTTCTTAATGTTAAAAAACATGTTACCTGCCATTTTCCTGAGAAGCTTAGTGCTTCCATGCTTTCCAGCAGACACTTCCAACTTGAGGAAGGTTGATCTGATGTTAGTGATACCCCTTTGTTATCCCAGTGAAAACCAACTCAAATATAACCAACTTAATAGACTCAGGTTTGGGAAAAGGAGAAGGAAAGCTCTCTCCACATGCTCAGTGGATTTGGTGGTTTGGCTACAATAGACTCTAAGGAGAATGTCTGAAGTAAGCTTGCTCACAACTGGAACTGCACAGGCTGTGCAAGACACCCTTCTTGCTGCCAGAGGCTGCTGGGCTCAAAAACTGAGAAAGGGGAGAGTGTTTCCTATGCTCTCAGTTCTCCTGCACCTAAGCGGGAAGCCGTTTGTCTGGTCTGCAGATCAGTGAAGGGTGAGAGGAGGGGAGCAGAAGCCAAGATGCAGTGTATGAATAGGCAATGAGAGGGAGTAGGACAGGGGTCAAAGTTTATTAGAATGGGAAAAATGGGGATGCAGGCAGAAGCTAGGATGTGGAGTTGGTACTAGCAAGAAGAAAAAGCATAATGGGGCCATGCAGAGGCAGAAGGAACTACCGCCATCAAAGCACAGCTTCCTTCAGAACCTGGAATTGAGTCCAGGAGCCCTGAGTCAACACTCTGCCTCTGCCAGCAAATAGCATAGAAACTCACTGGGAATGTGCATATTTCACCCATCTCTAGTGTCTAGTCTGTATGGAGGCCAAGTTACTCCTGGTACCAGTTACTCCATTAGCTCAAGTGGATTTAAAAGTTCCCAAAGGCCCTTGGGATTAAAATCCCACCACCACTGGGAAGTGAGTGGTACCTTCCCCCTGGAGCTATATATATATGTCTGCAGGAACTGGCATAGCTCATCCTCTAGCATGGGGGCAGAAAGAAGTGGGTTTCATAGCCTCAGCTGAACCTTCACACTCCCAGTCATCCTCCGTGTGGTCCATCAATGACGCCACACTCTCAGGCAAGGGCATACGTTCCCTTCTTCAGTGGTAGCCAAAACCCCTGTGCAGTATTATCCGCACCAAATTGTCCAGATTGACCCCAACACAAAAGTGAGCAGCAGATGAATTCCACAGCTCATGGGGCACGACTAAGGGAATACAGATACGGCCTCCAGAGGGTCACAACCCCCTGCCCCACAAAAGTGAAGATGACAACCTCAGGGATGGCGACAGCATAGGACACGCAGGGACAGGAGTGGGGGTGCTGTGTCTCATCACTAGGGACAGTATTCTGGGTGGTGAGAGAAGGGATGTCATACTAGTGATGGCACCCTTATCAAAACCTGCTGGCAGAAGGTCACTATCCCAGGCCCAGGGCCTCAGTCTCCTGGAAGATGGCCTGGAGGCCCCCCACCTGCTATAAATGGATAGTTCCCATCAACAACCAAGAGATATTCCATGTTAGTGCCTATGAGGGGAGATGGGTGTGGGGGAGCTCCCTTCAAGCCATCCTCCCTGAGAACTCAGAGGGGACCAGTATAACTCTCCTCCACTGCCAGAGGTTCCACAGCCAGTTCCAGACACTGCACTTTCTTGGGCAGCTCAGAAGGAGGCCCATCTCCAGTCCCCCTGACTGTCTTACAGGAGCCTCTTCCCTCTCCTTGATGGGGAGGAACAGGGCTTTCAGCTTACAATTATTGCACTCCCCCCTGTGACCAGTAGCCAGCCGTCAGTAGTGGTGTCAGAAAAGGGCTGAGCTGCTGGACTAGTTGCAGGAGGCAAGAGCAATGCAATACAGAGTTCGAGGAGGCATAGAGATGGGGAAACAGAGGGAGAAGTGGTGTTCTCAGGAGATGGGCCCTCTCCTAAGCTCCCACTTGTCACAGCAATCTACTCCTTTGAAGACTGCCCAACAGCAATCAGCAGTGGGGTCTGTCTGCTTCACTTGTCATGTTGAGGTGCTGCCCCCAGCACATGGGCAACATTTTCAGTTGGTTTTGGAAGAGGTAGAAAGAGAACTGAAAGGGTAGGGTCACAAGCAGTGACAGAGTAAACACCCTACTGTGTCTTGAGTGTGCCTAGCACCCCTCTCTGCCCGGCTGAAAGACAGTGCCTCTAAATGTACAGCCTTGGTATAAGCCTGCCATAGAGTTGGAGGCTGTCAGCATGGCTGAGGGACCCAGCTCCCGGGACAATGCTTGTATATGGGTTTCAATATGGTATAAGAAAACCACCAGGAGGCAAAGGTAAAGTAGGAAAGGGGCTCAGGCATTACTGATATTGGAGAACAAGGTGGCAGAAGCAGTAGTATTGGGTTGAGAGACTACAACAGATGGTAATGGACCCACAGACAGGGCCAAGACCATGTGAGCATATGATGTGGGGGGCAGGTGTTAAGGTATGAGCATCACCGGAGCTTGTGGGGATTGCAGGAGGAGGGGAGATGCAGCAAGAGCCTTCTGGCGGGGCGTGTGTGGGGGAGGGAATTTTGTTTTCCTTCTCTGTGCTGGGTCAAGGGACTCCCAGGGTGTTGACAGGAATATTGGCCATGAAGTCCATGCCCACACCTGCTGCTGCCATCCCAGTAGGAGCAATAATGGTGCTAGTTTTAGTTGTCATGGGTGTGAATGAGGAAGAACGTCAAGGCAGGGCAAGAATGGTGTCAGGATCCTCCTCTCTCAGTCTCCCTCCAAACAGAAGACAAATGAAGGGAACAGCGAGTGGACCGGGTGGAGTCAATAACAATGGGTGGGGACACACAAGAGGGAAGGCCTCTTTGCTGTAGTATATTTGGAGGACAATCCTGAGGAAGTAAAAGGACAGCAACTTTGCTTGATGAAAAACATATCTCAGGCAGGCTTGGTTAAAAACCCTGGAGACAACTTTGCGTGAGATTACACTTCCTGAGAGAGGAAGACAACCTGTTAGTCAAGTTCAGCCTGTAGAAAGCATGTTAGGATATTGGTTTCATTTGTAACAATGTTTTCAATATTCCTACTAACATATGAGTTTCTTGTTTTTTTATTCAACTTATCATTGTTTTTACTCTAAATGTATCTAAGCAAAGCAATGATCCTGAGTTGACTCTTGAATGCAAGTTCTTTCAACTTTTGCACCCTCCATTTACAAGCTGGGTACTTGTATGATAAGAGGAAGCCACACCCTGCAACAGAGTGTATTCATAGTTATGCAGCTATTGCATATGCAGTGGCTTTGGATCACCTTCTGCCTCTGTGCTCTTCCCAGAGGCTATGTCTAGACTACAGGCTTCTGTAGACAGAAGTTTGTCAACAGATTGTGCATCTAGACTGTAGTTCTCTCAGAAGATACCTGCCAGTTGGGAGTGTTCTGTCGACATCCCTGTACACCTCATTCCATGAGGAAGAAGGGAAGTCTCAACAGAGGGGCTTTTCCTGATATTCAGCCTTGTGTGGATGGGCTAAATGTTGAAAAAGTCTCTCCCAACAGATCTGTCAGCAAAAGATACCCAAATTGAGCAACACATTTGCGTATCTTTTACTGATAGTTTTTGGCAATCTAGATAATGCCAGAGTGGTGCAGCTGGGAGTGTTCCATACTATGAGCTCTGCCTGAATAACACTACCACGTACTTTGTTTTTCCTCAGATAAAATAATACTGAAATAAGAGCCTTTAAGGCCCATGTTTCTCAATCAGCAACAGCAGACCACAGCACTTGTTGGTCACATGGTGCAAGCCCTCATTTCCACCTGCTAAATCACATGTTAAGACAGCTAAAAATATACAAACATATCCCAGATTTTTTTATCACTTAAACAATGAGAACAGCTGTCACTGAGATGTTATCTGGTGATGAATGAGCAAAACACCAGTGCAGGAGACCATAAATGGACAGAAGAGGCACAAACCTTTCTGTGAAGTAGAAAAAGTTCAAAAGCCTCTCTTCTGGGCTGAGAAATTTAAATTTTTTTCTTGGCTTTTGGCAGGAGAGTGCAGAAGATGGTGTGGATCTCCCTCTACTGTTTAGTTTATCCTGTACTACATTATCCTTTCCAAAGATGCCTGCTGTCTCTGATTATCATAGAAATATTTCTGAACATTTTTTCTCTTCTGGCATGCACCAAGCAGCAGGTGTTCCACAAATTTATCCAGGGAGCCCCGCTCCCTATGCCTGATTCTCTATTACGCAGTCTAAAAACTCTGTCTCAGCCATTTCAGCTTACACCTGTTCATGCTGTTGTGTATTGTCAATGTATAGTTAAGGTATAATTCAAGGACTGAGAATACAAACTTTCTGGAACTTGTACTTCCTAGAAGTTTGTTTGGTAAAGATCACTGCCTCCCTCCTTAGTCATCTTCCCAAACACTTTTGAGCGTAGATGAAGAAATTAAACCAAACAGCTCCCCTATCCCCCCATTTCTTCTTTCTGCAAGCACATTCCATTCATAAGCTGTGAAGTTAATTCACAGCACATGAAAAGAGAACAAGGCCCTAAGATGTCTGTGGTTCCGGAGGAGAGAGGAAAGGCTACAGAGCTAGTTCATCACATCCACTCACAACATGAGGAAGCTTATTTTGGACTGTGGCAGTCTGCCTTATGATAGTAGATGAGTGTTGACAATCAAAAAATTAGTTAGAACTGGAGGGGACCTTCAGAGGTCATTAGGTCCCATCCCTGGCCCTCACAGCAGGGCCTATCACCATACCACTAATGTAGCTTGCCCCAAACCTTTGAAAGGCACCCTCAAGGATGGAGCTCACAAACCTGGGTTTATAAGGCAAACACATTAACCTCTGAATTCTCACACCACCCACTTTATCTCATCCCTAACTAGGGTAGTAGGGAAGAGTCCTACAGGCCCAAAGGTTCCTGTCCTGCCATCAGGACCAGCCTTAGGTCTACAGTTTATACTCCTGTCTTCAGAGACGCTTCCTATCCCCCTTTCCTGGAGATGCTAGGGAACCCAGGACTACCCTGTTTGAGTTCAAGCCCAGTCACCTTGCGATTAAGTAGTCAAGACTCAAGCCTTAAAGCCCTTCTGCTTCCTAACCCACCACTTTACACCTACAAGAAGCCTAGTTCTGCAGCATTTCTCCTCATTTGTCTGTTGCTGAGCAGCCATTTCTTAACAGTCTTTCCCTTCAGGATAAACACTACCTACTTCCAGTACAGCACTATCTCCAGATCATTAGAAATGGGTCAACCCCACGAAAGCTCATTACCTAATAAATTATTTTGTTAGTCTTTAAAGTGCTACATGACTGCCATTTTGCTTTACTAAGATACAGACTAACACAGCTAGCTCTCTGTTACTACTTCCTACTGAAGCTTTCCTCTCTCTGTTCTTCCCTAATGCCCTCCAGTCATTCTTTATATGAATCACCCAGTCTGATCCCAGCTGCATCTAATCCTTAATTACCTGTCAAAATGAGCTGATCAGGTGCTCCAGGTCCTCTTCACCCTGTCTTGCCAACGTGGGTGTTTATATCTTTGATATTTAATCCAGCTTTCGAATCTCTTGAGGAGAAGGATTTACAAAAAATCTTAAATGCAGACAGAGAGGGGGACTGAGGAAAGGAGGAGGACAGAAGCAAAGGATGTTTGTATTATAAAAATATTAGCAACATATCACTCTTGACAGCAAATTCTTCTCTCAGTTAAACTGATTACTGAATACTGTGAATATGAATAAACAGTGTGCCCTTTTAGACAAGAAGGCTAACAGCATTTTGGGGTGCATTAGGAGAAGCATTTCCAGAAGATTTAGAGAAGTTATTATGCTCCTCTGTTTGGAACTGGTGAGGCCACATCTGGAGTATTACATCCGGTTCTGGGTTCCCCAGCAGAGAAAGGAGGTGGATGCATTGAGTGGATTCAGTGGAGGGAAACAAAAATGGTTAGGGGGATGGAACACATGATCGTTGAGGAGAAGCTGAGCAATTTGGGGTTATTTAGTTTGCAAAAGAGAAGAGTGAGGGGTGATTTCATAGCAGCCTTCAGCTTCCTGAAGAGGAGCTCTAGAGAGGATGGAGAGAGGCTGTTTTCAGTAGTGACAGATGGCAGAACAAAAAGCAATGGTCTCAAGTTACAAGGGAGAGTTGTAGGTTGGATATAAGGGAAAACTATATCACCAGCAAGGCGGTGAAGCACTGGAATAAATTATCGAGAGATGTGGTAGGATCTGGATACCTACAAGTTTTTAAGTCCTGGCTTTACAAAGGGCTGGCCAGGATGATTTAGATAAGGTTGATCCTGCTATAGGCAGGGGGCTGGACTAGATTACTTCCTAAGGTCCCTTCCAGCCCTATAATTCTGTGTGTCTATGAATTTACCCTTCGGTAAACCAATTCCTTCAGTGTAATTGTTTCAGATTTACAGTGGTCAAACTGAGACTACAATTCAGACCCTTATAGTTATGCAACACATCCTTCAATGCAGCTGTAAAATGTGTGCAAAGTTACAGTTTTCTCTATCCCCCAAAAAAACAGTTAATATGATCCAGATTCTCATCTGATATAAATGGGCTTCAATGGAGGAAGTTTGGTAGGAAAATGAATATAATTACAAGGCTTTAGAGATATATAATGAAGTTAAAAGAATGAATGAGATTTTGGAGTAAAACCAAAAGTATAATGAGTCTTGTAGTAAATGCTAAAAATGAAAGTTCTAACTTAGCAACATTGTACAGTTTTTAGAGCAAGAGTTCCAAAAAGTTACTGGTGATACAATCAAAGAAATTTGTAAACTAAAAAAAATGTTTGCTGAAGGAAACTGTGAGCTCTTATTTTGCTGGATAGGATATAAAGATGACATACTGAATGAAAATTTCAGCATTCAGGAACTCAAAAATGCTGCAGAAAAAACCCCACAGCCCTATACATACACAACTTAGGTATTGCAATGCCCATGACTTAGATTTATGAATTTATACATCACACTTCCAAATCTGTAATGATAGTTCTAGGGATGACAACATAGGTGAAGTGAGAACAGCCTTTTGCATCCCTGAATTTGGAATGAAGAGTTCTATGAGACTATCCAATTTTGTGGCAATCATAACAGCTGAATTGAAGAGTATACTGTTGGCTCTGGTGTGGATAAGAGGAATTTGCTTAAGTTCGACTGCTATCCTCTCTGGCTCTTTATCATGAATAATTAGTGAGTAGAAAGTGAGCCTTGGACAACTGGAATGACTTAACAAATGAAATATTGCTCTCAACAATGGATAAAGTATTATTAGTAAACTGAATGAATATAGTATCAGAGGGGTAGCCATGTTAGTCTGGATCTGCAAAAGCAACGAGGGGTCCTGTGGCACCTTATAGACTAACAGAAATGTATGAGCGTAAGCTTTCGTGGGCAAAGACCCACTTCGTCTGATGCCATAGCCCCATAGAGGATCCCGATGCTGCAGAGGCCGTGTGTAAGTACTTCTGCCGCCAACCCCCTCCACCCCCCAGTTACTAGTCTGTTATGCCTCAAGGCCTCGAGGCATAAGTGACTGGTGACAGAGGGGGGTTTAGCCAACAGACGCACATCCACACGGCCTCTGCAGGGCCAACACCCCCTTCTGCCGATGCTGAACTCTCGCAGGGCTATGGTCATGAGATTCGTGAGTATGCAAATGTCATGCCATTTGCAATCTTGAGAAGTTCATTTTGCATATCTCTGAGAGCAGCAGCGCTGGGTGGAACACCATGTAGACCCAGCCTATCAATTTAAGCGCATCACAATGCGCTTTGATGGGTCATCACTTATTAGGACTAAATCACAGATCTCAGGATCTAAAAGCATGACAATCTATTGCCTGACTAATGCTCAGATTCCTTAACTGATTTTTAAGCCTCTGTACATGGACTAAGCCCTACAGGGAAAGACAATACCAAGCAGCACTAGAATAGATTACATGTTTCCCTTGGCTGGAAAAGCTTATCCCAAGCTTTAAGTACATTGCAGTTCCAATATCCACATGGTCTCTCATGTACTGTGGCATTCATCTCAGGGAATGAATCTGTGACTTCAGGATCTAAAAACGTGAGTCTCTGCAGCTGAGCTAAAGGACAGTGTACATCAAAAGTGCTTCTGCTAACCCATTTGAGCATGCAGGTATGCACTTTATGTCAGAGAACCAGAAGACATAAAGTCTTCAGCAATATGTCAAAACCTCATGTTGCTCAGAATTTGAAAATGCATCACAAAAAGACATTTAAAATATAGACAGGCATGGAATTATTTAGCACTAGATACAAAAAATGTTCACTAATCTGGACAACCACAAAAATAGGAAAATTTTAACTGAACTGAATATTGAATACATCTCTTCTCGCAACCCAAATGCTCCATTGTTTAATCAATGTACAAAGATTAAGTATGAGATAAATAAACTACATGAAAGATACATATTAAAATGATTAGTTTATTTTCTTTTTTTAGTCATCAAATTGCTTCAGAAACTTGGTAGATACTGAGCAGTTAGAGAATGTGTGACATAAAAATATTAATAGTGTAGTTGTTTGTCTTAATTCCACAGATACTCAGGAAAACTCTCAGTTGAGTTCATTCCTAAAATAGCTCCTATTGATTTTAGAAGAGTTAGGCCAAGGTTCAATTTAAGTTTGAGGGCATGATTCAGCAAAGAACTTATGCACATGCTTTCTGATAAGCATGTGATTAAATAAAGTGCTGAAGTGAAACTTGGAATATGTCAGACCAATCAATGGTTGTAATGAACTTTTATAATATATCTATCCAATGATGATAACTAATGATTTGTAGATATTTGCCTTGAATCTATCCTTTGATAAAATATATACACCAAAAATACTCAAAAGTTTGGCAAGCTAAGAGGCTGGAAAGCATTAGCTTAAGTCACATAGATTATGTCAACTCTAGAGAGTTTTGTCAACAAAACAGGCACTTTTGTCGACAGCCTCCTCCTGCCTCTTCCTCCTGAGGCAGAACTCCTTTCTCAAAAGAATCTGTCAACAGAAAAAGCTGTGTGGATGTTCTGTGGGGCTCTCTGTCGACAGATGGGGCTTCTGAGTCACTGGGCATCCCTGTCTGGCGTGGTTCTGGTTGGCCTTTCTGTTGATAGAGCTGCTGGGCAGTGTGGCCACTCTCTGTCAACAGAGCTGATCAACAGAGTGATCTGCTTTCATGTGTGGCCGTGATCTGTCAGAAGATATCTTCTGACAGTAACTTCTGTCGACAGGTCACTCTAGTGTAGACATAGCCATTGTGTGTAATTATTTTGTTTATCATTTCAATGGAAAATGTTCAAAGATCCCTATCTGTTTCTTTGGTATGTCTTGCATGGGTCCAGCATGCATTACCACAATAATAAACTGATGATGCATATCACCTTTTTTGCTTCCATTTTACATTTTTGAGAAAACCACAGATACATAAAGGCCGTGTCTACACTAGCCCCAAACTTCAAAATGTTCACGCAAATGGCCTTTTTGAAGTTTACTAATGAAGCACTGAAATGCATATTCAGCGCTTCATTAGCATGCGGGCAGCCACGGCACTTCGAAATTGAGCAGATGGGAATAAGGGGACTTTGAAGTAGGTGGGGTCCTTTTGAAAAGGAGCCCCGTTGGGATGAGCCGCGCGGCGGCGAGCCGCATCAATTTTGAAGTGCCGCGGTCACCCGCATGCTAATGAAGCGCTGAATATGCATTTCAGTGCTTCATTAGTAAACTTCAAAATGGCCATTTGCGTGGCCACTTTGAAGTTTGGAGCTAGTGTAGACATAGCCAAAGAAAGAAAATTTTCCTTTCTTAAAAACACTATTACAAATTGTCCATCCATTCTGGTAACAAATGTATATAATTGATCATGTACATATCCTTCACTGAACTGATGTACTGAAATTTTTGTGACTCACAGTAATATTTTTATCAAGATCAATCTCATTCAGAATGAGAAAATAAGAGAAGGGTTAATATTCCTTAGAAAAAAAATAACTATAGTTTATAAAGGCATAAATCATTAGTTGCTGCTCAAAAATCCCTATCCGAATGTTCCAATCATAAAGTGATTGTGAATTAAAAGATTGAGAAGAGCCATACAATAAAAATATATAAATTGTAATAACCATCTGCTCTTATGCCCTTTCCAATTTAATTACAATCATAGCCATAAGAATGGATTATATCGTGCGGTTTGCTCTTCTCATTACCATCTTTGTCATAAAATGAGAAATTCAGAGTTTAACGCTTGTCAGATTTAGTGGAATTCTATGCAGATCTTTAACCTTTCTACATCTCAGTCATTTTATTGGCTGATTATTTCATTTTTATGTTTAAACCTGCAATAAGTTTTAAGCGAACTGCAATAGACAACAAATCCTAAAACAACAGATTAAAAAGGCCAAAGTAGTTCAGCACTGCTGAATCCACATCATCAATTAATCTTCACAGATTTGATTTTCATGAAAAAAACTGCAAATGAAACATACTAACATGAATTTATTTCAATAAAGACTGCAATTCATATGGAGGAAATTGATCCAAATTCCTTACAATCTTAATATTTCATGGTTGTGACAAGACATTGGACAGAGTATCGAATTCTTAATTTAGAAATGAGTATTACCACTGAATTTTGTGAATTTGCAAGAGAGAGAGAGAGAAATATGCTTAACTTTAACTACATGAGCAGTCTTACTATCTTCATTGAGACTACACACAAAGTTATACTGGATCAGCCACTGTCTCCTCTTTTCAGAATCTTGTCTAATCCTGGCATTTAAAAAAAAACATTTTTGAGTAACTTCCAAATGAATAAACCTACAAAAACAACCAAAAAGCACAGTAGATTATCTGTCAATATGTAGCCCAAGGACCAGTGCATTTCAGCCCCAGCCCTGGGAACTACAAGTTGTGGACTACAAACTACAGCATGCTGGGAGGACTCCCTAATTCCTTCCAGGATGTGCACCCTGCCCCCAGCAGGGTCTCAGCAGGGACTGAGCTGAAGCAGCGTGCAGGCAGCAGGCGGAGGAGCGGGGCTGCTGAAGTGTGATCGTGTTTTGTGTTTTTCTACAGAATAAAGCCTGTTCTTGGTGGTTTGTCTGAGTGGGTCTGGTCTGAGGTACACACACACATTAACACACAACGCAGAGCACATCAAGGAGCCTCTGGTCTAGTCTGTCAAGTTATGCAAGAAATCGCAAGGCTTCCCCTATGCTGATTAACCTCACACTGGGCTAGTGAACAGGAGGGGTTACATATACAGTACCTATGACAATAAATGAGGGAGGTCTGGAGACTGCTGGAAAAGTAAGGGAAGAGGGCAGCTATTGGAAGACTGCCTCTAAGGATGGGATCCAAGGGATAAAAGAAGTAAGCTGCTGCAAAAGGTGATATGGACAACTCTGGGAGCTGCTGAGGTGGGGAACCTTGAGGGGACAGAAAGAGTAAGTCAGAGGAGATTAGAGTCAGGAGCAAGGGAGGTGGTTACAGTGACAGAGTGGTGCACACAGGCCCGACTTTAAGTATGGTTGTAGTCCCTTTGATTTCAATAGGACTACTCAAGTGCTTAAAATAAAGCATGTGCACAAGTCTACAAGACTGTGGTCTAAATTGCTATTACATGGTGCCTTTTTTGGAAAAAAAAAAGATGAGCCAGTACTCAGTCACTTCTCCTTCCACCACCTTCAGCCAATTCTATGGTTGGAGCTGCAAAGGTGCTGGTACTCAGTACTGGCAAGTACCAGCTCAAAAAAAGGCACTAACCTTACATAGCAAATAAAACACTCTGAAAACTCCTAGGCCTCATCTTATCCTTGTCCCTGCTTCCAGAAGGGGCCTGGTATGAGCAGAGCAGAAGATACAAATGCGGCACAGATTAAAATATTTTGCACCTCATTTGCATATTCCCTCCAGCTCTCTTGTGGAAGATCCCCTTCTGGAAGCAAAAATTGCCGTGTAGATGGGGTTCCTTCAGAAGGCAAGTGGGGGTCTTTCTGAAGGAAACCCCCCTTCCAGAAGACCCTTCTTCCACAAGCGAGATCTTGTGGACATATATTCTTATATACTTATGAATATGAAAATGAGGTGTGGGATATTTTATTCCATGCCTCATTTGCATCTTCTCCTCTGCTCATTACCATGCCCCTTCCCAAAGGGGAGGGCCAGTCTAGATGTGGCCTTACTGAAAAAGGAGATCACTAAAAAGCAAGAGAGTACAGTCCCATTTGATGATTTACCACTTCATTGCTTCTGTTCTCTCAAAACTTACAGAAGATAAATTACTTTCTTTTTGTTTCGCATATTAAACTAAAATGAGTAAAATTTGAAGTCATGGTAAAAACATATTAGAATATAAAGAGACAGCCTCCAGCTTTTTATAGTTATATTGCATACAATTTTTCCTGACACTTTGAATAAATATTTCTTGGTACAATATCTTTTGTATTAGATTACATCCCAAAGGTTGACAGAATTAGAGAACCACTCATCTGTGCTACTTCTTACACAACAAAAGTCAGAGTTGAATGTATTCTAATAAATTTTAGCTGTTCATTTTAACTGCATTTTATATCTTTTGCAACACTGAAGGTCTGACGTTAAGTTCCAATTTTCAGATGTCTGGCTCCAGATGAAAACATTCCCCTAAAATTTTGGCAAAATAAAGCTAATTAAGATCAAGCTACTACTTAATCAGAGTATTACAATAACACCCAATGGCTCCAAATGGGAAAAAATTCCATTGTAATAAGCACTGCAAGAAATAATCTGTACCCCAAAGAGATAAGCAAACATGACAGGCAAAGTGTAGGTAGAACAAAAAATGTATTATTATGCCCAGTTTTCAGGTGGGGAATCAAGGCATGGAAGGCTAGATACATGAGTTTTTGAGTGCCCAAAGAAGCTCCAAAGTTCAATATTTAGTCACCAATTACATTCTTAAAAACATTGTGAACCTACCAATAACCCTTAGGTACTAAGGCCTTTTGGTTGCCAGATGGCATATGCAAAGCCACTTAAGTCCTGATGCTATCCCATAGCTACCAAATTGCTCAGAGCCTCAGCATGAGCAAAAGCCCCAACAACCTTGGAGTCCACTTTTCAACTGAGGTGTTCCCCACCGATCTCTCCAGAGGGATCTGAACCAGTAAGTGTTCTCAGGGCAGTGACTAGCTCAGACTTTGCACAAAAGATAGGGGTGTGTGTGTCTGCAGCATGCCCAATAGCTCAGTAGTCAGGACATTCACCTGTGATGTGGGAGACCAAGATTGTATGGTCTCCTGCATTGCACCTGAGTGGGCTAGGAACTGAGCTATGGTGTTTACTACTCTTTCTATTTGCTTTTGCATAAGAAGAGGTGTGGGCACCAAACTCAAGGAGCGGGGTCACAGTTGAGAATCCCAGCCCCAGGGACATGCATCCCTCTGACCCATCTCAAAGGCTTGGTCAATGGAAGGCAGACCCCTAAATACTATTGAGTATCTCAGTCTAGTCCCTACTCCTTTCTTCTTCAATTTACTCCTGGCTGCCTGGTTTCGGAGGACCCCTTTCTAAGTTGCCTGACAGTACGATGTGGGGGGATCCAGGACATTTAATTCAGGGCTCAGATTCCCACTAGAAAGCAAGTCTCCTAGCAGCTAGGCATTGCAATGCCTGACTACATTAGTGAACCTACCCTGCAGAGGTATAAGTTATTTGTCCAAGCTAGTGCGATGAGCATGTGGAAAATGTAGGAATTGATCCCAAATCTCCTATGTACAAAGCCAATGCCTTAACCATAAGGCCTTCCTTCCCTTCTGAAATTACCCCTTGAACGTAATTGTTATTATTCATTGAATCAGATCAGCAACATATAGACTGAAAATCTTCCCTTTGAGATTTTAACCCTTAGGTTAAATAATTTCTTATTCAAATATATCCCAGACTAGTATTCTGCATGATACAAGCCACTTAACTATTTGTTAATATTAAAAAAAAAAAAAAAGAATCTGAACACAGGTGAACACTCGAAAGTTACACATAAAGGGATGAGACAGTATTTCTGGAATTATGCTGACGGGCTCGTATAGCTATAAAAAAGAAGCCATTTGCAATTGCTACTGAGATGTGATGGGGACCTTTGGAACTGAAAACAACAGCACTACCTCTTCAGTTAGAAGGGAGAATACAGTAGTCAGTAATAGCACACCATATCTTACTCTCAGGCTGTTAGGGGGGAAATGCATTTCAAAGGTGGGTTTTTTGTTTTGTTTTTTCCAAAACGGAATTTCTTAGCTCTCTGGTGATACGCAACTCTTAAAATCAGGTCCTAACATTGCTTGCGTAGACTGGACACATTATCAGCAAAAGATCCAAGATGGAAAAATAGAAGCCCTAAAACCTAAACATTTTGTCCCTGTATTTGATCAATGTGTTTAATAAAGTCATGCTGCAGCAGGCATCAAAAAACTGTAAACACATCACTGAATGCTTGGGTTTTCCCCTCCTCAAAGCAGATACTACGACTGACTTCTGAGCATCATAGATAATAAGACTTAATGTTGCAAAGGCATGAAGGATTTATCTGGTATATGCCTACTGGAATTGCTTTAATTGCCAGAATTCTCTAAAGCCTTGCTCTGCACTGCAGATGAACGTGACATCTGAAGGCATTTGGATTAGTGTTAGGGAGTTAATTCCCTCTATTAGATTACTGGAATAATTCCACGGTCCATTGGGAAGCTCTGAGTGAGTCTGGGATGATAAGACAAAGATGGAACAATACTTGCAGAACAAAATGGAAGAGAAAAGGCAGGGAGACGGTGTCAAGCCCAACAAGCAAGGATACAGCCAAAGGATAAAATGAAGACTGAGGGCATGTCTGCACCATAGCCCTAAATCAACCTGTGTTAGGTTGATTTACAGCAGTCATAGTAATTACTGTCTGCGGTGTGTCCCTTTGCCGGGAATGCTTTCAATCATGGCAAGAGGGGAATATGGAGGGCTGAGCTCCAGGGAGCCTCAGCTCTGCAGCACTCCTTGATGGGAGCCGAGCTGCCATTCCTTCCTAGCTGGGACCAGGCAGCTGCTTTCCAGGCTTCTCAGCACAGTGAGCAGGGAGCCTCTGGGCAGGAACCCAGCTGGGATTGCGTAACTTGGGGGCACCTGGACTCCTCTGCTGGAGATGTGAAATTCACAAGACAGACAACAGCCAGTATAAGTGCCCTAACTACACCAACATAAGCACTTCTTGTAGTGGTGGAATTGTTGTGTTGGTGTAGTAGTGCGCTTAGACCAGTGTGATAAGACAGAAGTGTGTGTTCTGATGTAACTAGGTCAGTGTGAGGCAGCCATCTGTAGACTAACTGTTGAGTTAACCAGGCTTTAGTATGTGAGTGTTCAGTGACTGTTGAAAGGAAAGGGACTTTACTTTTCTAAAGGAAAGGGTTAACCAGTTGACAAACATAATGGAAATGGAAATAAGAATTCTGGATGCTTCTGAAAACAGAGGGGAATGACTGTGTAATTTAAATATCATTTGCTCCAGACTTCTTAGCTGAAATAGAAGAAAGGCCATTAGGAAAGAATGTACCTGTAACCATCCATGCATGAGATCAGTGTTGCTGGACTTGCTTCAAACCAGACCGATCAGTTTCCAACACCTCTATTATTACCTTCTAGCAGGATAAGCTGCATACAAGATAGCTTACAGGTCACAATAAACTAATAAATTACAGGTGGGTTTTGTAACACCACCTCTCTTTAAAGTTGCCCAACGCTTTCCATTCTAAGGTCCTATATCCTTTATATAACTTCAGTCCAGATACTTATATTTTGAGAAACTTTTCATAACAGGTGTCTGCCTCAGGCTTTTTGGGGAAGTTTCAGTTGAACTTGTAGACCTCTTTCTGAGAAATAGACAAGGGAATTATGTTTTTACCCATGGAAAAAAATGAAAGAGAAGTAGAGATTTTGTAGCTATTTCACTGAAATGGTTTAACGACTTCATGTTTTGGTCCAGGCACTTGAAATTTAGTAGAGATAGAGCCTTTGAATCAGGATATGCCTTTTGTCATTATGATGAAAAATTGCCCAAATTTTGCCAAATGAATAAAATTAGAGTACAGGTCAGAGTAAGTTCTTGGAAAGAATGCAGTTGTACTGTATTGCAAAAATAGGAAGCTGTACATCAGAAGAAATAAAGAAAAGGAAGTACTATTCTACAAAACACAAACAATCTGAGCCACTCATTGTGGGGGATGTTGTACGGGCTAAAACTCTAACTGGATTTGAAAAAGAATTAGATACAGAATTAGATAAATTCACAGAGGATAGGTCTGTAATGTCAATTCGCCAAGTTGGTCAGGGATCCAAATGCATGCCGTGGGTGTCTCTAAGCCTCTGACTGATAGAAACTGGGACAGGGTGACGGGAGATGGATCATTTGATAAACTGCAGGGAACTTCAGGAAGAATGAAGATGGTCTCACATTTTTTTCTTGTTCAAGTGACATCTGTAATGTGAAGGTTCTCCGACACCACCTTCTGATCTCCTTTGTTTCTGTTGTAACTGGCTCTTTCTTGTTCTTCCTGCTTTACCTGTCATCTTGCCTGGTGAGTGATACCACTTAGTTGCTCTTTGATCATTGGGGTAGGTATTTCATTACTCCAAGATGTTTTTCAGTTTTCCACTAGCTAATTATCTATAAGATGTCCAGTCAGATATATCACTGCATATCATAGCACTGTTTAAGTAAATTTAATGCTATTCTGAAGGACGGATTCCATATCTGCCTCTGCCCAGAGTTCCTGTGTGGTGAAGAAAAAGCCACGTAAAGCAAAATGTTCATAGCTGGCCACTAGTTTTTGTTCCCAATGTTCTGGATACCAGCATGAGACACCAAGATATATAAAATTGCTGACCACTCACAGCTGCAACTGAAGTCACTTGGGTCTATGCCTTAAACACATGGGCTACGTCTACACGTGCAGCCAACATCGAAATAGATTATTTCGATGTTGCGACATCGAAATAGTCTATTTCGATGAATAACGTCTACACGTCCTCCAGGGCCGGCAACGTCGATGTTCAACTTCGACGTTGCTCAGCCCAACATCGAAGTAGGCGCAGCGAGGGAACGTCTACACGCCCAAGTAGCACACATCGAAATAGGGATGCCAGGCACAGCTGCAGACAGGGTCAACGGGCGGACTAGCGCTTCTGGGGCAACAGCTAGCCGCTCCCTTAAAGGGCCCCTCCCACATACACTCAGCCTGCACAGCACGCGGTCTGAGGAGCCATATAGGCACACAGACCCTGGGCGCCGCAGTCATGGACCCCCAGCAGCAGTAGCAGCAGCAGCAGCAGCAGCAGCAGCAGCAGCAGCAGCTAGAGGTCCACCCAGCCCTCCCGACAGGAGCAGGGCTTGCCCTGACCCATGCCATGTGGGAGGCAGCTGAGCACCTTCTTGCCCCAGGGGAGGAGATGCCCCCAGGGCAGCAGGGCTCAGCCCCTACCCCTGCAGCACCCCGCTCCAACCCCCGCCTCACACACCAGCGGCTGTGGAGCTACCCCACCAGCACCGACTGGTGGGAACGGCTGGTGCTTGGGGAGTGGGACGACGACCACTGGCTCCGGAACTTCAGGATGACCCGCCAGACATTCCTGGAGCTGTGCTAGTGGCTCACCCCCGCACTCAGGCACCGGGACACTGCCATGCGGCGTGCCCTCACAGTGCAGAAACGGGTCGGCATCGCTGTCTGGAAGCTGGCCACTCCGGACAGTTACCGATCCGTGGGGCAGCAGTTTGGTGTCGGAAAGGCCACCATTGGGGCTGTCTTCATGGAGGTAAGAGAACCCACAGGGGGAGGCCAGGGCAGGGCCCGGGGGCCAGGGCAGGGCAGGGGGGGCAGAGCAGGGCAGGGCAAAGCAGGGGGGCCAGGGCAGGGCAGGGGGGCCAGGACAGGGCAAAGCAGGGGGGCCAGGGCAGGGCAGGGCAGGGCAGGGCAGGGCAGGGCAGGGGGGCCAGAGCAGGGCAAAGCAGGGGGGCCAGGGCAGGGCAAAGCAGGGGGGCCAGAGCAGGGCAAAGCAGGGGGGCCAGGGCAGGGCATGGGGGCCAGGGCAGGGCAGGGCCACGCACACCCTGCTCACCCCTCATTGGGGCTGTCCCATGTGCTTTCTCTGCAGGTCGTGCGTGCCATCAACGCCATGCTCCTGCACAGGCTCGTGAGGCTGGGGGACCCACATGCCACTGTCGCTGCCTTTGCCACCCTGGGCTTCCCCAACTGCTTCGGGACTCTGGATGGGACTTACATCCCCATCTGCGCCCCGCACCACAGTGGAGGCCGATACCTCAATCGGAAGGGCTACCATTCAGTCGTCCTGCAGGCCTTGGTGGACAGCCGGGGACGGTTCCAGGACATTTACGTGGGCAGGCCTGGCAGCACCCACGAGGCCCGGGTTTTCCGGAACTCGGGCCTGTGCCGCCGGCTGGAGGCGGGGACCTACATCCCCCAGCGGGAGATCCCTCTGGGGGACACCACCATGCCCTTCTGCATCATCGCAGATGCGGCCTACCCCCTCCAGCTGTGGCTCATGCGCCCCTACACGGGCCACCTCTCCGCCAGCCAGGAGTGCTTCAACGAGCACCTGAACCGTGCGCGCCAGGTGGTGGAGCGCTCATTCGGTCGCCTCAAGGGACGCTGGCGATGTCTCCTGACCCACCTGGATGCCAGCCCCAACAATATCCCCCAGATTGTGGGTGCCTGCTGCGCCCTGCACAACCTCGTGGAGAGCAAGGGGGAGAGCTTTCTTCAGGGCTGGGCCGCGGAGGCCGGCAGGGCACACGTGCAGCCACCTGCTGCCCCCAGTCGGCAGGTGGACCCAGAGGGGACCCGGGTCCGGGAGGCCCTGCGGGCCCACTTCGACCAACAGGCCGTGGGGTGAACTCTGCCCAGGCCCCCTACTGCCCGCCCCTTCCTCCCCCACACTCCTGCCCCAACGCCCACACCATGGAGCCCCCCCCACCCCCCCCCACTTGTCCAGGAGAAATGACAGCACAAACTTGTGGGTGAACGTAAATGTTTTGTTTGTCTTAACGAATATTTTTTTTTTGTACATAAATAAATATCTGACACAGAAACCAAAAAGGAGGGACAAACGTTCAACCAAATCAAGATGGGCAAAAATAAAACAATACAACCACAAAGCAAATAAAAGTGTGCACCATCAACAAAAAAGAAAAGCAGGGAGGAGAACGGGGCGAACTATTTACACAGGGGGGACGGGGCAAACAGGGGCACCAAAATAAAGCAGCCCCAAAAGTCTGTCCAACAAGGGGGGGGCCACATCCCGGGCCCCTCGCCCCTACAGCCCAGCAGTGGGCGTGCCCGGCCAGGAGCTCCGCCGGGCCTTCAGTCTGGTCCGCGGCTGGGTGGGAGCGGGCTGGACTGGAAGGTCACGGCGCCGGCAAGTCTCGGGTGGCTCCAGGGGTCCCTCGGCGCGGTGGCCCTCACGGGGAGGTGGTGGGGCGACGGCGGACGGCCCGGCGATGGCTGGAGCAGCTGGTGGTGGGGCTGCAGGAGCGGGCATGGCGGGCAGTGGCTCGGCCGGCGCGGCATGGGGGGCCAGGTAGTCAACCAGCCGGTTGAAGGTCTGCATATAGGCCCCCCATGCCTCCTTGCGCCAGGCCAGCACCTGCTCCTGCAGTCGGAGGTGCTGCTCCGACACCTCCAGCTGCCGGCGGAGGATGGCCAGCAGCTGGGGGTCCGTTGCCGCCGCCGGTAGCAGGCGCGGGGTCCGCCGTCTTGCCCTCCGCGGGGCCGGTCGTTCCTCCACCGAGGGGCTGCCCTGGAGCGAGGGTCCCGGAGGGCTCTCCGGGACAACCGAGGCCTCGCCGGCGCTCTCTTCTGGTCTTTCGGATGGTGCAGGTGCAGGTGCAGGACACAGGAGAGGAGGGGGGAAAGAAGAATGGAGACAGGCATTAGTGTGGACCCCAAGCCGTGGCCTTTGTCCCCCCCGCCCTGTGCTGCAGGTTCCCCATCCCCGTCCCCGGGAGATGCTGCTGTGATGGATGGGGTTCAGGGGTCCCCCTGCCCTGCACCTCGTCCCCTGGTGGGAGCGACTCTCACTTCACCCCGCAGGGTCTGAGGGCAGGAGAGCTTTCTTAGGCCACAGATGGCCAGTTTCTGGCAGGAGTGACAGCACCAGCTGTCGGAAGAGACAGTCCTTCCAACCCGTCGTGGGGAGAAGACCCCAAGGGGGGCCCCTCTGGGATGCAGCTTTCCCCCTCCTCTGGCTGGCTGCCTACCAGCTCTCCCTTCCCCTAGTCTCTACCTGTGGCCCCCGCCCTTGCCCCCCAATTCCAAGCCAGCTCGGCTCCTCCCTCCTGTTTGCTCAGGGCAGAGGTGTCACCTGCCAGCTGTAGCGCCAGGATCCTCCTTTGGCCCTGGGAGCTCCTCGGCTCGGGTGGCTCATATGTAGCCTGAGTCTCCCTTTGGCACTCTGCCCACTCCATCACATGCTGCTGCTGCGGGGTGTCCCACCCCCTCCGCCCGGGGGCCCCTCGAGGTTCCGCTCCCCCCTGGCCCGGGGATGGGGCATGGCACTGTCATGAAGGGTGGCGGGGGGCAGGGGCTGATGGCTGCAGTGCTCTGAGGTCCATGGCCCTGGTGTCCTTGGGGCCATGGCCATGTGAGCGTGTGGGGGGCCCTGGACACATATCTCTTACCCCTGCCCCTCAAACCCAGGGGTGTCCACCAGAGAGGGGTACCTACCTGTGGGTCCGCTCCCACGGTCCGGAGATCCCCGGGGGTCGGAGGCCCTGCTGCTGCTCCGGGATTGCAGGAGGAGGATCTGCAGGCTGGATTCTGCGGAGGAGGAGCCCCCCTCCTCCTCCTCCTCCTCCTCCTGCCGCGATGTCCCAGGGATGGCCTCCGGGGGGGGCCCCCGGGGTGCGGGGCTTGCCTCCAGGTCGGACTCCGGCTGCAGGGCCTGCTGGGGCTCGTAAGCCGAGGTGTCAAGGGTGGCCGGAGGGGAGGAGGTGTGCCGGGAGCCCAGGATGTCCCTGAGCTCCCTGTAAAAGGGGCAAGTGACGGGGGCGGCCCCAGATCGGCTGGCCGCATCCCGGGCCCAGGCATAACCCTGCCGCAGCTCCTTGACCTTACTGCGCACATGGTCAGGAGTGCGGGCAGGGTGACCCCGGGCAGCCAGGCCGTCGGCCAGCCGAGTGAACGCATCCGCGTTCCGCCTCTTGCTCCCTATTACCTGGAGCACCTCCTCCTCGCTCCAGAGCCCCAGCAGGTCCCGCAGCTCGGCCTCCGTCCAAGAGGGGCCCTGCTGCCGCTTCCCAGACTGGCTGGTCCTCTGGCTGCTCTGGCTGCCCTTGGGGGGGGTCCCCTGGGGGCGCTGGGGGGGCTGCTGGGCAGCCATGGCCGGTGTCAGGGGCTGAGGGCTGTGCAGGCTCGCTGCGGGTGCAGGCAGGAGCCTGCACGTTGCCTCAGCCTCCTGCAGTCAGGGCGGGGGAGGGGACCTTTAAGGGGCCGCTCCACGCGGCCACCAGTGAGCTGAGAGGCTGGAGAGAGCGTCTCTCGACCCCCCAGCTGATGGCCGCCATGGAGGACCCGGCAATTTCGACGTTGCGGGACGCGGATCGTCTACACTGTCCCTACTTCGACGTTGAACGTCGAAGTAGGGCGCTATTCCTATCTCCTCATGAGGTTAGCGACTTCGACGTCTCGCCGCCTAACGTCGAAGTTAACTTCGAAATAGCGCCTGACGCGTGTAGACGTGACTGGCGCTATTTCGAAGTTGGTGCCGCTACTTCGAAGTAGCATGCACGTGTAGACGCAGCCATGAAGTGATATAAAATGGTAACTACTTTGAAAATCAGCCTGTATGCTTTTCAGCCTGGTACTGAAAATCAGTGAACACTTTTGACATTTTCTATGAGCTTTAGTTTCACAGATATAAAATGGGAATTGCATCACCTAAACTTACAGGGGAATTGTGACAATAAATTAATGTTAGTGAAGCAGTCTGTTACTGTGGTCAGGACCCTGGCCACAAGAAACTCCTAAGAAGAAATTAATCATAGAAATCATTTATTCCATGGCCTTGCACTGAGACAGGACCATTGACCTAGACTACTCCTGAAAGTATTTATCTAACTTATTCTTCAAAATATCCAATATGTGGATTCCACAAGATCCCTCGCAAGGCTATTCTGGAGCTTGTGCATCCTTATGGTAAGCATGTTTTTTTTTTCCTAACATCTAACCCTAGAAAATGTCAACATGCACAAGTCCATGGGACCACAGGCAATGCTGAGGGACTCTAAGACACTATAATGCTGGCAGCAGTAGATATGCTGGAGTTTAGGGGTAGAATCCAGACTGACTTCAACAAATGGCAAGACTGGGCCAAAAGAAATCTGAAAATATTCTACATGCAAAAGTGCAGAGTCCTTCATTCTAGGGTGGAAGAATACCATCCACTGCTACAGGATGGGACTCAACTGGCTAAGCAGTAGAGGACAGGATTACAGTGGCCAGTGGCCATTAGTAGGAGCATTGCCAGCATATCAAGGGAAGTGATCCCCACCTATTCAGCACTGGCAAAATCACATCTGGAATACTGAGTCCAGTTTTGGGCCTCCCACCATAGAAAGGATGTGCACAAATTGGAGAGAATCCAGAAGAGGGTAACAAAAATTCTTAGGGGTCTGTGAAACACGCAAAGAGGCTGAAGGAACTGAGATTATGTAGTCTGCAGAAGAGAAGAACGAAGGGGGATTTCATAGAAGCCTACAGCTACCTAATTACATGAAGAGGAGGTTCGAAAGACCATGGAGCTACACTGGTGGTGAGCAACATGTGGCCCAAGGGTAACACGTGGCCCCTCGGGGCAATCCACTGGCAGGCTGCAAGACATTTTGTTGAGAACTATCTGCAGGCATAGTCCTCCACAGCTCTCACTGGAGGTAGTTCAAAATTTTAACCTAATGGAAGCTGAGGAAATTGACACTGACTGCAGGGATGTGCTGGCTACTGGTTCCTGCAGCTCCCATTAACTGAGAAGGGTGAACTATGGCCTGTGCGGGGTTGTGCCTGCAGATGGTCAACATCAGCAAAATATTTTGCGACCGGCCAATGGATGATCCTGATAGGCTGCAGGTTGCCCACCACTGAATTAGTCTGTTTTCAGTGATAGCAGATGACAGAACAACAAGCAATGGTTTCAAATTGCGATGTGGGAGGACTAGGTTGAATATTCAGAAAAAAAAATATTTTACTAGAAGGGTGGTGGAAGACTGAAATGGGTTCTCCATCTTTAGAGGTGTTGAAAGCTACTCTTGACAAAGCCTTGGCTTGGATGATTTTGTTGAATATGGTCCTGCCTGGAACAGGTGGGTGGACCAGATAACTTCCTGAGGTCTCTTCCAATTCTATTTTCTATGATTCTTGATCTCCACTGCTGCAGATAAAGTACATTGTTTCTTGCCCTTTCAGGAGTGGATATGGAAAATAATTGATCGTCATCCTGTTCATAACAGTTGTTAGCATATCCGCAGACTGTTATCAGGTCCCCACCAGTTTTCCCTGTAAGCTGGGTGCTTGGGTGGGCTGCCCAGGAGAGATTCAGGTACCATCCACCTGACTGGCAGAGCCTCCTCATCTGCCCATAATGAACAACATGTGTTTCTATTGGTGGTGTACATCTGCACATGCTTCAGTGTGCAAAAAATGTATTCTGCGACTGTATGGAAAACTCGAAGGTTGCATTGCTCCCCATGTGGGCTTCTTTTCTCAATACTAAACATACCCAGCTGCTTAAACCTTCCCTCTAATGCCAGTTTCTAAACCAGCTTCCATTTTGTTACTCTCTGCTGGAACATCTCCATATTATCCACATCCTTCTTAAAGTGTGGTATCCAGAGAAGGATGTTGTACTCGATCTGAGGCCTCCCAAGTGTGAAGAACAGAATGTCTGTTATCACACTTGAGCCTTTTTCACAACTGCATCCTCCTACTGACTCACATTTAATTTGTGATTCACTGGAACCCAGAAATCCTTTTAAACAGCATTATTGCTTGAGTCATTATTCCCTATTTTGTATTTGTGCATGTGTTATTTTCCTTCCCAAGTGAAGTACATTGTTCTTGATTTTATTAAACTTCATCTTGTTGAATTCAGACCAGTGCTCCAATTTTTCAAGATTACTTTAAAATCTAATCCTGTCCTCCAAAGTGCTTGCAACCCATCCCATTCTGGTGTTATCTGCAAATTTTGTAAGTATACTCTCCACTCCATTATCCAGATCATTAATCATAGAATCATAAAATACTAGGACTGGAAGGGACCTCGAAAGGTCATCGAATCCAGCCTCCTGCCCTCATGGCAGGACCAAGTACCGTCTACACCATCCCTGACATACATTCATCTAACCTGTTCTTAAATATCTCAAGAGACAGAGATTCCAGAACCTCCCTTGGCAATTTATTCCAGTGTTTGACCACCCTGACAGTTAGGAACTTTTTCCTTAATGTCCAACCTTAACCTCCCTTGCTGCAGTTTAAGTCCATTGCTTCTTGATCTATCCTCAGAGGCCAAGAAGAACAAGTTTTCTCCCTCCTCCTTATGACACCCTTTTAGATACCTGAAAACAGTTATAATGTCCCTCCTCAGTTTTCTCCTTTCCAAACTAAACAAGCCCCATTCTTTCAGCCTTTCTTCATAGGTCATGTTCTCTAGACCTTCAATCATTGTTGTTGCTCTTTTCTGGATCGTCTCCAATTTCTCCACATCTTTCTTGAAATGTGGTGCCCTGAACTGGACACGATACTCCAACTGGGGCCTAACCAGTGCAGAGTAGAGTGGAAGAATGACTTCTTCTGTCTTGTTCACAACACACCTGTTAATGCATCCCAGAATCATATTTTCTTTTTTTGCAACAGCATCACACTGTTGACTCATATTTAACTTGTGATCCACTATAACCCCCAGATCCCTTTCTGCTGTAGTCATTCCTAGACAGTCTCTCCCCATTCTGTATATGTGAAACTGATTGTTCCTTCCCAAGTGGAGCACTTTGCATTTGTCCTTAGTAAACTTCATCCTGTTTACCTCAGACCATTTCTCCAATTTGTCCAGATCATTTTGAATTATTACCCTCACCTCCAAAGCAGTTGCAAACCCTCCCAGCTTGGTATCATCTGCAAATGTAATAAGCGTACTTTCTATGACAATATTTAAATCATTGATGAAGATATTGAACAGAACCGGTCCCAAAACAGACCTCTGTGGGACCCCATTTGTTATACCTTTCCAGCAGGATTGCGAACCATTAATAACTACTCTCTGAGTACGGTTATCCAGCCAGTTTTGTATCCACCTTATAGTAGCCCCATATAAGTTGTGTTTGCTTAGTTTATTGATAAGAATATCATGCAAGACTGTACTGAATACCTTACAAGTCTAGGTACACCACATCCACCGCTTCTCCCTTATCCACACGGCAATTATCCTATCAAAGAAAGCTGTCAGATTGGTTTGACATGATTTGTTCTTTACAAATCCATGCTGGCTGTTCCCTATCACCTTACCACCTTCTAAGTGTTTGCAGATGTTTTCCTTAATTACTTGCTCCATTACCTTTCCTGGCGCAGAAGTTAAACTGAAAATTTTGGCAAGTTTCAACACCTGATATACCCAATACATACATCTGAGTTTGAGAGTGTCCAGTTGGTAACTACTCTTTAAGGATAATATTCCTACTGTGCTTATGAGACTCATGCAGGACTGTTTGTATATGTCTACACAGTGGCATTATTACTGAATAAGCTATTCTGGAAGTGGAATAGCTTATTCCAAAATACTGCAGTTGCACACAAAATACATTCCAAAATAGTGCTCTGCTATCCCAAAATAGAGCATCTACACAAAACAGAGCCTATTTTGAAATAGCGCCATGGACACACTATAGTTTATTTTGAAATAGGCTCTATTCCCTGTCTACACCACCTCTATTTCAGAATTCTGCTTTCAAAATCGGCACTATTTGTCATACAATGAAGCCATTTTTACACATGCCCCTCCTTTTCAGAAGGGACATGTTAATGAGGCACTTCAGACCAGGTTAAAGAGTCACTGACATGCATATTCAGTACCTCATTAGCATAATGTAGGACAGTCACGCTTTGAAAGTGCTGCTTTCTAAATGCAGACTGGCTGTGTAAACACAGATGCTTTGAAATAAGGGCCACACTTCAAAATTCCCTTATTCCCAATTTGTTATGGGAATGAGGGAATTTCAAAATCTGGGGTTTATTTCAAAGTGCCTGCATCTACACGGCCAGTTTGCGTTTCAAAAGCAGCACTTTCGAAGCGTGACTGGCCAGAATTATACTAACAAGGCACTGAAGATTCATGTCAGTGACTCTTTAACCTATTCCAAAGTGCCTCCTTAACACACCTCTTCGAAAAAGGAGGGGCATGTGTAGACATGGCCTGAAGTTTACTGATTTCAAAATGAGGCATCTGCTATTTCAAAATTATTTCAAAATTATTTATTTTGAAATAACTTTGCTGTGTAGACATGTACCCTTAAAGAAAGAAGGTGAAATATATAGAGATACACATCTCACAGAACTGGAAGGGACCTCAGGAGGTCATTGATTCCTGTTCCTTGCCCTCTTGGCAGGCACCATCCTTTTTTTTTTTAAATTAACCTGTTTGCCCCAGACCCCTAACTGGCCCCTGCAAAAATTAAACTTGCAAGTCTGGGTTTAGCAGGCAAATGTTCCAACCGCTAAGCTATCCCTCCCCACCTGGGGACCAATACATCCTTCAAAGTAATATTTTTTATCAGATCAACTTTTATTTGTAAGAAAGAGACAAGCTTTCAAGCTTACACAGAGCTCTTCTTCAGGTCACAGGTGGAACTGGGTCAAATGCCATATTAAGATAAAGATAAACCACATCTACAGCTTCCTCTCCTATCCACTGGGTTATTAACCATGTCACAGAGGAAATTAGGTTGATTTGGCATGAGTACTTCTTGATATATTCCTGTTGGCTATTACTTATTGCCTATTATCCTCTACAAAATTATTAATTTTTTACTTTATGTGGGATTTAATGGTATATGGTAAAACTTGGGGCTACATACCTAAAGGAAGAAGATAAAAATAAATAATATGTGACTACTTACTCACTGAATGAAGCAGTATCACAGACAAAAACAATGTGTTATGTACTTAAAGATTGGCTAGTAATGCATATGCACAAGAATGAAGGTTACATAGGCAATATTATTCTGGCATTTCCTAGAATTTTGGTTTTTGATTTTGAAACCTTAGCATTATTTTTAAAATAGTATTTTAACATGATACGTGAGATACAATAAACCAGTGTTTGCATTCTGCAGACCTGAGAGAGAAGTAAAGCAATCTAACAAACAAGTATCCAATCTAACCACAGTAACAGAAGAAGCTTGTAGCTAATAGTCCAAGTTCAGTAAAATTCTATGTTTAACTCAAATTATAACTTTCACACTTGCCCAGCAGTAAACAAATGGCCTCTCATGAGTGCTCAGATTTATTTAGGTAATAAATACAGCTGGAAAAGTGTTTCATACATGATAATTTAACAAAATTTCCTTCCACATCTAGTCACAAAATAGTTGCCAACAGCATGTAATTTTCTTCACTAGGTTATAACCCAAGATGAATTTATTACTTTTTCATGGATTTGGTGTATTCGGTCTATGGTTTGAAACTTACAGCTGAGTTGTGACAATTCACATTACTGGTTGTGTTATGTCTTTGCTCCCTACCCACACTGGCACACTTGGATTCCAAATAACTGTTTTCATGGATATCTACAACAATACACTGCCTGACTACACTGCTGGATACCCAGGGTTCTCATGGCTTCTGCACAGAAGACAGGACAGGGAGGTCCACTAGAGGGCTCCCAAACTATTTAAAGGGATGTTAGCGAATTCCTATACACTACAGTTTCAGTTCCCCTATAGAATACAACTTATCTGTGATTCATTATTTGTTGGTACTGAGCACCCTATGTGCTAAATGCTGTACAAACACAGGAGGTACAATATTTGCTGCATAAAGTTTACATTCACTGAGCTGCTTCTGTGAATGTTTGTGGAATGAAAACTTGAAACTCATGTTTCACAGCTACTCAATTTCTTGAATGCTTTAACGTTAATTTCTTGGAATGCTTTCTGGAGTAGTAAAGCTTGGTCAGACCAAGGTTTATGGAACATGAACACAGGTGAAGTCAAACAGTTTAAACGTTGTAGTGGACAATAACAGAATATTTCATGAAGCATTCATGCAACTTTAGTTCAAGCTTTTGTGCACAGGGGCTTCTGATATAGATGGTAATAGAGGAACCAGTTGAGATTCAGCTGAGGAAAAAGTTAATCAGAAAAAAATTGCAATGTTATTGTCTGAACATGTTTTCTCAAAGTTGCTTCACTGACTGAAAAACCATCTCATTTTGCTGCTTGCATAAACATGCTCTGCTGCATTAAGGATCAAGAGGCTTTCAGAAAAATGAATTCCCTCTATACTGAAGAAACTAAAAGTACTTCAAGTAGGAAGGAAGCAGAGTTGGTGATCTCATTGTAATATTTCTAGGAAAGATGACTCATGCAGCCTTCCCAAATATAGAATGGCTGTAAGAAAACTAGCCCTTAATTGATGCTGTTTTTTCATCTCTTAGGGAAAAGAGCCTCAAGATTCTCTTAAATGAAAAATCAAGAAGCCAGCTTTCTTTTTTTAAAAAAAATCAAATAAATTTCACCAAAGTGTTCTAATATTGGGCAGCATATAGAATACAATACAGATATCCAAACTTGCAAAGTGTTTGACTGTAGGCCAGTAAGTTTGTCCACTGAAGTCAACCTACTATTTGAAAAAATATTTGGGAAATATTTGGGAAATATTTTTTTAAATCAAATATAACTATTCATCTGCTTAAAATTTAAGCATATGACGTAAGCGCCTATCTGTTCCAAGATCTTGGCTATTGTGCTGGTTTCATCCTTGGTGGAATGCAATTGATGTCTATTGCATTGTTGCATGAGCTGACAGTCTTTTTCTTCATGGATGACCACAGGTCTGTGGGGTCCCTAGAAGGATGACCCAAGCATGAGCTCAGATCACTAACAACAGAACGTGTTTTATGTGGAAAAGAGGACAGAAGTATCTTCCCTCAGATTGCTGATTCCAAAGACACTTTCATTGTCCCAGGGAGGAAACATGCCTTCCCCGCTCCACCCCGCCCTGCTTTTTACTGACCTTCCTCTGTGGCTCACCACTTTAAACAGAAGTTGTTCCTCTTCAGTTCTTCTGAGAAACCCACAAAGTAAGCCCATTGCACTGCCCCACTGGGCATAGATTCAGTCAAGAGAATTGACATGGTGGTAAATAAAGGTAGACCCAGCAAAGACTTACAAATATATCATTTTATTCATCAATCTTTATATTCACCAATTTCAACCACTTTAATGCATATGCATGTCAGGAAGGATTGACCATTAAAATGCTGCTTTGGAGAAATTAATATTTTTTGTATGTACTGGGCATAAATACTTACTTTAAACAAAGCGGTTTTGATTATCATTTAAGCATCCTTTACATCCATGTAATTCCCAAAACTTCAGCAAGATTGTTCCTGATTTATACTAGTGTAAATGGGAGAAGAATCAGGACACAACATTTTAAATGCCTGGGAGTGCAGCCAAGGCATCCGTCTACACCTACTTGCCATTTATGTTTTAGAAGTGTCTTTTAACAGGGTGTAACCTCAGCCGAACTTGAATCCATTTCCATGTCGGCTATATTTAGTTTTAGCTCTCTTTGGCACCAGTCCACAGAGACTACCTACACAGTGTTACACACTGATTACACTGCACTGTGTTTGTAAACATGAAAGGTAAACGAGCATAGGTGGGTCTAAGAGGAAGGTTTTGAATCTAACAATTTCTGTACCTTACGGCTGTATTTTTTCATAGCAGGTTCCTTTGATTATATATTTAGTCTTGCTTTTAAAATTAAAATACAACCTTGCTATGTATAAGTGAAAAAAACAGGGCCAGATCCTCAGCCAGTGAACACCAACAGAGCTCCATTGACTTCTGTGGTGCTACGATGGTGCAGCTGAGGATCTATCTTGGATTAGCTACAGATTTCCCCCTCCCTGTCTTTTCATAAACTCAGGTGTATGCAGAAGAATGAAGATTTGAAGACATACAGCACTCTTTAAACAGTAAGTATTTTATTTTATTTTATTACTGTTATTAATCCTGCAGGAGCCCTCGCCATTAAAATCAGGTGCTATAGGAATATTGATAACAGTAATTTGTCTGGCCAATATATATTGTTTCATCCCTATTGGAACTAAAACATGCCCCTAAGCTGAAGATACTATCAGCTGTAAAAATAATATGTTATTTGCAGAAAAGAAGCAATTAAACATACGCATTTTGCAAACACCTGAGCAGCTCAAATGAATTTGCATTAAGATGCACTAAAAAAGCAGTATTTGCAAAAAATTTACTTTGTTTGCATGGTGCGGCACTGCAGGAGTTTCTGCCAAGCCTTTAGGACAACAGTGTTATTGGTTTGCCTTGCCAAAATTCAAATGGGGCATATTTAAATGTAAAACAAAATGCTGCATGTTTTTAAAGGCTTTATTTTTTCCAGAAGTTGAGGCCTGAGTTCTTTCTGAATACATCTCCTCCCCCTTTCTTTAAAGGGAGGCCAGCTGTCCCATATCAATCTTTAGTCTTTGGTGGGGAAGTGGGAGGGAGGCTGCCAACATAGACACTTCCCCCGATCCAACAGATGGATCTTTGGGGATGGGACAAAGCCATCTCCTGAGCAGAGTTCTCTGGAGTGCACAACTAAAGAATCATAGTCATAGAATCATAGAACACTAGGACTGGAAGGGACCTCGAGAAGCCATCGAGTCCAGCCCCTGCCCCCATGGCAGGACCAAGTACTGTCTAAACCATCCCTGATAGACATCTATCTAACCTGTTCTTAAATATCTCCAGTGATGGAGATTCCACGACCTCCCCTGGAAATTTATTCCACTGTTTGACTGCCCTGACAGTTAGGAACTTTTTCCTAATGTCCAACCTAAACCTCCCTTGCTGCAGTTTAAACCCATTGCCTCTTGTTCTATCCTCAGAGGCCAAGAAAAACAAGTTCTCTCCTTCCTCCTTATGACACCCTTTTAGACACCTGAAAACTGCTATAATGTCTCCCCTCAATCTTCTCTTTTCAAACTAAACAAGCCCAATTCTTTCAGCCTTTCTTCATAGGTCACATTCTCTAGACCTTTAATCATTCTTGTTGCTCTGAGATCCACTTATGAATTAGCAAAATGTTTAGCAATTGTTTTTCCTGCTGGTGCCTATTGTATTCACAATTTTCCTTGCCTCACAATGGCTACCATTTCTCATAGCAAGCTACACAGTGTCATTTAATCTGTTTGTGTCCTCTCTAAGATGGCCACCACTGCATTAGTGGGAGGGTACAACGTTCTGGGATGCAATCCAGACCCGTGAGAGACAGACGCATTACCTGCACTGCCACACAGGTGCTTCATTGGGCATATCTGCTGTGGCTCCCAACCTGGGCTCCTCGCAGACAGCACACAATACACACCCTGAGGCTATGTCTACACTGGAGGGTTTGGTCAACAAAACTCATGGAACGTCTACACACAAAATGCATTTTATTGACAGTATGATGACAAAACTCGGCATTTCTGCTGACAGTATTGTGCCTCTCTGTGATGAGGAATAATGCCTGGGTCAACAGTTTCTAATGACAACAAGCCATGCAGATGCTCTTGGGGGGGCCCTCTGTCAACAGATAGGGCTTCCGGTTCACTGGGCAGCCCTGTTTGCTAAGCTTCCAGTCAGCCATTCTGTCAAGAGAGCGGATTGCTCTTTCAATCTGCCTTTGTGTGTGGACATGATCTGTCAACTGACTGAGGTAGTGTAGACGCAGCCTCTGTGTATGGCCACTGCTCTGGTTCATCAATATGATCCCAGCAGCCAACATCAGTCACAGTTCAGCTTCCACAAGCCATGGTTTTCATTTGCATAGCCACTGCAATGTATTGCCTGTCCTGAATTTCCCACCTTCCTCCCCACTACCCTCAAAAATGTTTCTTTTTCCTTGTCCAGCACTTTCCTGGAGAGTTCAGATGTTTTAAATCTCTTGTCCCTATAAAAGAACAATATACGACAATGTGCCACCTTAAACACTGGAGTTTACAACACTGCATTTATTTTAATTAGAGAACAAAAAAGTTTATTAACAAAAGAAGATAGAAGGTAAGAAATTAAAGCCAGAAATGGTGACAAGGAATATAAAGATAAAGTACTTCCCAACTGCATTACTTATCACTCTGTAGGTCATGATCCCTCCCAAAGTCAAGGAGCTGGATTCATTTGTCATCTGAGGTTCAAGAGAAGCATAGGGAGAAATAACAACAAAAGCATGGGGCAAAAATAGCCCAAGTTCACTCAACTTTTAACATGCATTTACCTGAGTGTGATCCCTAAATAAAGTTCTTTCCAACTAAGAGCAAGGAAGCCTGGTGTTTGCTGGGTAAGAGATGTTATGCCATTTCTTTCCACCTATGTTCGCTGAAATACATATTTCTTTGGCTTCTGGCTTTGCTCTCTGAAGACTGTTTAGAGCATGTATGTAAATTGAGGTAACACACACCTTTGTTTAAGGCAGATGTGTTTGGCCAATGGCACTTAATCGGGACTATGTGAGTTTGAATATATATCTTTAATATCATACTGGGGGACTTCATGACATTGTACATAATGTACATAATGTTGCGATATGTATGCAAGTTATTAGTTTTCAAATGAAACCCCAACAAGGGATATTTTGTACATAGATTATTACAACAGAGTTTCCAGTGTCAATATGGGGCTGCATTTGGTGCCAGAGTGTAGTGGAGCAGTATGGCTGCCCACTGATCCAGAAAGGGAGAAGCCCTTCCAGGAGCCATTTTGGAGTGAGTCTGACCCCACCCAGTCACCTGACTGGAAGTCAGGAGGTGGGACCATGACTATAAAACCACAGCCGGAGGCCTCATTTGGGGCCCAGCCTGCTGAGCAGCCAGAGGTCAGCTTGGTGCTCCTAGCTTGAAGAACTGAGGACCTGTTGAGAGCAACAGGTGGGAGTGGACCTCCAGGACCCTGTCCAGTCCTGGCACCGCAAGACACCCCAGAGGACCCACCTGACCCCGAGGAGCAACGGCAACCTCATCCCCAGCCTGCACCCTGAGTAAAGCTGAGGCAGTGGGATTTGTAAGCTGTGAAGGCCTGTAGTGGACGACTGTCACCCTTGCCAGTTGGGAAAACCTTTGAGCCTTTGAAAGTCCAACCAGACACCCAGGTATGCTGGGAGGGGGAGAACGGAGAGGGGCCAGGGAACAGAGAGGACCATTAAAGGTCCGTGGGTCAGTGTGTTGCAGTCTGGAATCCCCACTGACCCATGCACCAGGCTCAATTGCTGCAACTAGGGCCCCTGGGCTGGGATGTGGTGAAGTGGATGGGCCCACGTTCCCCCTGCCATCCACTTGTTGGGTGGTGGTCCCTGCTCCAGAGCTAGCGTTTGCTGCCCCACCCTAAGGTAGGGCCTGTGCTCCCTGAACTATTGTTTACTGCCCCCACCCTGAGCTTGGGCCTGGGTTGCTTTAACTCTTGTGTAATTGTTTCCTCTCACCTACCTGGGTAAGGTGGGAACCTCCCTGACCTGGTGACTTGGAATTTGTTGGGGTACTCATGGCAATGGGGGGAGGAGGGAATGGCCACCCACTGACCTGAAAGGGGAGGAGCCCCTTCAGGGAGCCCAAACCCTCTCACACAGAGCATGCTCACCATATTCTTGCAAAACCTTAAATGTGACTTCATGCTTGCCACATGAATACATAACACAATTTGCCTTTGCGCATCTATTGACACTGAATATTTGCTAATATTGCTGTGATTTTCTGTTATACTCAGAGTGGGATTAATTTGTGTGTAATACTAGTAATAGTAGTAATAACACCTAGTTTTTATATAGGATTTTTAAGCCATAGATTTTAAAACATTTTATGAAGGAGGTCTTCCTGTTTCCTTATCAGCTGGAGTCATAATGAAGTTCCAAACAGCATGGAAATGTACTATATGAGCATCAGAATATGGTTAAGAGGTGTCTCATTAGTTCATATTTCTGTGATTGTTGGAGTTTGCATTGAGGAAGTTGTCACACTTGGTCACTATTAATCCCTATTTAGATTATTTTTATTTATGGAGTTCTTTTAATGATTTGGCTCTTCACTGCTATGCTCTTTCAAACGAGAGTGCAAACTACACGGGGATGAATGAACAGAGCATATGTCAGAACATTTCACCCCATGTCGTAGAGACCAATACATTCTCATTATGAAAAAAATGTGCAGAATATTCCCATCATCTGTTTTACAGCTAAAAATAAAGTAATGTTCTTCTGACACCTTTCGCACATGGATATCAAATGCTACATCTACACTGCACAGCCTTTCTGGAAGGGGCATGCTAATGAGCTAAGGGGAACATTCAACTGAGGCACTGATTTAAATATCTCACACGTCATTTGCATATTCCCAAGAGATCACATTTCCAGAAGAGCCTTTTCCAGAAGGAAAAGCTGCTGTGTAGATGGGGTTCCTTCGGAAGGAAACGCCCCTTCCAGAAGAACCTTTTGAGGAACAAGTGTTCTTCCGGAAGTGGGGTTTCTTTCCAAAGGAACCCTGTCTACACAGCAGCTTTTGCTTCCAGAAAAAGACTGTTCTGGAAGCAAGATCTCATGGGAATATGCAAATGAGCTGTGAGATATTTAAATCCACTCATTTGAATGCTCCCCTTAGCTTCTGGAAGGGCAATGCAGTGTAGACACAGCCGTAGATAACTGTCTTCCAGGAAGATGTAGGCTTTTGTTTTATACATCACAATAAAGAGGGTTAGTAACAGAGAGAAAGCCATGCTAGTCTATATACTATCAAAACAAAAAAGCAGTCAAGTCGCACTTTAAAGACTACCAAAATAATTTATGAGGTGAGCTTTTGTGGGACAGACCGACTTCTTCAGAACATAGCCAGACCAGAACAGACTCAATATTTAAGGCACAGAGAACCAAAAATAGTAATCAAGGTTAACAAATCAGAAAAAAAAAATGATCAAGGTGAGCAAATCAGAGAGTAGAGGGGATGGGCGGGGGGTGGGAATCAAGAATTAGATTAAGCCAAGTGTGCAAAAGAGCCCCTATAATGACCCAGAAAATTCACATCCCAGTTCAAACCACATGTTAATGTGTCAAATTTGAACATAAAAGAGTTCCGCAGCCACTCTTTCAAGATTGTTGTGGAAATTCCTTTTCAGTAAGACACAGACTTTTAACTCATTAGCAGAATGACCCACTAAATTAAAATGTTGGCTGACCGGTTTGTGGATCAGGAGTGTTTTTATGTCTCTTTTGTGCCCATTAATTCTTTATCTGAGAGAGTTAGAAGTCTGTCCAATATACGAAGCATCTGGGCATTGTTGGCACCTGATGGCATATATGATGTTAGTTGAGGAACATGAGAATGTGCCCATGATTCTGTGAATAACCCGGTTAGGTCCAGTGATGGTATCTCCAGAACAGATGCGGGGACAAAGCTGGCAGCAGGCTTTGTTGCAAGGAAGAGTTCCAGGACTGGTGTCCCTGCGGTATAGACTGTGGCTGTTTGTGAGAATCCTCATAAGGTTGAGAGGTTGTCTATAGGAGAGAACAGGCCTGTCACCTAGGGCCTTCTGGAGTGCGGCATCCTGATTAAGGATAGGTCGTAGGTCTTTAATAATGCGTTGCAGTGGTTTGAGTTGGGGGCTGTAGGTAATGACCAGTGGTGTTCTGTTCTAGGCTTTTTTGGGCCTGTCTTGGAGTAGCTGGTCTCTGGGTATTCATCTGGCCCTGTTGATTTGTTTTTTTACTTCCCCTGGTGGGTAATTCAGGTTTATGAATATTTGGTAAAGATCTTGTGGTTTTTGGTCTCTGTCAGTAGGATCAGAGCAAATGCAATTATCCCTAAGAGCTTGACTGTAAACAATCGATCTAGTTATGTGTGCAGGATGGAAGCTAGAAGCATGTAGGTAAGTACAGAAATCAGTGTTTCTGGTAGAGTGTGGTATCAATCAGGCCATCCTTGATTTGTACTGTAGTATCCATGAAATGTATCTCTAGCATGGAGTAATCGAGGCATAAGTTGATGCTGGGGTGCAGATTGTTGAAGTCTCTGTGGAATTCATGTAGAGTTTCTATACCATGGGTGCAAATCATAAAGATGTCATCAATGTATCTTAAGTAGAGGAGAGATAATAGGGGACGAGAGTTGTGGAATCGTTGTTCCAGGTCAGCCAGAAATATATTAGCATATTATGGGCCCATGGGGGTGCCCATAGCAGTTCCACTAATCTGGAGGTATAAATTGTGCCCAAATTAGAAATAATTGTGGGTGAGAACAAAGTGTCAGACACCATAGTGGCTGTGGTGACATCAGAGATGGTATTCCTGATTGCTTGCAATCTGTCTTCATGTGGAATATTAGTGTACAGAGCCTCTACATCCATTGTGGCAAAGATGGTGTTATCAGGAACTTTTCAGATGTTATGTAATTTCCTCAGGAAGTCAGTGGTATCTCGTAGATAGCTGGGAGTGTTGGTGGCATAGGGCTTGAGGAGGTAGTCCACATAACTGGATAGTCTGGTGGTAAGAGTACCAATACCCAAAATGATAGGCTTCCAGGTTTGTGGATTTTGGGAAGTAAATAGAATAATCCAGGCTGGGGATCAGGTGGTGTGTCTGAGTGAATAAGGTCCCAAGTAGCAGCAGGGAGTTCTTTAAGCAGTTGTAATTTCTTTTGGAATTCTGAAGTGGGATCAGTGGAGAGAGGTCTGTAAGATTTGGTGTTGGAGACTTGTCTGGCTGCCTCCTGTTCATAATCTGACTTATTCATAAGGACAACAGCATTCCCTTTGTCAGCTGGTTTGATTATAATGTCTGGGTTATTTTTGAGACTGGACAGTGTAGTGTTCAGCATAGTGGAGATTGTGTCTCATTTGGCAAACAGGGTTGTATCCATCTTGTATTGTGAATTGCAGTTCTTTACATCTTCAACAGATGGGAAAATAAATAACTAGAGCACTTTCTGACAATTTCAAGTAGAGATAAGCATAATTGCCTGCAGGGAGAATTTATCTTGTTTTACAAAAATTGAAACTATGGAAAGTACTCTAAGGAATGACAGAATTCCTACTTCTCCTGGCCAGCTTCTAGCTGGTAGAAAAGGAACCTTTGCTCTCAGATGAAAATGTCTAGTACAACTGTCTGAATAAAGGCTATAATATAGCTCAGAGCATCAAAGTTACACCCTATTGAGATATGCTTTCTAGAGCATCAATGAAGCTCACAGCCCCTAAGGATTTTAGAAATATGTCACTATAGAACATTGATGAAGATCATTCTGAAATCAAGAGATTAGTGCTAATTGGATTCTTATGGTGCTTACAGAGAAAAAGCTTTCAGAAACCTGCTATCAGAAAACTATATGTGGGAAATTTAAAATGCTATATAAAACACATTCAATAGAGCACTAGTAATTAAATTCAGACCACCATTAGGTATATATTTCGAAAGTGGCTGATTCCCTGGATGCTCAAAAGTACTTTCTATCCCTACACAGTCATGCCTGGGTTTGGCATGTCCTACCTTCTCTATTTCCAAGCTACAGATTGTAGACATCAGAGATGGCAGCATCACTCTGGACTTCTCTTAGCTGGCAGTCAGTTCCTTTGTTGAGGAACCCTGTGAAATGTTCAGGTTGTGTTTAGAATTGTGCAATTCTTTTAAAGGTTCAGGGAAAACTGAGGATCCCTTAGATTGAAAAGCCCCTCAAGTACGGGCAAATACAGATCCCAGGCAGATCATGGATGCATATTTTTAAACGTTACAAGCATAGAGTGAATCCAGCACATCTGCCCTGCTGCAAAGAAGATTGACATAACGGAGTTACAGGCACATATCAATTACTTGAAATCACAGTCTTTATTCTTATGCAAATTCTAGATTGTAGAAAAAGAAACAAAACCAGACTAGCATCTGTCATATAACACCCACAAAAATTCCTGATTTAGTGTCTCAGGCTGTCTTTGGTTTAGCCATTAACTGTATTTTGACAGGATCTAATAAAATACAAATTATGGATCTAGTGAGTCATGCTCAGCATTTGCATCAGCAAATTTGAATGGATATATCTTTTAAGTGAGCTGCAAATATATTAAACTACTATTCTAATCCTCTGAACTTTTGTAGTTCTAGAGATCTTTGAAGGGAGATGAGTTTGCACTTCCAGTTTACTCCTCAAGTACTGCTGAGCTTGACTATGTAGCACGCTTCCCATCAACCCAGACTTAAAAGATGCATTCAGCATTATAGCAGATGCTGTACTAACTGATGCTATATTTGTTCTGGAAGTATACGCATAAGTGGTTTTCACTGTATTAATTACCCAATAAAGTAATTATGGAAAAAGACTGAATTGAACTGCAGTGCCTGTTAATGGCTTAGTAGGGTACCACTGAGTACTGTGGTACACCAGACTTTTCTAGATGTCAGGTAGCTTTCTGTGTGCACTAGGAGACCACAGGACAGCACTATAGGTTTCTCAATCACCAGGCTCCACTGGGGTCATAAGTAGCTTACCACATTTTGAGAAGCCAATTATTATTTCACTCGTGCTGCCATAAAATACACACCTACCCTCAGTACAATTACTGACAACAGGTACAACAAATGCAACTTAACAATACTTGTTTCAGCTCCTGTGGACAGCATGGTATGTGACCAGAAAGGCAAAGGCATTCCACTGGGGCCCCTTCCACAGTCCACTGTTGCCACTCTTGCCATTTTACCACAAGTCTCACAAGAATTGGTGTTATCTTAAAGTCCAAGCTCCTGGACTCATAGGTTGTGTCTATACTAGCCCAAAACTTTGAAATACATATTCAGCACCTCATTAGAATGCCAGCAGCCGCAGCATTTTGAAATTTATGCAGCTCGCTGCCGTGTGGCTCATCCAGACGGGGCTCCTTTTCAAAAGGACCCCAGCAACTTTGAAACCCCCTTATTCCCTGTGTCAATTTCAAAGTGCCGCGGCTGCCGGCATTCTAATGAGGCACTGAATATGTATTTCAGCACTTCATTAGTAAGCTTCGAAATGGCCATTTATGTGGCCATTTCAAAGTTTTGGGCTAGCGTAGACATAGCCATAGGGTTATGTGCAATTTAAAACAAAAATCTAGCCTTTGTATTTGTGAGGTGAAGCTGGAAAACATAATGCCCATGGGCTGAAAAACCAAAAGACAAAAACAAACAAATAAGCAAACAAACACACAAAAAGCAAAACAGCAACTTCAAAAAAGTTGATGTCACACTGCCCTATTTTTTTTCTTCTACGGTTACTGCTAGTCACTAGCTAGAGCAGGAATGCTTCTCCATCCAGCTCACAACCTTCAGTCCCAGCATTCAGACTGCATGCCAGTTATCCTTGGCTCTGTACCACTACCCCTAACCCACTGCGTCCAGCCTACTGCTTCTGCTATCATGCTGCCTCTGGCTCTCACCTCTGATTAAACTCGGGGTTTTGGTGAAGGATGTTGGCAAAGTGGACCATTTCAGAGAAGAGACATGAGAATGATTAGAAAACTTTGCTTATAATGACAGACTCAAAGAGCTCAATCTATTGACCTGAGCAAAGAGAAGGTAAGGGCTCACTTGACTGCAGTCTATAAGCGTCCAACCAAGGTACAAAAATTTCATAACGGGCTCTTCACTATAGCAGACAAGGGTATAATATGAGCCATTGGCTGGAAGTTGAAACTAGATAAATTCAGATTGGAAATACAGTGTCAGTTTTGGGAAGTTTAGTGGCCTGTGTTCATGGAAGGTCAGCCCAGATGATCAAAATGGCCCCTTCTGTCCTTGAAATCTGTTTTCACCTATGTTCTAAGGTTTACTGGGTTCTTTTTCTGCTGATGTCAGAGGAGTGGGTGGTTCTTTTCTAGTGCATAGGGTTCCAGATCACAATCATTGTCATGAATTGTCTCAGCAGGTCAAGGACTGAATGGTCAACATAACCAAAAGTATTCTCTCACCCAAATGTGGTCCTTCTAGGTCAGAGTTAAGGCACATTGGCTTGTTATAGAGACACATGCATTCCTGCTTATCCTTCTGTGCAGAGCTGGGTACAATAGAAAGGGGGCATCAGGGAGCCAGTGCCATATCTCTGATCCTCAGAGGAGCATAGGCCCTGGAAATGCTTAGAAATGCTCTTGGGAGTCACAGGTCCTCCTTGTGGCATAGGATTCTTCAGGGACTCCACGGCAGTAGCAGTTGATGTAGCATGGTGTGAGCGCTTCACAGACTTTTTTGGATCTCCTGTCCCCAAAACACCTGTTGACTAGCTAGATGAGGAAGTGGGTAGAGAAGCCCAGCCCACCTGCAGTATAAGTGCACTAATAGGGATTTCCCTGCCATTAGGAAATTCTTTGCTGGTAATTTGGGTCCTATGCATATAGCCCTGGAAGGACAATCTTTTCTATTGTCAATGTTGCTTGCTTTAATATTTTTTAATTGAACACATCATATTTTCATCAGCACAAACAATGAATGTTATTCTAAATACGTCAAACTACAGTATTTAGTTCACAATGAAGAGTGATGCAAAGAATTTATTTAGCTTCTCTGCAATGACCTTGTTTCCTTGAGTGTACCTTTATCAAACTGATCATTCAGTAGCTCCACTCATTGTTTTTCAGACTTTCTGCTTCAGATTTTTTTAAAATAAAACTGTTATTTTTGTAGTATTTTCCGTTGGTCTTCAAAGCTTTTTGGACTCCTACATTATACGTATTATACTTGACTTGACTGGCCAGAGATTATGCTCCCTTCTATTTTCCTCAGTAGACTGTGACTTCCTATTTTTAAAGGATGCCTTTTTGACTCCTAAATGCCTCTTTTACTTTGTTGGTTATCTGTAGTGGCATGTTTTTGTCCTCTTAGGCTGTGTCTTCACTAGCAAGCTCTTTCAAAAGTTTTTGAAAGAAGGGTGCTCTTTCTAAAGATCCTGTGGAGCATCTACACACAAACAGTATTCTTTTGAAAGTAAATCGAAGGAATGCTGTGCTCCTTTTGAAATTGCTCTTTCTTTCCCATTTCAGGCACAGCACCCCCTCTTGAAAGCTTCTTGAGAAAGAAAATGTGTGTAGACGCTCTTCAGGCCCACTTTTCGAAAGAGCAGTCCTAATCTGGCCTGATTTTTCAATCCGTGGCCTGTTCTTTTGAGACAGCAGGGCTGTGTGGACACTCTCTTTTGAAAGAGATCACTCTTTTTATCTGCTTTTTTGAGTGTGGACAGACTTATTTGAAAGAAGTCCTTTCAGAAGAGATCTTCCAGAAGGGCTTCTTTTGGAAGATATCGGGAGTATAGATGTAGCCTTAATGTTTTATTATTATCTGAGATATACATATACTTTGAGCCTTTATCATGGTGTTTTTAAATAGCTTTGTGTAAATTGCAGGCATTTCAATAATGTGACTGTTCCTTTTAACCTCTGTATAACTGGCTTCTTCGCTTCCTGTAGCTCTATTTTTGAAGTTAACTGCTACTCTGATGGTTTCTGTTTGTTTGTTTGTTTTTCTATATTCCCTCCTACAGGAGTTTAAAATATAATTACATTATGGTAGCTTTTACCAAGCAGTTCAGCTGTATTCACCTCTTGGACCGGATCCGTTGGTCCACTTAGGATTAAATCAAGAACTGCCTCTGTCTTTGTGGGTTCCATGACTATCTGCTCCAGGAAATATTTTTCAGTAGTGTCTAGAAATTTTATCTGGGTCCATTACATTGTTTCTTAATTTATAGAGGGAACAATAGGTTTTGTGTCAGTGTCTCTTGTGCCACAACCATGGAGGTCTATCTAGATGACCACAAAGAAAAAGAGCGGCCCTGTAGCACTAACTGAAGACTAACAAAATGTTAGCCTTTAAAGTGCTACAGGACTGCTTTTTTTGTTTTGTGAAGATACAGACTATCATGGATAACTCTCTGAGACTATCTAGATGACCTGTATATTACCACTGGCAAAGAGGAAAAAGGGGTTGTCCAGATTGTGAGGGCTGTCTGACAACATTACTTTTAAAAAATAAATGTATTTGATTCTACTCTTTTACTTGTTTAAAACTGAGAGTAACTCCATTTGAAGGCAGTGAAGTTAAACGAGATGTAATCTGATATAAATGGGAGGAGAATGAGGTCCTATCTTTGTGCAGCCCAACAGAGGCTAGAGGAAATGTACTGCAAAACCTAGAGTGCTTTGCTCTCAGAAATCTTGGGACCTGATTCTCCCTTTTTACTGGAGTTTCTCCAGATTTACATGGTATAACTGAGATCAGATTCTGCCCATCTATTTTTCTTTTTTTTCCCATTTTTCCTACTGCACCCTTTTCTCAGGGGAGACTAAAAACCATAAAAATGAACTCTGCTAGGTGCTGTTGCGCGGAAGAGAATGTGGATTGCTCACTGCCTTCGTAAAGCAAACAGAATCAACATGTCCATCTTTTGTTCATTTGTTATATCTTGTGCCTTTGGCTGGACCCATATCACCTCTTTGCATGAGAGTTTTCCACTTCATTTTCCACATCTTTGTGCATAAGCTGAAAAGTTTTGGTGTTTGCCTGAAATTTCCTCATAGGTGCTGGGCTTTTCTGGTAATGACTTTTGGAACTCATGAGTCTGTTTACAGCTTCTAAGCTAATTTCAGGATTTTTGAGTTTGACAATACACTAGGTTTTTCAGTTTTACTGTTCTGCCTGCTTTGCTATTTGAATTGCTGTATGTAGAGTTAAGTCAGTTTTTTGTTGTTGCTGATGTAAAAGGCTGTTATCTTTCAACCCACTACCCAGCCTGTTTCTGATAGTTTCATGTTGGCTGAAAAGTGTGATTTTAGGGACTGCAAATGTATAGAAAGCTCTTTTAAAAGATGCAACATTTTCTCTGGGTTCCCGAATCTCTGGTGGAAATATGTTCTTTCTTAAACCATGTTTTTCAGAGATATAAAGTATATGTCAAGTATAGCCAAGATTCTTTCAAAGTCGTCTTTGTGATTGTCATCAGTAAAGGTAAATGATTTAAAGACATAATCTGCCTGTTACTTCACAGTAGAAACTAAAGAGCAACCTGGATATCTCCAGTTTTCTTGCTGAGATTATTATAAATGTAAAGTCTTGCAAAATATTGTTTCCAGCCTGTCCATTGTGAAGGTTTATTAAAGCAGAAGTTCTCTGGGACATTGATAAGTGACATGTAGGTTCCTGCAGCATTTATTTTTATTTATTTGATCATTTGCTCTTTTTCTTCTGTTTCTGTTCTCCTCTGGCATTAGTGCATTTCTGACACCATGTCATAAACATTTTGTACCTGATAGTTGCACGGCAGGCTCTTGTACCAGATATGGACTAGTTACAAAGCTTCCTTTCCAGAGACCAGAAACCAGAGATATGTTTGCTTAAGACCCTTTCAGGTATTGTGGGAATGGCTGTTGTGAGTTTGAAAATATTACACATGGTGACACCTAGTGGTTGAACAGCACAATACAGTTTAGTGTCCTGTGATGGTGTGGCAGTAAGGCTACCAGAATAAAGGTGGCTGTTACTGATATAACTTACTTCTCTAGATTTCAAGAATAAGCCATACTGCTACAAGCACCTTCACTGGAGGATAACTGTGCCCACACTAGCGAGGGGTCACTTCAATTTAACTGTACCAATATAGTTAAATTGGGACAACTTGTGTGCTGAGGAGATCTGAGTCTGGGATCTACTGGTCATAGGGTGGTGACCCATGAGCTGCATAAGGTGCCAAGAGAGTCACAAACACATCTTGCCACCCCTAGAGGCTTTTATGTAGAAATAATCATTTTTCCTTCCATGCAGTAGTTCATGGAGGGCATGTCATGTGTGAAGACCAGAATGGAGAAAAACCTGAATAGTCTTGTCTGAGAAGGGGAGTGGTGGGTTATGGAAAAAAGGAGCAGAGCAGATCCGAGGTGGGCAACTTTAACTTCCTAACAACTGTGTAGGAAGGAACATCTATTTTAATATAATACACAAATAGAAACAAAAATTGAATGAGAAAACAGTGTTGCACAGATGAATCAAGACAAACATGAAAACATTAACCAGTGGCCAGGAGGCCCCCAAAAGAACACTCAAAACATTCTTGGAATTGCTGTCAGGATACGAAAGACTGATTCAGGCAAGTGCTAGCATAACCTGGGGTGCACATATGTACTTAAAGAAACATTCCATTATTTTCCAAGGTTTTATTCTTATGTTGCACTATGGTTTGTTTTTTGTTTATTTCCTTTAATGGCTGTTTAGTTTCCAAGCATTCTAACAGTGTGCAAACATACTGTGTGCATGCAAAGGCATTGATAAAAGCATTGCACAAGAAATCTGCCATCAATTATATTTTAAGCAATTACTTTGATATTATCTTTCCTTTGTTTACAGTAGGCTACCACGAACAAGGATGTCCCTCAGGAAGAAAGATCTGGGGAGGGGAGAGAACATAAGAAGAAAAGGCTCTGAAAACAATATTTGGCTTGAAATATTTTCTAAGAAAAAATGTGAATCATAGACAAAGTTTCAGTGCAACAAAGAAATCATGTTTGCTAGCCAAAAGGTTTGTTACAGCACTGATGGGGAACACAGACTAAAAAGTGAGACACAGAGGGTTTTATCTCGATTTCCAATTTAAAAAATATCAGGTATTTGAAAGCAACTTTGCTCTCTCTCTCTCTCTCTCTCTCTCTCTGTATACATATATATGTTTTGTTCCCAGTGGATTTGTTCTGTCCAAGCAGCCAATGGTATAATCATTGGCTCTTTGTTAGAGGCTTTTTGGTTTAGCCTGAATTCTTTGATGTAAGGAAAAAAGAACACGGTCCATAGCCACTCCTTTTCTTTGTGCAACAGTCTCTCAGAAACATAGAAGTATGATTCATTTCATAACATGGAAAAAAATCAATATTGCAGCTACCTCTAGAGGGCTTAAATGTTCATGAAATTATCCTTCAGTACAGCCAAGCTGATATCAGCATTGAAATTTTCAACATAAAGGCCTGATTTTACACATTTCTCATAAGAGTAGTCCTATCAAATTAATCCTCCACTCTACGACACTTACTTTATCATGGTGTTTCACTAATTTTACTGGAGTAGCTCTTTTGAAAACTGAAGCATGCTTGCTGGTCATTCAGCCCTGGTCGGGGCAGGAACATGGCCTAAGGCCTTGTTCAGGATCTTATGGTTTAATCATGTGTTCTTTACACTCTTAGAGTGCGTCTACACTTGCCTTCCACTTTTGAAAGAGGTATGCAAATTAGGTAAACCAGAAATGCAAATGAGGTATAAAATTTGCATATGTGGTACCTCATTTGAATATTATGATTTCAAAAGAGCTTCTTTTGAAAGAAGAAAGCCAGTGTAGATGCTGCTCTTTCGAAAGTAAACCCATCTTTGAAAGAATCCTTCTTCCCTTTATTTAATAGTCCTTCCCTATATTTAAAGTGCTGAAGGACCCGACCAGAGGTCGTGCGCGGGTAGACCTGCTGCTTACAAACAGGGAGGAACTAATAGGGAAGGTAGAGGTGGGGGACAACCTGGGAAGCAGTGATCATGAGATGGTAGACTTCAGGATCCTGACCAAAGGAAGGAAAGAGAGCAGCAAATTACACACCTTGGACTTCAGAAAAGGAGACTTTGACTCCTTCAGGAACCTGATGGGCAGAATCCCCTGGGATGCTACCATGAAGGGAAAAGGACTCCAGGAAAACTGGCAGTATTTTAAGGAAGACCTATTGAAGGGGCAGAAAGAAACTGTCCCGATGCACAGCAAGAGAAGTAAATATGGTCGGAGACCAGACTGGCTTAATGGGGAAATCCTTGGAAAACATAGGCACAAAAAGGGAGCTTACAAAAAGTGGAAACTGGGACAGATGTCTAGGGAGGGGTATAAATGTATAGCTCGAGAATGTAGGGCAGTTATCAGGAAGAAGAAAGCGCAACTGGAATTGCGACTCACGAGGAGCATGAAGGATAACAAGAAAAGTTTCTATGGGCATGTTACCAAGAAGAAGATGATCAGAGAGGGTGTGGGGCCCCTACTGGATGAGGGAGGTAACCCAGTGACAGATGATGTAGGGAAAGCTGAAGTAGTTAATGCTTTCTTTGCTTCTGTCTTCGTGGACAAAGACAGCTCCAGGACTAATGAGATAAGTGATGCATTGTGGGATGAAGGTGGACAGCCTTTGGTGGGGAAAGAACAGGTTAGGAGCTATCTAAAAAAGCTAAATGTACAAAAATCGATGCGCCCAGACCTAATTCATCCTAGGGTTCTGAGGGAGTTGGCATATGTTGTTGATGAGCCCTTGGCCATTATCTTTGAAAAGTCATGGAGATCGGGAGAGATCCCAGATGATTGGAAAAAGGCAAATGTAGTGCCCATCTTTAAAAAAGAGAAGAAGGATGATCCAGGGAACTATAGGCCAGTCAGTCTTACATTAGTCCCTGGAAAAATGATGGAGGGGCTCCTCATGAAAGTCATTTTGAGGCACTTGGACGAGGGGAGAGTGATCAGGAATAGTCAGCATGGATTCATGAAGGGTAAGTCATGCTTGACCAATCTGATTGGTTTCTACAATGAGATAACTGGCTCTGTCAATAGGGGAAAATCAATGGATGTGATTTATCTTGACTTTAGCAAAGCTTTTGATACAGTCTCCCACAATATTCTTGTCAGCAAGTTAAAGGAATGTGGATTGGATAAATGGGCGGTAAGATGGATAGAAAGCTGGCTAGAAGGTCGGGCCCAGAGGGTAGTGATCAATGGCTCAATGTCGGGATGGCCGTCAGTTTCCAGTGGAGTGCCCCAAGATTCAGTTCTGGGTCCTGTTCTGTTCAACATATTTATCAATGACCTGGATAAGGGGTTGGATTGCACCCTCAGAAAGTTTGCAGATGACACTAAGCTAGGGGGAGAGGTAGATACACTGGAGGGTAGGGACAGGGTCCAGACTGACTTAGACAAATTGGAAGACTGGGCTCAAGAAATCTGATGAGGTTCAATAAGGACAAGTGCAGAGTCCTGCACTTGGGCCGGAAGAATCCCAAGCATTGTTACAGGCTGGGGTCTGACTGGCTCTGTAGTAGTTTTTCAGAAAAGGACCTGGGAGTTGTAGTGGACGAGAAGCTGGACATGAGTCAACAGTGTGCCATTGTAGCCAAGAATGCTAATGGCATATTAGGTTGCATCAAGAGGAGCATTGCCAGTAGATCCAGAGAAGTGATTAGTCTTCTTTATTTGGCTTTGATGAGGCCGCATCTGGAGTACTGTGTCCAGTTCTGGGCCCCCAATTATAGGAAGGATGTGGATACACTGGAAAGGGTCCAGCGGAGGGCGACCAAACTAATTAGGGGTCTGGAGCATATGACTTATGAGGAAAGGTTGAGGGAATTGGGACTGTTTAGTCTGCAGAAGAGAAGATTGAGGGGGGCCTTGATAACAGCCTTCAACTTACTGAAGGGAGGTTACAAAGAGGCTGGAGAGAGGCTGTTCACAGTGGTAACGGATGGCAGCACACGGAACAATGGTCTCAAGTTGCGGTTGGGAAGGTCCAGGTTGAACATTAGGAAAAACTTCTTCACTAGGAGGGTGGTGAAGCATTGGAATGGTCTACCCAGGGAGGTAGAGGAGTCTCCATCCCTGGAGGTGTTTAGGTCTCACCTCGACAAAGCCCTGGCGGGGCTGATCTGATGGGTTTGGTCCTGCTTAGAGCAGGGGGCTGGACTCGATGGCTTTATTTAGGTCTCTTCCAGCTCTATTGTTCTATGATTCTATGATTATATGATACCTCTTTCAAAAAAGGAATGCAAGTGTAGATGTACCCTTAGAGCTCTGCCTGAAGTCAGAATCAGGACTGATACTTTGAAGTAAACCACCCTTCGTGGGAGTATGTGACACATTCCCAAGAAATCTGAAAAGTTAAGATTGTTGTTTAAGTCAATGTGAAGTTTTGGGTGTGCAAAAACTGGGGGACAAGGACCTTGTGTCTTGTGCTTAGGCTGCCTTAGCTCTATGAACAGAACTCCCATTGAGACAGACTTCTTGTCTTTTAACATATGCAAGAGTTCTTCTCCTTAACATTAAAAACAAAACATGTTTGCCTTGTCTGGATATGTTTCTTTGCCTTGTTTATAAAAATGACCATTTATGAAGGTCTCATTTCTGACATTTTGTAGGTTTTCCCTTATACAGAAGTGCCAAATATTACAATACACATGTTCCGCTTCAGTGCTCTCATTGGTCTCTAATTCAGGCACTTCGTGATCTCTGGGGCCACAGTTACACTACAGCGATCTTTTGAAAGAAAATCTTCTGGAAGATTTTCTTTAAAAAAGGCAGATCAATAATAAGTGCTCACATAACCCTGACTCCTTTGAAAGAACAGGCCAGAGATTGAAAAATCTGGTGCCATGAGGACAGCTCTTTTGAAAAAAGGGCCCGTGCAGTAACTACACTTGCTTTTCTTGGAAAGAAGCTTTCAAACATAGGCACTCTTCAGCTGTGTCTACACTAGCATTTCTCTTTCAACAGAGGCATGCAAATGCGGGAAATTGAAAAGGCAAATGAGGTGCAGATTTGCATATGTCACACCTCATTTGCAAATTCGTATTTTGAAATAGCTTCTTTCGAAAGAAGAAAACCTGTGTAGACACTGCTTTTTTGAAAGTAACCCCCGTCTTCGAAAGAATCCTTCTTCCCATAAAATAGGAAAGAAGGATTCTTTCGAAGATGGGGTTTACTTTCGAAAGAGCAGTGTCTACACTAGTTTTCTTCTTTCAAAAGAAGCTATTTAGAAATAAGAATATACAAATGAGGTGCCAGATATGCAAATCTTCACATCATTTGCATTTTCAAGTTTCCTCATTTGCATACCTCTTTCGAAAGAGGAATGCAAGTGTAGACACAGCCTTCCTTATCCAGGAGCGGAAGAGGGCTTCCAGAAGAAGAGCCTTATTCTTTTGATTTTGGATCAAAAGAGCACATTTTGGCTACGTCTACACGTGCACCCAACTTCGAAATAGCTTATTTCGATGTTGCGACATCGAAATAGACTATTTCGATGAATAACGTCTACACGTCCTCCAGGGCTGGCAACGTTGATGTTCAACTTCGACGTTGCTCAGCCCAACATCGAAATAGGCACAGCGAGGGAACGTCTACACGCCAAAGTAGCACACATCGAAATAAGGGAGCCAGGCACAGCTGCAGACAGGGTCACGGGGCGGACTCAACAGCAAGTCGCTCCCTTAAAGGGCCCCTCCCAGACACACTTTCATTAAACAGTGCAAGATACACAGAGCCAACAACTAGTTGCAGACCCTGTATATGCAGCACGGACCCCCAGCTGCAGCAGCAGCAGCCAGAAGCCCTGGGCTAAGGGCTGCTGCCCACGGTGACCACAGAGCCCCGCAAGGGCTGGAGAGAGAGTATCTCTCAACCCCCCAGCTGATGGCCGCCATGGAGGACCACGCTATTTCGATGTTGCGGGACGCGGATCGTCTACACGTCCCTACTTCGATGTTGAACGTCGAAGTAGAGCGCTATTCCCATCCCCTCATGGGGTTAGCGACTTCGACGTCTCGCCGCCTAACGTCGATTTCAACTTCGAAATAGCGCCCAACACGTGTAGACGTGACGGGCGCTATTTCGAAGTTACTGCCGCTACTTCGAAGTAGCGTGCACGTGTAGACGCAGCTTTTGTGTGTGGATGTTCTGTGTTTTCTTTTGAAAAAGGGCCTGATTTTCTGAAAGCACTTAATAATGTAGATGCAGCCTCAAGGTACGCAGCAGCCTTATTTTTAAATAAGCTATTCTGAAATAGAATATTTTGAAAAAACACAGCTACACACAAAAGTACATTTAGAAATAGCAGTTAGCTATTTTGAAATACAGCATCAACAAACATAGGCAATGTCTACACATAAAACCCATAGAGTATCTACACACAATGTGCTTTGTCGACGAACTGTCAACAAAACCCAGTACACATATGCTGGCAGCATTGTGCTTCTTTGCATTCATGTAGAACACCTTTGTTGACATTGATGGTTTTCTGTCAATAAAAAAGCAAAATAGATGCTCTGCAGCAGGGCAGGGGGGTCCCTCTGTCAACAGCCTTGTCACTGGGCAGCCCTGTCACTGAGCAGCCCTGTCTGCTGTGCTTCTGGTTGTCCCTTCTGTCAAGAGACCAGCCAGTCTGTTGACGGAGTAGATTGCTCTTTCAATTCACTTTTGTGCATGGACATGATCAGTCAACAGAAGTTTTGCTGGAAGATCTCTTCCAACAATAACTTCTGTAGACAAATCGTTTTAGTGTAAACTTAGCCACAGAGTCCATTTCAAAATAGAGTCATTGGACAGTCTATGGTTTATTTTGAAATCAGCTCTATTCCCTGTTTTAACAGTACTTATTTCAAAATAGCTGTTTCAATCTAGGTGCTATTCCAAATATGTAGAATGAGGAGACAAAGTACTAAATAAACAAATGGAATTCAGACGGAGTACAGAGAGAGACATGGCAGCTGTAGAGTGCATTTCAAATGGGGAATGATAGTCTTGAATGGAATGCAGAAATGAATTACAAGTCAGCATCATTGTTTGGGGCTTCATCTGAGATGGTCATACTTCTATATGTGGAAGTTTGTGGGCATGAGCTCTGCTAGTTCAGAAAAGTATTCTGAAGTTTAGCAAGAAGTGTAAACCCCAATCCAGGACTCATTCAGGACCATATCAAATGTTTGGGGAAGGAGAACTTTGCCATTTAAGACTGATGAATAAAATAAAAAAAAGAATCACCATATCCCTAACCCTCGTAACTCATAGGCTACGTCTACAATAGCCCAAATCTTTGAAATGGCCATGCAAATGGCCATTTCAAAGATTACTAATGATGCGCTAAAATACATATTCAGTGCCTCATTAGCATGCCACCAGCCACAGCTCTTCCAAATTGCTGCTTTTCACTGCTATGCGGCTTGTCCAAACAGAGGTCCTTTTCCAAAAGAACCTGGGAACTTCAAAATCCCCTTATTCCTATCAGTATCTAGGAATAAGGGGATTTTGAAGTTCCCAGGGTCCTTTCAAAAAGGACCCCCGTCTGGACAAGCCGCGACGCAGCGAAAAGCAGCAATTTCAAAGAGCCAGGGCTGGCAACATGCTAATGAAGCGCTGAATATTCATTTCAGTGCCTCATTTGTAATCTTCAAAATGGCCATTTGCATGGCCATTTCGAAGATTTGGGCTAGTATACACAGCCATAGGGTATGTCTATACAGCAAAGTTATTTTCAAATAGCAGCTGCTATTTTGAAATAACTCTTCAAACATCTACACAATACAACCACTCTTTTCAAATAATTTCAGATGCCTTATTTTGAAATTGGTAAACCTCACTGGCTACATTTATACATTCCCCTCCCTTTTGGAAGGGGCAGCTAACTGAAGTTAGTTAAAACATGCGAATGAGATGCTTATATGAATTTTCAGCACCTCATTTGCACAATGGAGGCCACTTGGAGTGTTGAAAGTGCTGCTTTTGAATTGCTAGCTAGTTTTTTTCATGGGTTCCTTTGAAAGGAAACCCTGATTTTGAAAGCACCCTTCTTCCCAATTTTGGGGAGTCAGATAAATGCCTCTTTAACATTTTTGACCTGCTTCATTTACATGCCCCTTTGGAAAAGGAGAGACATGTGTAGGTGTAGCTGCTGTATGAGGAATAGTGCCTGTTTTGAAATAGGCATTTCAAAATAGGGGCTGTTAAGACAGGCAATAGCACTGATTTCAAAATAATCCATCGTACATCCAATGGCTCTACTTCGAAATAGGCTTTATTGTGTGTAGACGCTCTATTTTGAAATAGCTGACTACTATTTAGAAATGCATATTGGTTGAGTCTACACTACGAGATAAAATAGCATTTAAAGGACTTAGTTCGATATTAAAACATCAGTCTTCACTGTAAATGTCATTAGCTTGACTTAGTGAGCCCTAGTACCAATAACAAAATGTTGATATTATCGAATGGGTATAGCGTCAATTTCTAATTTAAAAGTTTGAATAAAGATTAGTGTGGAAGTGCCATGTCTTTAATTTGAATTATTAGCCTCCAGAAATGTCCTGTATGTATCCCACCACCTTCATGGTGATCCTCTATGTATAGCTGTTCAGTTCTCCACAGCTCTCCATCCAGGTGCAGAAGAAGGTCACAGAAAGCCCACAAATTTTTGATTGAATTAGAATTTGAATTCAGCAGTGCCCAGGCCTGCAAATGTAGAGGGTGCCCAGAATGAAAAAATTCCTTTTCCCATCACACTGCACTGCATCAGTAACCGTAACACCGCATCAGTAGCCAACTACTGCAATCATGAGTACTCAGGGTAGTGATCTGCCTAGTAGTTCTCAGGCTCGCAAGAGAGTCCCAGCGTGGACCCATCAGGAGATTCTGGATCTTCTTGCAATTTGGGGAGACCAATCGGTGGTGAAGAGACTTCAGGTGGCCAAGAGAAACTTGGTAATCTATGAGACGATGTCACATGACATGACCGCAAGAGGTTACTCCTGAGACTCTACACAATGTAGGGTGAAGGTGAAAGAGCTCCAGCAGGCCTATCAAAGAGTCTGGGAAGCCAACAAGCCAGCAGGGGCAGCTCTACAGACCTGCCACTATTATGAACAGCTGCACGTACTTATGGGGAGTGGCTCAACCATGGACTTGTGGACACACAATACTTGTGGAGGCCTGGTCTGGAGTCTGGGGTGAGCTGAGAGAAGCTGGCTGCCCCAGAGGAAAAGACCAATGGAGAGGATGAAGGGAGCAATGAGCAGGGGACTGAGGAAGTTCTTCCCAACAGCATGGAGCTCTTCTCCATACACCTGGAACCACTCCCCTTCATACCAGCCCTTCTATGACGATCCCCGAGCCCCTTGGACAAAGCTGTTTATGCAAGTGTTTATTCTACATGCCAGAAGCAGGTTAGGGGTGTGTCTAGGTATAGGTTTGGATGTGGGTATGGATTTGCTATGGATTTGTGGCCCTCAAAACAGCATAATGTTTCTTGGGATGGAACGCTTCTCCTTTTAGGATATCTCCTTGAAGGCCTCATCCGTGCACATTTGTATTTTTTGCGCAAGGTTCTTGGACAGGCCTGATTTCTTGAAAGCTTCCACAGTAGCACACCAAGCCATGCCAGGCAACCAGATACCGATCTGGTGTCATGGCGCCACACAGAATTTTGGCTGATTTTCCAGGCTTGTGGTCATACAGGAAGAGCAGGTGTTCTTTGTCCATATCTGTTAGTTTTAGGAGTGATGTCTTTGGCAACCTGCAGCAGCACAGAAATTTGTGTTGGATTTTTTTTAAGCATGTTTCCTGCCCTTTTACATTTCCCTGCAGTAGCTGGTGGGTGCTCCATTCCCCACCCACGAACACAGTTTGCAGGCTCTTCAGGGCTTCTCCCCTCCCATTCCCCTTTCCACACAGCATTTCTTTTTACTTTACAGTGATTTCCCCCAATGCAGCCATCCATGTGGCTGTAATCGAACGCTTCCCCGGCATCCCCTCTCACTGTGTTCCTTGCTCATTGTGGAAAAATGCACCAGTAATGGCCAAAAAAAAAAATTTCTCCTGCCCCAGGACACCTGATAGTTTCCCCTGCTTTGCAACCTTCCCTGTCCCCTGAAAAGCAGACAATTGCTTATATCTTATCATGTTCACAGAGAAATGTGCTGGATAAGTGATGGTAAATGATGTATTATGAAATGCATGCTTAGAATCCCATCCTTAATAAGCTTTTAGCGGCCTTCAATGAAGAAACATTCCCTGATAGTAAACAGAGACCCATTCATTCCATCTGAAAAGACATTATATGAATTATATCTTAATTTTGACCTTCACTTTCTAGCTGCCATGCCCAGCATGGGATACAGGTTAAAAAAGAGAAAAAGATCCAAGCAGGAGCTCACCCTGCAGCACATGGAGCAGACTGAAGCAGAAAACAGTAAGATGACAAAGGACCCTGCTCAGTGGCATTATAGTACATTATAGTACATTATAGTACAGCTTAGTGGCTTCAGAGTCAAGCTGAGTTGCAGCAGAGAACACTTGATTTCCAGCAACAGCAAGTGGCAAAGCAGAGTGAGGCCATGGCAAAGCTCGTAATGGCAGTGACGGAGCAAACGGAGGTCCTGCGCTCCCTGCTACAGCTGCACTGGGACTCCCAACACAGCACTGCAGGAGCCAATACCTGATGCCCAGAGTCCCCTGAAGAGAGGTCACCCACCCCCCATTGTCACAGTCCCCAAACATGGGGAGGGAGGGCAAAGACAGCCTTCCACTCTAGCCCAAAGGGACGCTGCAAAAGGCTATTCAAGCACCCTTGACAATGCTTCTTTTCCCTGCCACTTACACCGCTCCTCCCCACAAAATAAAATCATATCTTTGAGCTGCGTGTGATTTTGTGGTGTGCAGGAGTGGTAGGGAACACAAATCACAAATCATTGTGGGGAACCGGGCAGGTTGGAGGAGGACTCAAGGCACAGCTGCCTGCCGCTACCCCAAGTTCTGCAGCACAAGCGTAGCAGATGGAAGTGGGCATGAATGCACAAGGCTGATAGTATATTTGCCCATTGCTATGCCAAGACCCCCAGAGGATGTATGGAACAGGGAACCCAGGCGGGTTTATGGGAGGGCTGAAAACACAGGTGCCTGCCACATGCATTCTACTTACTGCATCTTAACCCCCTCCCACCAAGTAAAAGTATTCATTCATTAAAACACGGTATGATTTATTTGTTTTATGACAGAGAACTACATTGGTAGCATGTGTGTTACAGATCATTCATGAAGATAAGTTTTAAAGTGTCCCTTACTGCTGATGCCTCAATGTGGTTATTGGTGAATGGTTGTGTAGAGGGCTGTGAGTAAGCCCTGCTCATGCCCTCAGCTTCAGAATTCCAGATGGGATGGGAAATTCTCCCACCTGGATTCACAAATGTTATGCAAAATGATGCACACTGTAATCACGGTGGGCATATTAGTTTCATAGAGGTCCAAATGGGTCAATAAGCATCTGAACCTCACTTTTAAAAGGGCAAATGTTCATCAAGTGCCATTTTGCACTTGCTGAGTCTGTGATTGAAGTTTTTCTTGTTACGGTCCAGGGCTCCTGTGTAAGGCTTCATAAGCAAGGGAGCAACGGTAACCAGGGTCGCCCAATATTACAATAGGCACCTCCACACCGCCAATTGGGATTTTCCAGTCTGGGAAAAAAGTCCCATCCATGAACTTACTATACAGACCAGAATTTTGGAAGATGTCTGCATTGTGAATGCTAGTGGGAAAGGGGTATGGTTAGAACTTGAACTAAAATAGAACAAGTTAAAAATCACTTAGAAAAATTAGATGTCTGCAAGTCACCATGGCCTGATGAAATGCATCCTAGAATATTCAAGGAGCTGACAGAGGAGGTATCTGAGCCTTTATCTATCATCTTTGGAAAGTCACGGGCAACAGGAGATATTCCAGAAGACTGGAAAAGGGCAATTATAGTGCCCATCTATAAAAAGGGGAATAAGAATAACCCAGGAAACTACAGGCCTGTCAGCTTAACTTCTGTGCCAGGAAAGATAATGGAGCAGGTAATAAAAGAAATGATCTGCAAGCACTTGGAAGGTGGTAAGGTGAGAGGGAACAGCCAGCATGGATTTGTAAAGCACAAATCATGTCAAACCAATCTGATAGTAGCAGAGAGGGAGACGTGCTAGTCTACACACTTTCAAAACAAAAAAGCAGTCAAGTAGCACTTTAAAGACTAACAAAATTATTAATTAGGTGAGCTTTAGTGGGACAGACTCATTTCTTCAGACCATAGCCATACCAGAACAGACTCAATATTTAAGGCATAGAGAATCAAAAACAGTAATCAAAAGTGACAAATCAGAAAAAAAATTATCAAGGTGAGCAAATCAGAGAGCAGAGGGGCAGGGGGCAGGGGGGAAGTCAAGAGTTAGATTAAGCCAAGTATGCAAAAGAGCCTCTATAATGACCCAGAAAATTTGCATCCCGGTTCAAACCACATGTTAATGTGTCAAATTTGAACATAGAAGAGAGTTCAGCAGCCTCTCTTTCAAGACTGTTGTGGAAATTCCTCTTCAGTAACACACAGACTTTTAAGTCATTAACAGAATGGCCCACCCCATTAAAATGTAGACTGATTGGTTTGTGGATCAGGATTGTTTTGATGTCTGTTTTGTGCCCATTAACTCTTTATCTGAGAGAGTTTGAAGTCTGTCCAACATACAAAGCATCTGGGCATTGTTGGCACCTGATGGCATATATGATGTTAGTTGAGGAACATGAGAATGTGCCCATGATTCTGTGAATAACCTGGTTAGGTCCAGTGATGGTATCGCCAGAACATATATGTGGACAAAGCTGGCAGCAGGCTTTGTTGCAAGGAAAAGTCCCAGGACTGGTATTCCTGCCGGGTAAACTGTGGCTATTGGTTAGAATCGTCATAAGGTTGGGAGGTTGTCTGTAGGAGTGAACAGGCCTGTCACCTAGGGCCTTCTAGAGTGTGGCATACTGATTAAAGATAGGTTGTAGGTCTTTAATAATTCGTTGCAGTGGTTTGAGTTGGGGGCTGTAAGTGATGACCAGTGGTGTTCTGTTCTTGGCTTTTTTGGGCCTATCTTGGAGTAGCTGGTCTCTGGGTATTCGTCTGGCCCTGTCAATTTTTTTTTTATTTCTCCTGGTGGGTAATTGAGGTTTATGAATATTTGGTAGAGATCTTGTAGTTTTTGGTCTCTGTCAGTTGGATCAGAGCAAATGTGATTCTACCTAAGGGCTTGACTGTAAACAATTATCTAGTCATGTGTGCAGGATGGAAGCTAGAAGGGTGTAGGTAAGTATAGCGATCAGTGGGTTTCTGGTACAATGTGGTACCAATCACGCAATCTGATAGCTTTCTTTGATAGGATAACGAGCCTTGTGGAGAGGGGAGAAGCAGGAGATGTGGTATGTACCAAGACTTTAGTAAAGCATTTGATACGCTCTTGCATGATATTCTTATAAAAAAAACTAGGCAAATACAATTTAGATGAGGCTACTATAAGGTGGGTGCATAACTGGCTGGATAACCATACTCAGAGAGTAGTTCTCAATGGTTCTCAATCCTGAAAGAAAAGTATAACAAGTGGGGTTCCGCAGAGGTCTGTTTTAGGACTGGTTCTGTTCAATATCTTCATCAACGATTTAAATATTGGCATAGAATGTACATTTATTAAGTTTGCAGATGATACCAAGCTGGGAGGGGTTGCAACTGCTTTTGAGGATAGGGTCATAATTCAAAATGACCTGGATAAATTGGAGAAATGGTCTGAGGTAAACAGGATGAAGTTTAATAAGGACAAATGCAAAGTGCTCCACTTGGGAAGGAACAATCAGTTTCACATATACAGAATGGGGAGAGACTGTCTAGGGACAACTACAGCAGAAAGGGATCTAGGGGTTATAGTGGATCACAAGTTAAATATGAGTCAACAGTGTGATGCTGTTGCAAAAAAAAGCAAACATGATTCTGGGATGCATTAACAGGTGTGTTGTGAACAAGACTGGAGGAGTTATTCTTCCACCCTACCCTGCACTGGTTAGACCTCAGCTGGAGTATTGTGTCCCGTTCTGGGCACTGCAGTTCAAGAAAGATGTGGAGAAATTAGAGAGGGTCCAGAAAAGAGCGACAAGAATGATTAAAGGTCTAGAGAATGTGACCTATGAAGAAAGGCTGAAAGAATTGGGCTTGTTTAGATTGGAAAAGAGAAAACTGAGGGGGGACATGATAGCAGTTTTCAGGTATCTAAAAGGGCGTCATAAGGAGGAGGGAGAAAACTTTTTCTTTTTGGCCTCTGAGGATAGAACAAGAGGCAATGGACTTAAACTGCAGCAAGGGAGGTTAAGGTTGGACATTAAGGAAGAAGTTCCTAACTGTCAGGGTGGTCAAACAGTGGAACAAATTGCCAAGAGAGATTGTGGAATCTCCATCGCTGGAGATATTTAAGAACAGGTTAGATCAATGTCTATTAGGGATGGTTTAGACAGTACTTGGTCCTGCCATGAGGGCAGGGGGCTGGAGACGATGGCTTCTCGAGGTCCCTTCCAGTCCTAGTATTCTATGATTGTGACACCTCCCTGACCATCCAACACTGATGTCAGTCAAACAACTGATCTACCAAACCCTGGGGAAGTACACCTTTTGGTTTATGTACTGAGAGGCCATGGGGTTGGGGACCAGGAAGGGGATTTGCATGCCATCAATTGCCCCACCACAGTTAGGACACCACTGGGCAGCAAAGCCATCCACTATAACGTCTACATCTCCCAGGTTCACAGTCTGCCTGAGGAGACACCGACAGATTTTATGGACCACTGAATAGATGCTAGCACTAAGTTTATACTGTGCCCTTTACTCAAAATATGCTATGCAATTTGCACTATAAAAATTGAATATCCTATTTTGAGTTAATTTTGAAATCGGCTATTTCAGGATTTGGCGCTGTCTACACAGTGCCAAATTTTGAAATACTGCACTGTTTCAATGCATTCCTTACTCCTCCCGCAATGAGGGGTAGAGGAATCCTGAAATATTTGGAAATACCAGTCGCATTTCCTAGACACAGTTACGATTTTGGGATGCCTCGGTATCCCAAAATAGCCCCACAGTGAAAATATAGCTTAAGAATTCCCATTTTATAAGAGGCCCAGGCATTAAAGCTCAGATTTTCAGATAATTGTAAAGTTCCAATTGAAATTCACAGGGTATTAATCACCTAATCCCATATAGGATTACTGGGGATAAAAAAAACTGCATCCTCAATATACGCTATAATATTATCAGAATTTTTCCATGAACTCTAACTATGCCCCTCCCCCCAAGTCCCACCCTCCACCCTTGAACTGTTCTGCATCTGGATAGTTAAATACTTCTAACAGCTGTGTATTACAGTCTTTGCTTTCTCCATCTGCTTGTTTGTTTTTCCTAATTTTATTTTTCAGGCTGCTATTTTGTATAAGCAAAATTATCCTTTCATGTCTCTTCTATCTATCTTTTTTACTTCTGGATGTTATAAGATGCAGCATCTGTGGTGTTTCTCAATTATACATTAGAGGCTACTAGGTAAATCTAACAATGTAGAGTGAAGCGAAGGAAGCCACAGTCAGTATGATGTTCAATTGATGCAACAGAATTTCAAAACTCATCCCTAGAGATTTTGCTGAAATATTCTGCAGAGTTATTCTGACCATTGGCATATATTTTCTTGAGATTTACAATGAATCCTAAAATAATAGGAAGATACAATGCATAACACTGATTTGACAGACACAAGTTAGCTTTTGCATGTGTAACAGTAGCATTGCACTTTGCCAAATAATCTAGATACACAGATGTTAGAGCTCCTTAACCAGATGGATGACCCCAGAGACATACCAATTCAGATTTCTTTGTCTTTGGATCAGGATGTTTACAGAATTAAAGGATGAGCACTGACCTTTGAAAAATTAACTCAAGATGAAGCAATTTATCTGTTATATCCTGGAAATAAAGCTATGCCAAGGTTTCCGTGTACTATCTCCTAAATAATTATGTATTACCAAGCTTTATTTATTCTGAATCACTAAGGCGAGAATTACTATGCAAATTGTGTAAGTTATTCTGAACGAACTTATTTTGAACCTGGTGCCAGCTACACCACACCCTAGTTTGAAGCAGTGCCTATTTTGAACTTCCCGCTAACCATCACACAATGAGAGTTGGTGGGAACAAAATACCGCACTTGAAATAGGTCTGCTAATTTGATCATGGTGTTTGGCAGCAGGGTTTCTATTTCAGGATACAAAACTATCCCGAAATAGAAACCATAGTGTAGCCTTAGCCTAAGTGAATAAAGAACCAGTGCCCCAATACAGCAAATCACTTAACCACATGCTGAACCCTAGTCATGTGCTTCTGTACTTTGCTGAATAGGGATGGTCTAACAAAGTGCTTCCTTCAATGCACTGGGGTCTAACAAGCTATCAAGACTGAATGGAAACGACAAATGACTGCTATAGGTCAGGGCCGTAATATTCTGAAGAAAAAGTGCAGATAATGGGACAAAAAATGATCTTAGAATGTTAAAGAGTTATACTTCTTATAATATTCTGTACCTTCCAAATTAAGTACAGTTTTTGCAATCTGTTCCACATGAGTAGAGTCCTTCATGAACAAAATACGGGGTCAGGATCTAAAGCAGTTAGGGTCTAATGCATGTCTCAGATTACTTTCCTTTCTCAGGTTTATTTGTAATAGTTTTGCCAAGTTAAGTAATTGTTAAGTGTTAACCGGGAGGCACTGTGGTCTAATGACCGAAGCAAAAGATAAAGGAACAGGAATCACTGAATTTTATAGCCACTTTTCTGTGACCATGGGAAAGACACATTGCCAAATCTGCAGAGTGGCTTCTAATTTTGAGTGCTGATCTTTGACCAAGTTTAAGCCTGATTGTCCACAGCTGGAAGATTGAGGAGTGTAGAGCAGTTGGATTGTGCCTCTAAGGGCATCAGTACTTGGAGCTTGCTGTGTTATTCACAGCTCAATCTGACGTACTGCTATTAGCTTTATTTGAGAGAGCATGATAAAAATTGTGTAACCACGGTAGCAGAGTGGTCAAACTTATGGTCTCAGATAGATATGAAATTCAGGGCATCTATTTTGCTAGTCATAGTGCCACAGCTACACCCTATTTTTAACATGCTAGTTCCATGAAAGCTACCAGAGAAATGTCTCCTTAAGCTGGAGCTCACATCTAGCTCAAAAATAGTCATATACTTAGAAATAGCTTAGCATTCCTAGGTACTTTCTGGCTTCTGATTTAAGGAAACACATTCAGGAAATGGATACCATAAAAAGCCTTTGGATGAATACCTGAACTTCTGGTAGCTTTCCTTAACCAAATTGCCAAACTCCTGAGCCTTGCAGACTGACAAGTGCCTCATGGAAATCTGGAAAAAGATGACCACTCTTATCCAAATAGCTTCTCTGTATTACAGACTGCCCAGGTAATTTGACATTATCTTAATTTCCTTCATTTACAAATGAAAATTGAGATACCTACTGCTCTGACATGCACCACACTGGCAAGACAAAACACAAACAAGGACTCACGGAAAGATTTATTTTAGTCCCATCTCTCTCTTAGCCACTGGACCCAATGTCAATATTTAAAAAATATTAAGAGAGAGAGAGAGATACTAAAACATACTTACACTACCCCAGAGTAACCACAATCATAGCAAGGATAATATGTTCACAGATTCTTGTGTACTTCAGGTGTTCAGTTTCTGATTCACCAAACTGCCAGTTGTGTGGTCGTCTCTTATCAAAACATGAACAAATAGTAACATAGCTAGGACCAACCTTTAATGAGACTGTTCATAAGAACACCACAGACCAATCACACATTATATGGGCACCAGAAGTGGAAAACTATCCCAAACACACTGGTCTCACAACATTGTTACTCATTGAAGTTACTCATTTAAGTTGATATCCTCTCCATTGGTCAGCCATTCTAAGGTAATGCAATTTAAGGCTAGAAGGCACCAGCCTATCATCTAATCTGCTCTCCTGTGTATTACAGGCCACAGAATTTCACCTGCTAACTGAGTCCAGAAACTTACGTTTAGCTAGAGGAGGTGACTGCAGCTGAGCATTCCAGTAGGTCAAATCCTATGGGGCAAAAAGACTCACTGAAAGTGAGTGAAGACTACTCTTTACCTGGAATTAGATCAGAGCCTTGCTAAGTATTATCACTTCTGTATGCCAGTTTGTGCCTATAGATTCCTGTCATGGGCAAAGACTTCATTGCAAGAGGCACCACACAAATAAAGAAGAGATGGTCCTTGTCCCAAACAGTTTACAGTCTAAACTCTACTTACTACTCATTTCAGAACTTGGGAATTTTGGAGCAAGTGTCCCCACATGATTTCACTTGCTCTCCCAGGGGCCAAAATCTTGTATGAAGCTGCGAGGGTGGAATTCATTGTTATTACTGAATCACTAAAATCCTCATTAGTGAGATCTTAAATGTCCTAGCATGAACCCCTCACAGTGAAAAGTTAAATTCTCTCCTTAATGTATCTTTTTTACTGTGGTGAGTTTAAAAAAAAAAATGTCAAAGAATTCAGCTGATCTGCTGTAAAGGCTAGGACTCCTCAACTTTCACCTGATGTCAAGTCAGCACCTGGTGAATACAGGCCAGTTTGCACTCACATTGTTTGCACTTACTTACTATAGGTCCCATTTAGGCCCATTAAAGTGCACCAATTTTCTGTGCCCACATTTGAATTGTGGGTAGAGTTTAATAGCTGCATGTTTAAATATCCAACTTGCCTTTAAAATAAGGGCTTTAAGTCTTTAAGAAACTAGTGCATGTTTTGGTGGAGTGGAACAAGTGTCATTACAGGAGGTCAGACTAGCTGATCACCAGGGTCCTTCTGACCTTAGAATCCATGACCCTGCAGCAAAGCTCTAAGAAACAACAGGCTTTAAAAACTTCCTGTCATGCAGCTGGAAAGCAGCCAGCAGTACACTTTGAAGGGGAGCAGTGTGTGCTCCCCTCATCAGTTAGGTAGCTCTCCTGGCTGGTGGGTGGGACAGATGGGCCATATTCTCACCTCTACCAGTCCCAACCCCTTTTGGAATGGTTTGTATTGCAATCTTAAGAGAAAAGGCTGCAGGTGCAGCTACCCCTCTGCCCCCCTCTTCTGTGTGAGAGTAATAAGAAGCAGGAAGGCTCCTTGTGCCCTCCCTCCCTTTGCACACCTAAGGTATATTTAGTCTTACACATATTAATTGTTCTGCTTTCTCATATTGTCGTCTGAGATGGTCTTCTTATTAAGCATGCCACTCACACTGTACTTCACGAACCCAGCCAGACGAGGGATACAAATCTTGAAACAGAGCCATCTTTATTGGATACAGAATAAGATGGGTCCTACAGACCAAGCATGCCTACATCACATGAGACATCTCGTAACTTGGAGACCTCCTGATAATTATGCATGACTCATTTTAAATGACACTACCACAATACACTAATCCCATCTGCATAAAATGGACCAAACTAGTAAAAATTTGGCATACTATAATAGCTATACAAGTTACATACCCTCTCATCAAGTGGGGTCAAGATAGCATGTATTCTTCTGGCACATTTACCTGTGCAAGGCAGCAATCCATCCATTGCTTCTTCAGCTTCTCTTTCCAACAACCCTCTCCTGCTTTGCTTTCCTCACAGGTCCCCTTCATTTATTCTGTGTGTGCATCCAAATCAATGAAGTCAAAATTCCTGGACTTTGTCATCCACATTATGGACTTTGACTTCCATCTTCATCATTTTATTATGAACTCTGTCCCCCATGCATCTCCTCTGAGGGTACCAAGACATCTCACCTCAAACGTCTGTAGGGATTGAATCTGCAGTCTCTTTCTCACCCATGGTTCTTCACTACACAATATGGAGGCATACACCATTTTGGTATACAGTCGAGGTTTCAATTTCAGTGGCATAGACTTGTCATAAACAACCCCGATGATGTTATTCCACACTCTCCCAGCACTCCATCTCTGGACTGTAGCTTGAGGGCCTCCAAGTCCCAGTTCACAAGGAACTGAGCAGTCTGGTTTTCTCTCACTCCACTAATCTCTGTGCCCAGCATCCATGTGGCACCTCTATTGACAGCCTGATTTTAATGTAGGTCATGCTCATTTTCACCCTATGCAAGTTGAGCTGGTCATATCATTGGTTTACTATTTCTTCTAAGTCTTCTTTTGAGGCTGCCCTTATTGCTATGGTGTTTGCATATCACAGCTTCTCTCCTTTTTCCATTGGGGTCTGATACAGATATCTGCTGATACAGTTCATCAATAAAATGAACTGTGGTAGATTTAGAGCCAACCCATGGTACAGTATGACCTTTACTTCAAAGGGACTTACTCTGAAATGTGTTTGGATCACTGTTTTGGGTGATCCATATAAGGCATTCATCATAATTATTAAATTCTCAGACACTCCATAATTTCTCAGTTGTGGTGTGTACGTCTTTGTATCCACTTTATTGCATGCCTTGTCTATGTCTACAAAAGTCCCAAAGCTATTCTGTTGGTACTCTAGTACAGTGATTCTCAACCAGGGGTAAGCGTACCTCTGGGGGTACTCAGAGCTTTTCCAGAGGATACATTAAATCAGTGTGTCTCAGCCTGTTTTATGCATAAAAAATTGGAGTTATTTTAGGTGCATCTAATATTTTATTTATCCTTTTTGCACAAGTTTATTGCCTATAGACATTTCCTTCCAACCAACCAATTATGATTAAGTTGTTTAAACAAATGCATTGCAATGGTAGAAAAAAGTGTGTGTGTGAAAACTGTAGGTACTAGGGGTAATTTTTAAAGGTGTACTTTATAAAAAAAAGGTGGAGAAACATCGTTCTGGCTACTTTTCTATTACTTGCCCAAGTACACACCTGGCATCAATGGTCCTCTGTCCTTTTCTAAAGCTGTCCTGTTCTTGTTCAGTGAGGAGTTGCACCTCTGTAATACACTTATTTATCTTATACTATTATAGTACCATTTATGCCAAAGAAGAAAAAGAGTCAATGGACCTCCTACTGAAACATGTCTGGAATGAAACGATAATGTTGAGGTTCTTCTGCTAAATGATGACAGGGTATACACAATCTCAAATTAAAGGGCATGATAAAGAGGCATCCTCTTCTTCTACCTATGATCATAACTGAGGTTAACAGCTCTAGAATGTCCCCTGTCTTATAGATGGGCTTAAATCCCATGCTAGATGGTTCTACAGTTATTCTGGCAGACGTGACATCTTGCAGTGGGATGCGGTCCGAAGCCTTGTTGATTAGTAGGATAATGAGTGAAGGTTGGATTGCAGTTTTATTTTCCACGATCTAACTATTGATGCATCATTTTCACAAATTTATATAAAGTGCTTTCTAGTTTTTTCACCTCTTCAGAAGGAAGTGTCTTTTACTTACAACAAAGCTTTCCAAGGAACAGCTCTGTTTCTGGCCTGATGGGGAATTAAGCCAAAATGTATTAATGTCTCTTCACTCGTAAAACATTTAATATCTCTCTCTACTTCTACCCTGTAATTTCAGGAGTCCTATGATTTATATTTTTAAAGCACAATTGAAACCCCTTGGCAGAGCCTTGGTAACTTCCCAACAAATTGGTAAAAATGTTTCTCCTCATGTAAAAGAAGACTTCTTAAATTAAAAGCACTTCATATTAGCTCTTCCCCTCCCATACTAGTATCTACTGTTAAGATGACATCTAAAATATAAGGTGTTTTGCATTCGAATGGACTGTGATGAGAGGAAGAGATTTAAGGGGGCCTATTTTAATGTTACAAGCAGAAGGTATAATATGCTTTGTGAACACATTAGTGTGATCATATATAAATTGAACATGTTTTAGCATTGTAATTTACTTACTAGCTCTGTGCCATAGCATATCATGTCACAATACCCAATGCCTACTCTACCACAGCAAGGGAAGATGCGAGTGTGTGTGTGTGTTAAATTGTAATAGCTTTCTCATGCTTAATTGCACCATCTCTTTACTGTTTCATAAAAAATAGTGAGTGAGTAGGCTCAGTCCTCTCCCCCATCCTATTCAGCAGATGTCTAAAATTTCTGGGAGAAACTGGGAAAGACCATAGTTTTAACTGACAACAGAATACAGATGATACACCACTTCATCATGTCAACAGCATGATCCCCTGGCTTCTTTTGCCCGGGAGCAGATAGAAGATTGAATAAGAGAAAGAGGACAGGAAAAGTACTAGTGATGTTGGTAGGGAATGGGAAACATTTTAATTAATTTGCAAACACCATTAACATGTATTCTCGCCTATATATATGTCAACTGTCAACATCATAGAGCTGAGTGGAAAACAGCAATTCTGATTAATGGAGAATTTTTTTTTTCATTTGGTTTAATTTAAATTTAAAATGAAAACTAAAAATTTGGAAATTTGGTGTGAAAAAGAATTCCCATTCTCTATCCAGCTCTAGTAAGAGTTTGGAATCTGAGCCAATTTATCTCCTGGGCCCCTGAATACCTGACAGGTCACCAGGAGCCCTGGAGTTTTTAATAAGGATAAATGGAGCCACACACACAGACCCACTGGCTTGTCAGGTGCTCTACCAGCCCAGACCAACATCCCCCAACTTCAAATGAAAGACTCTTAAGCCTAGTTCACCAAACAACACACACAGATTCTTCCAGACCCCAAAGGGCCCAGCCCCAGACCCCAGTCAATATATACTGGATCTGATCCGGACAACCATGCAAAAGCCAGACCCTTAGATCTAATATCTAAGGGTTTATTAATATCAAAGAAAGAACAGGGTTAGAGACAAGAATTGTTGAAGCAATACTTTACATATATCAGTCATAACTAGTGAAGCAGTCCAGCGCTGTTATTTGCTGATTCTTGAGAGTCTCTGGAAAGTTCATTTCAGGTTACATAGATTCAGTCATTGGAGCATTGTAGATCCATCCCACTGGGGTGCACATGCTGGGACATGGACACTTGGAGGCCACGAGACAAAAGATCCAAGATGGCCACTGCTAAATCCACATCATCCCTCTGAGAGATGGACCCGTGGTCCGGACAGGCTTAACTCCTGAGGACTGAAGAACAAAGAAAATACCTGCCAGGGCCCATCTTATAGCTTTTCATATGCGGAGGGAAAATTCCATTCTTCTCCATAGGTCTTGGCATACCACCTGACCAGGTGGGTCTCTGTGCTGAGTTTCCATTTGCTGCAAACCCAATAGTAAAATTCCACCATCACAACATGGGTGTTGGCTGTCTGGACCTTTGTTCAGTCTATTGTCCTTGCTGGGGTGGAGCCCTCACCTCCCTTTGTGAATCTTAGCACTGAAACACTTCTCACACAGCTGCAGAGCTAGAAATCTATAACTTTACATGCATACATAATACAGACAGACAAGCAGCATGCACAGTTTCAGGGCATCAGCAGCTTTCATCTGACACCTCACATGGCTCCCTAGCACAATATTTGGGGCCAATAACCACACTGCACATATAAAATGGTTTCCAGACCCAATATAAAAATCTGACCACGTGACAGGTGGGATGGGCGTAATACCTTCTGATTAGAGAATTGCTAATATCATAACTAGTTTTAAGAAGGAAAAAATTGTGAAACTGCAGGCCTGTTAGCTTGACCTCAATTGAAGGCAACGTCTTTGAACAAATTTTGAGAGAGAAATTAGTTTAAGGACACAAAAGTGGATTGGGGAGGCTGCTCAGAATTCTTTCCCAGTTGTCTGGTGGTAGATCTTACCAACATGCTCAGAGTCCACAGGTTGCTTTATTTGGGATTGTGAAGGAATTTTTCCCTGGGTCAATATAGCAGAGACCCTGGAGCTGTTTGACCTTCCTCTGCAGCATGGGTCATGGGGTCATTTGCAAGTTTAAACTGCAGGTGTCAATATTTCATAAAGATAAAGAGAGCTGAACTCTCTAATTCACAACTTTTAAGTTGTGATTTGAGGACTTCAGTCTCTCAGAGGTTATAAGTCTATTACAGGAGGAGGGACACAATTTTCTGTGGCCTGCTACATGCAGGAGGCCACACTAGATGATAAGGATGGTCCCTTTGGATCTTCACGATTATGAATCTGATCCTTTCTTTAGGCAGCAACCTATCCATACAGACTGTGTCATAGTGTCTGTGATACCCCAGTCACCATGACCATAATGCTCCAGAGCTCTGTTGAGAATGGAATTATTAGTCTTCAAGAAGTACCAATGTGTGCAACATGAAGCTGTAAAATGGACTGACAAGAACTTGGTTTGTTTTGCTGGAATACAGATTAACACTGTTACCTCTCTGTTACTGACAAGAACTTATCACTAAAAGTTCTAGTGCCGGCACTTGTACTGTATCCAATACCAGAGCCAACCGGAGATCCCAAATCTATCTTTTCAACGTCCGTACAAAGGACTGACTCACAGTGAGTAGGATTATAGCATAACAACGATATACATCTGAAGCGTGCTATCAGTGACAAAAGGTGAGACTCATGCTAGCAACAGAAGGTGCTCAGCAGCTAAGATACAGCAAGGAAGACAAGAATGACATGTAACCTTACCCTCTTCAGGACAAAATGTCCTCACAGTAGCTTACCACAATTAAAAGGAAAAAAAATCACCTCCTTAGAAAAGGAAGAGAAATTAAGTGATTGTACTAAAGGAGGATGAGGGGAAAGAGAAAACAGAGAAAAACAGAAAAGCTAAGAAGGGAAAACCTGGGGTTATCACTTGTCACGCTAGCCCATGCTGAAGCATATACTGACATAGCTTCATTGCCCCAGGACCCAAACTAGGGTGGGTATGTCTAGATAAGAACGCAGAGCAGACATACCTATAAACACAGTCTGCAGTTACACTGACCCAAACTGCAGCCGCAGTATGCAAATGAATGGTCTTGAAAATGCAAATGGTGCACATTTGCATATTTGCTTGCTGGCAGAGGCTGCTGCCAACAAAAAAGCACTGTAAACATGGTTCTGCCAGCAAACTCCCCTCCCTCGCTGTCGGCAGCCTCTTATGCCTGGAAAAAATCAGGCATAAGAAGCTGCCAACAAAGCAGGGGATGTCACCAGCAGAACCACATTTACACAGCTTTTTTGGTGCTGGCAGCAGCCTCTGCTGGGGAGCGAATATGCAAATGAGCAGCCATTTGCATTTTTTGAAACCTCTTATTTGCATACTGCTGCCAGCAGTTCAGGTCAGTGTAATCGTAGCCACATGGAAAAAGAAGACAGTGAAGTGGCTCAGGGACAATGCATGGTTATTTCCAAAGATCACCAATAGAATAGTAAGCATAATGGATTAGTGTCTCCTCTATTCCTAAGCACTACTGCCATCCAAATCAACAGTTCACTGAGAAACTCTGACCTCTGTTCTACTCTAAGGCCGTGTCTACACTAGCCAAAAACTTCGAAATGGCCATGCAAATGGCCATTTCGAAGTTTACTAATGAAGCGCTGAAATACATATTCAGCGTTTCATTAGCATGCGGGCAGCTGCGGCACTTCAAAATTGATGCGGCTCGCTGCCGCATGGCTCATCCCGACGGGCCTCCTTTTCGAAAGGACCCTGCCTACTTCGTAGTCCCCTTATTCCCATCTGCTCATAGGAATAAAGGGACTTCAAAGCAGGCAGGGTTCTTTTGAAAAGGAGCCCCGTCTGGACGAGCCGCGCGGCGGCAAGCCGTGTCAATTTTGAAGTGCCGCGGCCGCCCACATGCTAATGAAGCACTGCATATGTATTTCAGCACTCATTAGTAAACTTCGAAATGGCCATTTGCATGGCCATTTCGAAGTTTTTGGCTAGTGTAGACACAGCCTAAGAGTGAATGACACCTTTTATTTCACTAACATTTGTAACACATGAAATGCAGGGTTTGTTTGTTTGCGATCATGATATTGTCTGCAAACACGACCCGACTGGGGATCCACAGCATCGCAGTTACATGACCTTTGCCTTTTTTATCATTAAAATAGTCCATAAGAGATTGTTTCTTTAGAGCTTTTCCAGCATAAATACTCTGCAGATAATGCTATGCCTGATTAGGAGAATATGATGTGTAAATTCAGATTGGTGAATAACTAAAAAGCCCATATTATGTGAACAACCAGGCAAACATTTTAAAATGACCCAGCATTACCCAATTAAATCTAACCCCATAAAATATATTAATTGGGTGAATAAGGCAGAATGGGTGAACTTTGGTCTGAGCCAGGAGAAATCGTGTAATATAATTTACTTATCCACTCTGTGGCTTTGTATTTCAGTCACTACCTTGTGTCATGCCAACAACTTTTTTGTTCACTTGGGCAACTTCTTGAAGTGTACATCAGATTCTAAGAGGGAAGAAAATTACGCTGTCACTGAAATGAGAGAGCAATTACTGATATGAGAAGGCAGTGCAGAGCGATGAGAAAATATTATATGCATGGTCACAGAAGTGATTGGAAAAGGAATCCAGGCCTGTTATCAAGTGAATATGATTCATTTTAGTAGCATGTGGGCAGATTCTATTCCAAAAAAAACATTTCCCCCTAACAGTTAGTTAAAAATTAATTATAAACCAAAGACACCTGCTGATTAGCATCTCTTGCTTATCTGAGGTGTTCTTTCAATCTTTTCTACCTCCCCCAATATTGTTTTGTAAGAGGAAGGAACTGCTGTTGTGGAGAGAAACACAATCAAGTTCCCTGTCATCATCTGAACTGCAGACTTTTTGTTTGTAAATTGCTTCTTCCACCAGCTAAACATGCCTCACTGAGAATTCCACCATATGTTGCATCAGGCTTAGCTCTGGCAAATCATACAGCTGAATGAAGATGATTCACCATACAAAAGGGTGGTCTTTCCAGCAAGCAACACCTGCGTGATGGCCAGGAACAGTGCAAAATTAAAACAAACAAACAAAAGCCCTGGTACCATTCAGAAAAAAACGTGAAATTCACAGCTAGCTCTTAGCGTCTATTGCTTGAGTCACAGAACTATATATCTATTCCGGCCTGCTGAGAGGGCAGGGGGAGCAAAGGGCCTGTTGCCCACACACCTGGCATTTCAAATGGCCCTGGATGTCCAGTTTCTGCTACTTTGGCAGTGGTAGCAGCTGGAGCTCCGAGCCCCTTTGAATTGCTGCAGCAGTGATGCTCTGGCTGTGTGCAGCTGTGAGGGAGTGGGGCAGACAGTGCAGTGGTCTGGGCAGCACTGACAGCCAACTGCTCTTGGCCCCACCCCTTCTGGGACACATTGATACACCCTGCCCACCTTGTCCCTGGGCACACAGCAGCTGCTGGTGCTGCTGCACTTATTGTACTGCAGGATGCAATAGGATGGTAAAGTTGTCCCTTAGATGCAATAGCTAAGGTTACACTGACACAAACCACGAGCAGCAATATGCAAATGGGTAGTCTCAGAAATGCAAATAGCTGCTCATTTCCATATTTGCTGACAGGCAGATGCTGCTGCCAGCATAACCCCCCCACCCTCTTGTTGGCACCCTCCTATGCCTGAAAAAAATTAGGCATAAGAGGCTGCCAACAAAGGGGGGGTTTTGCCAGCAGAACCACATTTACACAGCCTTTTTTGTGCCAACAGCAGTGTGTCCCAGTGAGCAAATATGCAAATGAGCAGCTATTTGCATTTCCAGGGCTGCCTATTTTGCATACTGCTGCCGGTGGTTCAGGTCAGTGTAATTGTACCCGGAGTCCTATCATCTGGGACTATGTTTACAAGGCACCATAAACTTGAAATAAGATACACAATTTATGCAGGCAAATCGCATATCTTATTTCCAGTTTATTTCAAATTAGGCTATTCTGGCATTTGGCTCTTTCTAAATAGCGCAAAATGTTGAAATAATGCACTATTTCAAAGCATTCCTTACTCCTCCTGCAACAAAGAGTACAGGGATGATGAAACCGCATGCCCATGATTTCAAAAAATATGTCAAAAGAATAGGCACCTTTCAAAGATGCAGAGTAGCTATTTCAAATAGCTCTGCTGTGGAGATATAGCCTAGGTGGCCTTACAAAAGGCAGTTGGGTCCTGGACAATGGATGCTACATAACTCTAATTTCTCTCACTATGATTCTGTTAACTGACATTTTGAAAACACCTGGAGCCCCTCTGATTAAAGTAGCTATAGACGTGAAGTATTGTTACCATTTTTTTTCAGCTTGTAACCCCTCCAAGACAAAGATTGTCTCCTTCACTGTGTTTGATACTGCCCAGCACAATGAGGTCCCAAACATGATTCAGCCCTTTGAATGCTGTTGTCAGATAGATGTTAAATAATAAATTCTTTGCTTTAAAATGTACAGTTTGTTTTGTGGAAAATAAGGAGCCGTGAACTTGGACTGAGTTTTGATTTTAATCTATTGTTATCCTGATTTGTATAGTGATATTCGAAACATGTACATTCATCAGCCCACTCTGAATTGCCAATTTCTCTGATGTGTTGTGGAATGAATGACAAACCTACTGCAAATACGCTAAATAAGACTCTTTGCTTTCATTGCAAAGCTATTCATTACAGATCCAGCTACCTTAAACATGGTGTAGCCTTTCTGATGAGAACTCTGCACAGTGGAATTTGCTAATTTTATTGCTTATACATGTGAAGTGGGGTGAACTGGGTCAAGCTCCAGGAGATGTAACCAGAGCAATGTGTGGCAGGATTCTAAATTTTCTTTGCTTCTTGGGGTAAGAAACAACCCAAGAAAATAAGATGTGGAATAGACTAATAGATCCATAGGGTTAGAAGGGCCATCTAGTCTAACCACCTGCCATGATGGAGGACTTGTTCTGTCTAAACCATCCGAGAGAGACGGCTGTCCAGCCTTCTTTTGAAAACTTCCAGTGAAGGAGCTTCCTCAACCTCCCTGCAGAGTTTATTGTAGTGTCCTACTGCTCTTCTAATGAGGAAGGTCTTTTTATTCCTGAACTTTAGTCTAAATCTGCTATGCTGTAGCTTGAACATACTGCCTCTTGACCAAAGAAAAAAACTTGTTTTCCATCTTTTTATGGCAACTTTTCAAGTATTTGAAGACTACTATCCTATTAGTCCTATCTCCTCTTTTCCAAATCAAAAAGGTACAGAGCTGAGCATGACTGTAGTAACCATCAGACTGAAGCTGCTTCCATTGAAATCAGTGGCAAAACACCTATTAATGTCAATGGGAACAGGATCACGAGTCATTCAGAGGAATGCAGTCTCTTCAAAAATTCACATTGTTAGAAAAGAAGCATGCGGAGAACAAGCTGAGTAGCTGGAACTCGTCACAGCAGTTTTACAGATCAACTTACCCACACAGAAAAAGATGCATTTCCATTTTCAAATAGTGAAATGAAGTCTTTGACAAGTGAAATGTAAGCAAATGAATCAATAAATTACAGAAAGAAAGAAAGATAATTTTAGAGTGAAACTTAAAGGAGTTTAATATGTAATGTTACCACCAGGGCTTTTTTTATGACCCCCCATGCTGGGGAGCTGATGTGAGGGGCCATGCTTGGGGCTGTGGGAGTAGGAACAGGACAGGGAAGCTGGTGGGAAAACAAGTGGAAGGGGAAGTAATACAGGCTATCAGAGATGTGGGCAGGAGGTGGAGCAGGGGGACAGGGAATTGGAGCCACAGGAGCTCTGGTGCCATTAGACAAGGCGGGGGAGGGTGGTGCTGAGGAATTCAGCCTTTGGGGTCAGGGGGCAGATTGAGGAGTGGAGAGGGTCAGGGAATTGGGCCACAGAGTGGAAAGTGGAGCCGGGGGAGGGGGGCAGAGGATTCAGGGGATTGAGCCAGGGATTGGGCCAAGGGGCTGAGAGGTGGAGCACGAGGATGGAGATACCAGGGGATTGGACTGTGTGGCTGGCAGGTGGAGTGGGAGGGGGGCAGAAGTGTGGAGGATTGGGCCATGGGGCCAGCAGGTGGAGTGAGGGACAGAGGAGTTGGGGGTTTGGGTGGCCACATCCAGAAGGTAGAGTGGAGGCCAGGTGATTGGGGCTTTTTGAGGCAGCCCTGGCCTCCATCTGTGCTGAGCACACACAGGCACACCAGAGGGTACTACTTAATGTGTGGCAAAGTGGTGTACCCCACAGCTGCATATTCTGTGTATGCCAAGGTATGGCCCTGGTTACCACTAAGCAAAGATGGCACAATGGACATACCATATTATTGGAAAAAGTTTCAAATTTTCCAGGAATTTTCTTTGAGAACCACATAGTTCAACCTTCCACTGCACTGAGGTTTGTAACTACTAGATAATGGACCAATGTGACCTCTACCCCCAAACACAGAGTCAAATTCTGCTGTCATGTACACTTATGGGCAGTGCTATTAATTTCAACAAAGTAACATGGAGGTCAGCATGGAGAACATTTGGCCCAATAGGCCAAAGTTTAAAAAAAAGTTGCCAGTGATTTTAATTGTTTCTATTTTAACTGCTGATTTTAAGAGAGCAGGGGCTTAGCAGCTTCTGAATATCAGCCCCCTTCTCCAATCTCCCCCTCCCCATATGACTCAGTTTGGTGTGGTCTGTGTAACTGGTCTTACTTCTCAGGTTATCTATTTAGTCATTATGGTCTAGCTTTTAACCATCCCTTACTAATTGCTGTTTGAAAGTTATTTTTTCTATTCTTGGACAAGGACAAAATAGTCTCAGCATGCTCCAAATCTCATTGCCCAGCAAAGCTTTCTTTAGCTGATCTTTGAACTTCTCATGAGTCACTAGTTGCTAAGTGCCTGTTACACAAAACACTAGTTACCTCCCTCACCGGGCTGTTGCAAGCATTAATTAGTTAAGGCATGAGAGTAGTAGGTACATACTGACATATATTTTAGGATAACTTCACTGAGATCACTTCACTAGCACATGAGGTCTATATTTAATCATGGAGTTTATTCATTTGCACTTAAAAACATATCTGACTTTAAGAAGGTATTTTTTTTCCTGTCAATGGTCAAAATTGTGTTCCCACTAAATTCAATAGCAAAACTCCCATTGACATCAGTAGTGCAGGATCAAACCTATTAACCATTAGGAGAGGAACCTGGGCTTCTATTTAGTGGAGCTTTTAAATTACTCCTGGTATCCCTGGCTTCTGCCCTTTCTCCATCAAACCCACTTCCTTGGTCATTGTTAGTTTGTCCCTGCCCAAGAACATTTGTGTTTAGGATTATTTTTCCTGAGGTGAATGTCACTCTTTAGGCTTTATTTCTACCTTCTCTAGCTTCCTTTGTAATTTTTTTCTGGGTATCTCTGGTGCTTCTCTTTACAGCTGTAAGTTACTAGAGATCTTATTTCTTTGCAATTATCCCTGGCAACAGGCGGAAGTTCAGTCTCCAAAAAGTCATCAGGACCTGGGGCATCAACACACAAAGGGCTTGTCTCCTGGAGACACAATTGCTTTGCTTCCTTGGAACCAGGCTGTTGGGGACTCCCCTGCAGCTGCTGCAATGTTCTGCAGTTCCACCGTGAGGTTGGAAAGGAAAGTGATTATATCACTCACAGGTGTGGATTATTCACAACCCTGAGTGACATGAGTTGTACTGATGTAAGTGATAATGCATACATAGCACGGGTAAATGCTGCCTCAGGTAGGTTGTATAGACAACAACTGTGCCTGCAGTCTAAACTCCTTCTTCCCTCCTTCTTCTTTTCTTACACATATGGATCCCAGTGCAGTGGATCCTGAGGGGTCTGGATAAGAGGAAAAACAGTGCCTTTTGTTCTGTGCTTTCCCCATACAGGGGATAATTTGACATTTACTTGATTTTGTTAGGACCCGGCCTCCAACAGATCACTGAAATGGGAAAATGAAGCTTTGTAGCACAGCAAAATGTGAGACTTAATCAGGCAGCTATGATGTGTGGCTGATATGTTCTGAGATATTCTAAACACTGAATAGTATTACTTATACTGCATCACAGAACACAGCAAGGAGGTTTTCTTTTAAGATTTCTGCTAACATAACTTACAGTAAATTGAACTTTGATCCCCTTATTCTGATTCCATGCAGCAGTCAGCTGAGGATCAGGAACCAAAAGAGGGTTAAGTGAACAGAGTCAGGCTTGGTGTGTTAAAATCTGGCCAGCCTCTCACAAATTATGTGAACAGTAAATTTATATTGGATTTCTGAAATGGAGTCCACTGACCGCAGTAGCACCTCCTGCTGGCCATCGCAGGGATTCAGCCATCCAGGACATCCACTCCAGGCAGCGCCTCTCCTATAGTTATTGCTAGTTGCAGACCCAGCTTAGTTCTAGTATCCCAGCATCTATTCCATGACTCTTCCCGCTAGCCCTATTACCATGTGCATATTCCCCTTCCAAAGGTAGGTATCTCAGTTCAGTAATCCAGCCACATCCCAGAGGTAAGTGATGGGGGAGACTCAGGTCTTAGTTCAGGGGCACTATAGCTAGTATCCTCATGCTGCGATTCTAGTGCCATAGAATAAAAGAACCAGAAGGGCTCTCAACAGGTCATCACCAGTCTCCTGCCCTTATGGCAGGACCAAGCACCATTTATATCATCCCTGTTTGATATTTATCCAACCTGTTTTTACATATCAGCAATGATGGAGCTCCCACTACCACCCTAGGCAATTTATTCCAGTAATTTGCTACACTGACAGTTAGGAAATTTTTCCTACTGTCCAGTCTAAACCTTCCTTGCTATATTTTCTCCCCAACTTGCTGCAAGTCCTCCCTAATTTCTTCCCGTGCTGCTATGTCTCCTGGGGCCACTTCCTCCTAGCCTGAGCACCTTCTCCGCCCTTGCCTCAGGGCATGCATTCGCCCAGTTCAGCAGCCAACTAGGAGCTTAGTCTTGTTACCTATGTCCCTGCCAACAGTTGTCTTGTGCAAGGCACTGCAGTTCTCTTAGCCTGCTAGAGACTCAGTCCTCTTTCTTGAGCTCCCAGCAGCAAATGGCTGTGTGTCACCCTGCAGTTCCTTTTGCATGATTCCAGTGGACCCTGACTGACAGCTTCTTGCAGCCCTTCCCTGACTGTCTGTAGCTTATGCAGACCTGTTAGGCTACTTGGAGGACTCACCTCTACTATTTCACTCTGAAGTAGGACTGGCTTAATTCTGTCCACCTCTGTGTGACATGGATACCCCACCACAGTTTCCTTAGATCTCTTCATTGTAAGGTAGTATAAGAACAAAGGAGACAGAAGCGACTGCAACAACTACTGTGGACTCTCCCTCCTAAGCATCACTGGTAAACTGTTCGCTTGCATCATCCTTGGCAGACTCCTGAAGATTGCTGAGAGGGTGTACCCCGAATTGCAGTGCGGATTCCGCACAGAGAGGTCTACTATTGACATGGTCTTCTCTCTAAGGCAGCTGTAGGAGAAGTGCAGGGAGCAGAGGAACCCACTCTACATAGCCTTCATTGACCTGACCAAGGCCTTTGATTTGGTCAGCAGGGACGGACTGTTCAAACTGCTCCACAAGATAGGCTGTCCTCCACGGTTACTCAAGATGATCCAGTCGTTCCATGAAGACATGAGAGGAACCGTCCAATATGACGGCGCATTATTGGATGCTTTCAGAATCAGGAGCGGCGTCAAACAAGGATGCGTGCTTGCTCCGACATTGTTCGGGATCTTCTTCGCACTCCTCCTGAAGCACGCCTTTGGGTCTTCAACAGAGGGCATCTTTTTGCACACTAGATCTGATGGGAAACTGTTTAATCTTGCAAGGCTGAAAGCTAAGTCTAAGGTGCGGGAAGTCCTCATCAGAGACATACTGTTTGCAGACGATGCTGCTGTAGTGTCTCACACAGAAGACCAGCTTCAAAAACTGCTGGATCAGTTCTCCCAAGCGTGCAAGGACTTTGGGCTTACCATCAGCCTAAAGAAGACAAACGTACTCAGTCAGGATGTTGCTGAATTGCCATCAATCAGCATTGAGAACTATACGTTAGAGGTCATCCACGAGTTCGTTTACATCGGGTCCACCATCACTGACACCCTGTCGTTGGACATTGAGCTAAATAGGAGGATCGGAAAAGTGGCCACAACTCTGTCCAGACTCAGCAAGAGAGTGTGGAATAACAACAAGCTGTACACTCACACCAAAATGCAAGGCTACAGAGCCTGCATCCTCAGCACCCTCCTTTATGGCAGCGAGACTTGGACCCTGTATGCCCACCAGGAAAAAAGGCTGAACGTCTTCCACTTGCGCTGCCTCAGGTGCATCGTTGGAATATCATGGAAGGACAGAGTGACCAACACTGTTGTCCTCGAGGAAGCTGGAATCCCAACCATGCACACCCTCCTCAGGCAGCATTGGCTCCGCTGGCTTGGCCACGTCCACAGGATGAATGATGGAAGGATTCCAAAAGACATCCTGTATGGTGAGCTAGCCTCTGGCAAAAGACCTCCCGGACGCCCCCAGTTGCGCTACAAAGATGTCTGCAAGAGAGACCTCAGAGAGGTAGACATTGAGCTGGACAACTGGGAAGAACTAGCAGATGACCGCAACAGGTGGAGGCAGGGGTTACACAAAGGCCTTCAGAAGGGCAAGATGAAGATCAGACAGCTAGCAGAGGAGAAGCGAGTGCACAGAAAGCACACTAAGGACTTGCCAGACACCCGCCACATATGCAAGAGATGCAGCAAGGACTGTCACTCTCATGTGGGCCTTCATAGTCACAATAGATGCTGTAAATGAAGTCCTCAATTGAAACTATAAAGGGCGCGATCCATAGTCTATGCAGACTGAAGGATGCCTACTACTACTACTACTACTTCATTGTAAGGTCATGGTTAATTTAAATAATCTTAGCTATAATTTATTTACACACAATAACCAACTTGTGTGTTTGAATCTGAATGTGCAAACTTCCCAGAAAAATGTTTTAGAAAATAATAAGAGCCTTTTAGTATCATTAGTGTTTTGGAAATAGAAAGTATTTATACTTACTCCCCTGCAATTCCTGGGATAGCAAATAGGAAAAATGACTGTCATACACCATAGAGAAAATCATAATATATATGGTAATGCAGTACATGCATTAAATTTGTTTGCACAGTAAATAAATTACTAATAAACTTTTAGCCTAGTCTGCAAGAAGCTCATGTGACATTTTCTAGTTGGAAGACAAAGGAACCAGTGCTAGCATTACAATACCCAAAGTTAAGAAGCATCACAATTTGAAAATACAGTTACCATTTCTACAAAGATGATCAAGTTTACATTAACTGCAGCAATCTGGACAGTTTTTGAGTTTGAATAACCCAAGAAGGTCATTGAATAAATACTGAATCCCAAATGTCCCTTTGCTTTTCAGTCAGTTCTTAACAGCAACACTACACAACAGTTTGATACAGAAAGTGGGGGAAAAATCTCTGTCTGAAACTCTAAAGTGAACTTTAATCTCCTGAAAAAAAGGTAGCCAGAACACTACAATTCATCACCCCTACTCACAAAAAAATAAAAGGATGTTTTTATTTTTATTAAACATAAAAGTGTATTCCAGGCTTATTAAGGATTCATGAATGGTAAGAGAAAGCTGTTACTATAAACAGTCATACCAATGCCATGGTTAACAATCCACTAGTTGCTCAGGGAGGGTTTCTGATGACAAAGCTAAGTAAAGCTTCAGTATATGGGGCATATTACACAAAACATTGGCATCTAATGGGGACACTACACCACCTGATACCTTTGAAAGATTTCGTCATTTAAAAAACAAGAGAAGAAATATAGTGACATCAGACAGCTCATAACCACAGTCTTTAAATATCAGCACCCTGGGAGACATGAGTTAATTGTGCCAAACACACTGGGTCTCACCAGTGACGCACTCCTCAGGAATGTCAGCTTATATCTTTCCTAAGGCCCCAACATCAAGATTTTCAGATTTGCTAATGGACTCCTGGGAATGCCTATGAAAACAACTGTTATCCTCTTTAGGAGAACAGAAAGAGAGGGCAAGACCTGCACTTATTTTGAGACGAAAGAGCTGCAAGTGATTGCACTGGCAGCTTTAATTTACAACTTGGAGAGGTGCTGCTAGCAGTAACTGATTTGCAGAGTTCCTGTCCCTCTTTGCTTACTTGGCTTGAAATTACCATTAGGATGTGATATACAGTAGGTCACTCAGTAGCAGAAGGTCAAACAAAATGTGGCAGGGTGGGGGCAGAGATCATACTGCAATCTGGAATTCCAAGCTAAGGAGTTCAGAAAATTTCTACCATTCTAACAGAAAAAACTCTCTGTAAAGGAAGCTATATAGCCACAGAACATTGTCATCAATTTAGATTTATTTTTGTATTTCCTGCTGGCTGGCTACCAGCATTCTTCATTTTTTCCCATGTTTCCAGTTAACAGTGAAGTTACCAAGTGAACAACAGTGATTTCTAATAGTGGGCTTGCAACTGTTCTTTGCAGTTCCACAATTTTAATGTAGATTTGAAAAACATAATTATAGGCCAGGCTGGTAGAACAAAACAGCAGCAAAGTAATTCTCCTCAACATCTCATTCACTTTAACAAATATTATGAGAAGGAGTCTGATATTCACAATACATTGTGTAATACCAGCTATTTTGGACAGAGGTAGCACTGCTGCCTGTAATTAATGTTAATACCACTCCTTATAAGGACCCATTTTCAGTCACTTGTCTTTACCAAACATTAACCATGTGGGCGAAACATTTGCCTACCAGGGTCCTGTCAGAAGCTGAATTTTGGCTGAGGAGTTCCACAAAACTGGTAATTTCCAAAAACGGGGTAAGGATAAAATATGTTGTCTGATCTATCTTGAAAAATTTTCGTGATCTTTCCATGAAGCTCCTTTCGCTCCTCCATTCTTCAGGGCAAGGGCTTGAACTCAGACTGAGATCCAGGGAGGGAAAGAGTGTATTGGAAGGACTGCAAGTCCATGGGTGGAGACACTACGTAAGAAGGAGAACTAGAGGAGGATTCTGGGAGGGCCAGGATGCTGCGACTGGAGACCTTTGGGATGAGGGTGATGGATCTGGGTTCAGGAAGACCTGATGAGAACTGGGACTGGATGGGCAAAAAGACTGAGACAAGAAACCAAATGGGCAAAGGCTGAGACTGGACATGGAGCCCAGGAAGGGAGACTGGGTGGCATGGTGAGGTATGGAATTGGAAATGTGACTGGGTAGTGTGAGAAGATATCTCTGAGGAGCCAGAACAGGGGTGCTGGAACAATTTCTATAGTGGGGTTGGTGAGAGCCATTGAACCAAACTGTAAATTCCGTATGTAATAGAAACCATTTCAAGACAGGGTGTGTGTGGCAGCACCCCTCCCCTTCTACCAGACTCCCTGTACCAGCAACTATGAGCCAGGGGGCAGTGGTACCAGGACTGGCTGGAAAAAAAAAAGACTGAGTGCAAGCAGCCAGGGGTTAGATGGGAATAGGTGGACTTGGGAATCTAGGATAGGAGGCTGGCTGAGCTAAGAAACTAGGACAGAAATGATGGGCTAGGAGCAAAGATCACAGCAGTGAAGAGGGGATGGGGACTGATTGGAGAGGAGGGGGCTAAAGAGATATGGTCTGAGGGAATTGCTAAAAAAAATCTATGCCCACTAGAGCACACTTCCCTCCAGTGCACCTGGCATGGAACCCAAGATGACTTAGTCTTGCCATACCCCTGCTGTCAGCAAATATCCTTTGCTGTCAAGGAGGGTATCTCATCCACTTCCAGTGCAGGTCCATGCAGAACATGATGACCTACTGCTTCTATCAGTTACTGCCTTCTCCTCAAATAGCAGAAGTCTGTCTGGTGCCACTAAAAGTTTTAGCCGACATTATAGTGATAAGCACCATAGAAAAATCCGTCAGGAAATTAATAATTCTGTCTTCCAAGCAGGCTTTGAATATTATGCAGTAAATAAGGCACTGGGCCACACACTGAATAATGATGCATAGTCACAAATGGGCTGAATTATGATTGCACAAGTAAAGACAACTTTAAGTCTAACCTCCCTCGTTTTTGAGTGCCTGTCTTTGCAACTTCAATAACGTTCTTTTAACATAGGTGTGTGTGTGAGTTAATAACTTTACAGATAGCATAAACTTGGTAACAAACTGCAGCCAGATATATTTCTTTTATACTACTTTTTGTTGGTTTGCTAAAAGGATCCTAGTACAGTGGGGTTTGTTTTTTATATATATAATTTTAATGGTACCAAATTGCCAGTCCTACAGGTGCAAGTTATATTTTTTATGACTAACCACATATAGCATAGTAACAGAGACGTAGCTGTGTTTGTTTTGTTGGAGTGCAGACTAAACAGCAAAATGTAGCACTTTAAAGACTAACAAATGATTTATTCGGTGATGAGCTTTCGTGGGATAGACCCACTTCATCAGATGAATCTCATTTCTAGTACAGACTGACATCTGTAAGTACAGGGGACCAAGAAAATTGCAGTAAAAACTGACCAATATAGCATATAGCATAGTCATTAGTACAGGCTTCCTCTTGTAACCACCCACAGTAAAGGCTATAGAGGAGACTTTTTCTCTGTGTAAGTGGTCTAGATGCCGCCATGCATGTAGGTGTGTGGGTTACACTCACACTGCCTTTTGCTTAACCCTAAGATTTATATGCTAATTCTAGGTGTCAACATCTCATTCCTTCTCTGTGGTAATTCAGTCCTTGGCCTGAGACAGAGAAAAATATTCCAAGTGATTGTCAGTGGTGATGTTTGTTTGTTTGTTTTTAAAATATGGATACTGCTTTATAAGAATGGATCTGAGAGTATTAAATTCTCTTAACATGGACTAATGAACAATCATCATATGTTAACTTATTTCTAACTTGTTTATAAACAAACTGGGTAGCTTGGAACTGGAATTAAGTAAGACTTGTCCATCAGCTTGTTTATCATGGTTTGTTATTTAAGGGATGTTCAAAAGGGCTGACTTTTATTTTTTATGCAGTAATTTCAATAGAAGTATGTGCTTCAAACTTCTTTATATTCCAACAAAAAGTTTGAGTTAATTCAAAAATAGTCCTGTTTGGAAATCATCATTGTAGTAACACCTCAAAATACTAAAACAGCTTACTAGACCAAAAAGAAAAGGCTTCACTTTACATTCTCTGGAAATAGCATAATGTCATCTAATTTCTGATATTTGTGAGTTTTTGGCTTATAGTAAAAGTTGCCACATATGAGTGATCTGAAACTGTTTCTTACCAGGAGATTTATGTGTCATCCTAGCAGGATACAGAATTGCACAATGAATCACCATGCTTGCAAATGCAGTGAAACATCTCAGAAACTTTCTTTCAGAAGGACCATAGGGAAAATATTCCAGTCTTTGACCTTTTATACATCAAGTTTTCAGTCACTCTGACAACCTGAAGGGTGGAATGTCTCATTTCCACCCTTTCATATGTTATCAGGGCAAGTGACAGTATGCTGTTTACCACCAGTCAAACGATTAGTAGATGGCAATCGTAGGGTCCCTGTTGCAAATAAATCCAGAGTCCATTTAATTTCAGGTTCTCCGAGATGCCATTTTCTGTTTCTCAGGAATGCCTAGACATCACATGCTCCATACTATATCCGTGTTCTCATGTTCTACTCTTTATGCATAATATTGCTGGCCTTTCAATCTACCTGTAAATGTAAATTCATGGTCAACCCCAGAGCTTCCTCTTTCAGGACCTCATAGGTTCAACTTATTCTTGATTTTTTGTTTAGAGATCATTTCAACTTTCAGACATTTAAGCCTGCAAAGAGCATAACCATGTGTGAATTAACCCCATATTCTGACCTTCTAGTTTCTCCATTTCTCCTTTGGCAACTTTATGGTTTGATTCGACCAAATGTGCTCAGGGAGGATAATTCTTATTCACATGAGTAGTTCAACTGAAGGCAACAGGACTTCCTTCACAAAAGTAAGGACTGCGTGACATGAGCAATGGATTTAAGGACAGGGTTCTTTCCAGATAGTGTAGGGTATGATTTCCCCATTGCAGCATTAGCATTTACTGGAGTGTGGAGTTTCTTTAACACTGCTGACTTCCACTTGAGCCTGTTTGAAATTGTGTGTTGCTGACGCAAGCAATTTGTAACTTTGGATGAGTTACATCCATACAAATCTAGCAAAACTAGTAAATATATCTCAGTCTGCCAGAATGCTGCTAGTTTGTTACCATTCTTTTCAATAATGCATGCACAATCCCTTGGCGTAACTTTAGCCTCACTTGGATATATTTGTGGCATGCATTACTTGGACATAGTTCAATGTGTTTTTCTTTTAAATAACATTCAGTGACGATAGAAGCTATCCCAACTCAAATTCTTTGCAGAGAGAAAATGGTGCAGTACCATGGAAAAAAGTGGAGCTCTGGCTGTGATCCAATATACTGAGACAGTACTATGCTGCATGGGCTGTAAGTGATACTACACATGGGTGCTTCGACACAAGGAACTAACTTTGAAGTTAAGCACTACTTCGAAGTAGCCAGCAGAGACTCTACACACACCTTTCCCCTTACTTCAAAGCCAACCGTAGTAGGGAGCCCAACTTCAAAGTCCTTACTTTAACTTCAAAGTAGGGTGTGTGGCAGACTCTCAGCTTTGAAGTTGATTATTCTGAAGTTATTTTTGTAGTGTAGACACAGCCACAGACACTGAGATAGCGTACTGAAATCTGTTTGAAAGGAGACCATGCATCAGATTTCCTGAAGTTAGGGTTGCTCCCTCTAATTACCAGGATCGTCTCTGGAGTCTTTTTGGAAAATTGACCATCCTCCAGTCATCCGGTATGAAAGCCGCCTTAAGTCATAGATTACATGCAACCATCAGAAGCTAAGTCTACACTGCCATTGTGCTGCACAGTAACTTTCTCGATCTGCACATGCAAACATACACACACACACACACACACACACACACAGAGAAAGAGAGAGAGGAGCATGTTACAGTGCTGGAAAGCACAAGTGTAAACCAAACTACCGAGCTGGGAGCCATGCTCCCAGTGTAGTTAGCTACTCTCCTTACAGAGGTGGTTTACCTAGAGCACTGGGAGAACTCTCTCCCAGCACTCCTAGGCTGTGTCTACACGTGCCCCAAACTTCGAAATGGCCATGCAAACGGCCATTTCGAAGTTTACTAATGAAGCGCTGAAATGCATATTCAGCGCTTCATTAGCATGCGGGAGGCAGCCGCGCTTCGAAATTGACGCTCCTTGCCGCCGCGCGGCGCATCCAGACGGGGGTCCTTTTCGAAAGGACGCCGCCTATTTCGAAGTCCCCTTATTCCCATGAGCTCAAGTTTGGGGCACATGTAGACACAGCCCTACTGTGACACACTGCTGCATTAAAGCACTGTTATAGGTGCACTTTAAACTTTTAAGTGTAGGCAAAGCAAGTAGTTCTCCAGCTTCACATTTGAGTTTCTTCAGAAATATTGGATGAATACTATCTGGTTGTGGTGAGGTGTTACTGTTCAATTTATACCAAAGCTTTCTCTATTAACACTGCAGCCTGGAACAGTTCCTCAAACCTGACATCTAAAAAGAATGGCCCAGGTGCGGAAATCTTTCTCATATCTTCTTTAATGAAAACCCATGCAAAGAATTCACGTAGCTTCTCCGCCCTGACCTAGTCTTCCCTGATTGCTCTGTTAGCACTTGAATCATCCATTGGCCTCATTGGTTGTTCTGCAGACTCCCTGTTTCTGATGTACTTACAAATATTTTGATGTTAGTTGTGGTTTGTTTCTTTTCTTTTTTTTTTTTTTTTTGCTAATTGCTGTTCAAATTCTTTTTACCCTGCATAATTATACTGACTTACCAGAGTTTATGCTCCTTTCTACTTTCCTCAGTAGATTTTTACTTACAATTTCTAAAGGATGACTATTTCCCCCGCTCTAACTGCCTCCTTTACCGTGTTTTAGCTGTGGGAGCACTTTAGGGCTACGTCTACACGACACAGATATTTTAAAAAGCTCTTCCAGGAGATATCTTCTTAAAGAATTTCTTGAAAGAGAGTGTCCATTCTGCTCCCACGCTTTCAAAAGAACAAGACAGGGATTGAAAAATGAGTCCCCCGAAGGACTGCTCTTTTGGAAAAAAAAGTGGGGAGGGGGCTGTAGAGTGTCTACACGTTTTCTTTCTAAAGAAGCTTTTGAAAGAAGGCGTTCTGCCTGAAATGGGAAGGGAAGAGCAATTTGAAAAGGAGCACTGCATTCTTTTGATTTACGTTAAAAAAACACTCGTGTGTAGACGCTCCATGGGACCTCTTGAAAGAGCCCCTTTTTTTCAAAAAATCTTTTGAAAGACCTTGATAATGTAGACACAGCCTAGATGTTCTAACTATTCTTTTTAGTTTGATTACTTTTATTTAAGCCCTATTTTTTAAAAAAAGTTTCAATTCAGCTTTGCAGGCATTTTCCACATTTTGGTGTAGTTGCCTTTCTGAAGTTAAATACTCTTGTGATGGGCATCTTTGATATTTCTCACCCACTGGAAGAATGTTATATTTAATTATATTATGCTCACTACTACCTCAGGGGGTAGGGACTGCAGAGGATGATAAAAGTGTAAGAATCCTTCCCCCATTTGCACAGCACAGACAAATGTCAAGGACATCTGGGCTACGTCTACACGTGCACCCAACTTCGAAATAGCTTATTTCGATGTTGCGACATCGAAATAGACTATTTCGATGAATAACATCTACACGTCCTCCAGGGCTGGCAACGTCGATGTTCAACTTCGACGTTGCTCAGCCCAACATCGAAATAGGCACAACGAGGGAACGTCTACACAGCAAAGTAGCACACATCGAAATAAGGGAGCCAGGCACAGCTGCAGACAGGGTCACGGGGCGGACTCAACAGCAAGCCGCTCCCTTAAAGGGCCCCTCCCAGACACACTTTCATTAAACAGTGCAAGATACACAGAGCCAACAACTAGTTGCAGACCCTGTATATGCAGCACGGACCCCCAGCTGCAGCAGCAGCAGCCAGAAGCCCTGGGCTAAGGGCTGCTGCCCACGGTGACCACAGAGCCCCGCAAGGGCTGGAGAGAGAGTATCTCTCAACCCCCCAGCTGATGGCCGCCATGGAGGACCCCGCTATTTCGATGTTGCGGGACGCGGATCGTCTACACGTCCCTACTTCGATGTTGAACGTCGAAGTAGGGCGCTATTCCCATCCGCTCATGGGGTTAGCGACTTCGACGTCTCGCCGCCTAACGTCGATTTCAACTTCGAAATAGCGCCCAACACGTGTAGACGTGACGGGCGCTATTTCGAAGTTACTGCCGCTACTTCGAAGTAGCGTGCACGTGTAGACGCAGCCCTGCAGTCCTCACATTCAAACGAGCATAGAGACTGCTCCTTCTGTGCAAGGGTGGTGACAGATTTCGCTGGGCTCTGGGCAATGTGTGTGGTGGGGTGTGTGGGGGCAGGGGCTGAGCTCTGGACCTCACAACAAGGGAAGGGCTTCAGGCAGAAGGGGCAGGGCAGGGGACTAGCTTTCCTGTGGGATATCTGTGCAGGGTTCTGGCAGATATTTAAAGGGCCAAGGGCTTCAGTACCACTACTGTTGTGGTCATGGAAGTGACAGCCCAGAGCCTTGGGTCCTTTTAAATCTTTGGGCCAGACGGCAACTTCCCCTTTTGTCCCCTTCTCTCACTGCATTCAGCAGCCCTACTTCTGTGCTTTGTTGATAGGTGCATGATGTGCCACAAGGCCAGGGAAGAGGAGATGCCATGATGCCCTCATATCCCTGACCCAAAGAGGGATATGAGTGCATAGGAAGAGAAAGCTGCTTGACCTTCACCTCAGCAAGTCTTAGCAGTTCCCCCTATGAAAGACCAACCCCCACATCATGCTTGATGCAGGACTGTGCCATTGGGGATACAAATGAGCCTCTTTTTTCTCGCTAATCATTAATACCAATGTCATTTCTACTACAAAATAGGCTGCAACATTTCCTTTATCCCCTCAGGAAACCACAGTTTTAACATATGCTGTTGTGACAGAGCTGGGATTGTTAGTGTGTGCAGCCAACCGTACAGGATGGCCTCAGATATTTGTTCTGGAACTCGGAATGCCAGCTCTAGAGGCACTGTTTTTCCTAGTTTGCATGACTGACAAGGAGGAGTAGGGCATTTGGTGTCGAGCCAAACAGGCGTGTGGCTGCTTATTGCAACAGTGGGAGGGTGCTGAATTGGAAGAACCTGGATTGCCTTGACAGCCTTAAGGGAAGGATGGTTGGAGTTTTTGATTGCACAATTCTTCCTGTCAAAGGAAGGGTGATCCATGTAAACTTACTGAAATCATGAGTTGAGAGCTGCGCCCTTCCTTTCTCTGCATCAGTAAGAAGCAGAGGCTCCATGCCCATGATTTTATTCATGCTGCTACACATGGATCAGCTACTGATAAGGTGTTCAGAACTGCATCTGGTTAGAATTTTTTTTCCATTTGATCAAAATTCAGTCAGAAAATGACAACTTATCAAATCTCAAATATCTTGGGTCAGGCAGATTTTTAGAGATTTAAAGGCAGAGTTCTGGTGGGATACTGCTTTCCAGACAGGTTTCCACAGACAGCCTTGTTGTTTGCTGGGCTGCTACAGAGCTTGGATATTCCAGAACCTCTGATTCCAAGACAGCCCTGCCATGCAGACTGCCTCCACTGCCCAGAAGACAAGACTTCCAGGGTCTATGGCTCTTGAATAGGCATATGTTGATGCTTCCAAAACATGTGGGTTTGTTTTTTTTTCAGGATTTCCAATCTACAGGAAATTTCATTTGCACTCCACTTGTCACATTGGACAAAAATTTAGCATACGAGGTAAATGCAAAGTGTAGCAGGAGAGCCTGAACAATACAGTTATTCCCATCTCAACACCGCTCTGGGCCACTCACACCGATTCAGATGAAATTAGCTGTCAGAGGCTGTGTCTAGACTGCAGGGAACAGTCGGCAAATATATGCAAATTGCACACTGCATTTGCATATATTTTGCCAACAGTTCTGTCCGGAAAAAACCCTTCTGATGGGACATCCCTTCTTCCCCATGGACCAAGATATGCAGTGATGTCAACAGAGTGCTCCTGATTGGCAGATCTCTTCCAAGAGATCTGCAGGCTGGATGCGCGCTCTGTTGCCAAAACTTCTGTCAACAGAAGCCTGCAGTCTAGACATAGCCAGACAGAAGACTTTAAATGTCTAAATTCAGATGCAGCAATGAAGGGTCCTCTGACACCTTATAGACTAATAGAAAAGTTTTTAGCATGAGCTTTCATGAACACAGAAAACTCATGCTAAAAACTTTTCTGTTAGTCTATAAGGTGCCACAGGACCCTTTGTTGCTGTTACAGATCCAGACTGACACGGCTACCCCTCCAATACTTAAATTCAGATGGTATATACAGAAAAAGAAACCTAAATGAGTCTATGATACCTGGCCAATTTCCTAAAGTTATGGTGTTCAGTTCACTCTTATCTCTGATACATAAGGGTAAAGGTCATGCAAGCCATGATTGTTATAGTCTTATTTCCTTGACGTAACACAAGTATGAAAACACTTTGAGTAGTACTGGCTTCCAAGCCTGAATATCTTCATTTGAATAGCTAACGAGAGAGACTCGAAGCAGATATGAAACAGAAAAGTTCAGATAATATCACAAGATGGCTTATTGCTATACATTCTGCTAGATCAAACCGTGTGCTGGACATGATACATCTAGGCCTAGAGAACCCTTTGATTATATTAACAACTTCACCAATCTGCAGGTTCTGCAAAAGTCAAATGCCACAAGCACTGAGGCCATGGTGATAAAACACTAACTAACCTGAGCTGGACATATTAGCATGCCTGAAGATCAGTTCTTCTGACAAATTTTCTATGGAGAACTGACACAAGAGCATTGGAATCAAGGCCGCCCCAGAAAATGCTACAAGGACAGCATTAAGGACACCATGGTGCAATAAAACTAGATGATCTCATGAAGGCTGCAGCAAATAGATCCGCATGGTGACACACACCACTCAGAGCTTTCCAAGCCTTTGACCAGGACAGAAATAATCCATTGTTACTTGCCAGGGAAAAGCATCTGACTACTGTGATAGCTGCATTTGCTCACAGGCATGCACATCACACTTTGGACTTCAGAGTCACTCCAGAATCCATAAAAAGAGAGCATGCAAATGTCACCGTTGAACCAATGGACTATGACATTAGGACTCTGGTCCTAAATTTTACACCGGGATAAAATGATGCTCTCTGCTCCCACATCAGGATTCTAATATATAGAATAGCGTAGCAGGGTTAATATAAAATCCCTTCCTCCTCCCAAGATTCATCTTGTTGCTGAATCCTTTGCTCTTTCTGCTAAATTCTTGGAACAGATCACTCAGTCTTGCAGGGGAAATAACTAGTATCAGAGATAGACTGACCAATGAGGTATTAAGCTGTACATAGAGAACACTGTATTGGTCCCATCACTCCCACATTATTCAATTGCTTCTTTAAAGTACAAATAACGGAAAAACTTACAGGCATGAGCTGTTGATCCCACATACTGATACTTTACTGTTTTTTAATTAAATACACTGAATTCGAGGCATAGGCCACAAAACTATTTTACCACATTGATTTTGAATGCAAAGACTTAATTAAACCTTCTTTATAACACCTTTCTGTTCAATTTATATTTATAAATGTTAATTTCTTGCTAGACTTACAGTTTCTTTTTAAACACACTTGTTTAATGCAGCCTGGTCGTTTTGTTCCATTTTTGTACAGTACCTAACATAAAGGGGTCCTGGTCCATATCTATCAGAGTGGTAGCTGAGTTAGTCTGTATCTTCAAAAACAAGAAGTACTGTGGTACCTTATAAACTAACACATATTTTGGACATAAGCTTTAGTGGGCAAAGACCCGCTTCATCAGATGCAACAAGAGAAGCAAACTCAGATACGGTGCCAGGCGGTGATGCTGTATAATTTCTCTTGCAGCTCTGTTGTCTCTTCTAAATTACTGATATTTTCAATCTGCTGACTTTTGGCTTGATTCCATATGCTACTGATCTCTCTTTGTCATGTGTTATACCTGTAATATGGTGTTGCTTCTGCATGTTTGTCAAACAGACGGTGCAGGCTGCATCCCAGAAGCACACACGCAGAAACTAGCACTCAAAGCAACACATCTGATTTTACAGTCTTAATTGATATCTTGAAGAGAACTTTGGTTTCAGTTAGTTCTCCAGCAAAAATCAGAATGAAGTTATTCTCATATTATAATAGATTTTTTTTTTTAAATTATAGACTAATCCAGGGCTCTGTCCTGTAAATTGATGATCATTCTGGTCCTAGTCCAGCAAAACACTTAAGCAGGTGCTCATTTTAAAACATGTGTTCAGTCTCAGTGAAGTGGGCAAACACACTCTTAACATTTTGCTGGATCACTTATTTATTTACTTGATTCAGCTACTAATTAAAAGACACCATAATGAATGAAATATTTCAGAAATAATTCAGATAAATAGTTCAGATCTGATTAAGATGTGATGCTGGCTAACAACTCTGGAATGGTGGGAAATTGTCCCCAAAGGTTCTCCCTGCCCTGCCCTCACTGCCGCCCCACTGTCTACTTTGGATGAATCATGCAAAATGTAGTTGAAACTGCTACTTATCTGAACATGCAAGAATGAAAATATTTGAGAGACAGAGAAAGGCAATTTGAGTAATTTAGGTGTTTTTTTTTGTTTGGGAAACTATTTCCTTTGTATCTATGTGATTAGAAAAGCCAAGAGTCAGTTGAAATTGCCTTGGGCTGTATGAGACAAGCAACAAAAAGCACATTCATTTTTACACTCATACCTTTTTTATCGGACACAAAGAATTTCTTGCACTCTTATAAAATAGAACATAGGCCTTTTAACCTTTCGTGGTTAAAAATACATTGATTGTTATTCACGCATTGCTTTTGCTAATGGAAGTTTGCTACCTTTCCACTCATGTCCAATCTTACTTCTCGCTTTTGTCTGGCAACAAAAATATGCTGGGCCAAGAGCTGCACAGTGCAGAAGGTCAGTGCAACTACACAGAACAGGTGCACAGGCAGGCTGCAAAAGTTCCTGAATCCATGCCTCTCTCTTCATAGCAGTGAGAAAGACTGCTCAAAAGAGGCACTTAGACAGAAGGCTTCATCTGCTCATGAAAATACAATCTGGGTGTTCAGAGGAGTTAGAATACCATATTCCTTTCTCTAAATCCATCTCAATAGCTTGATCAGAAGTGCATTTTACAGCTTTTACCAGGCAGGAGACATAGGGAGACTTTGCCCAGCAAATGTAGTGAACATCAAGCTCACAAAGGGCAAATCATGCCAAGATGCCATCAGCCTTTACAAGAGCATTTGGGAGCTCTATTTTTAATCCAGCAACAATACCTGTGGAGAGTGCTAGCATGGAACTGGTGACATGTTCAATGACCAAGGTTGAGAATTACTTTATAGCTCTAAACAGACTTACTAGCAAAGCTACCATAGTACCTCGATAGTTGTAACATTAAGTCATGCTGTGTCTTAATGCTGAGTCCATAGGTCTGACCTGACTTTTGCAGTCTGAAGGTAAATACAAAAAGGGCAATTACTACAGACATCAGCATGTGTGTTTCCAAGATGACGATGAAAGCTTCTGTCAAACTGAAATATGTTTATTAACATATATTCATATGTTCTTAGCTCCTATTACATAAGGAGCAGGAAAGCAAATTCACAGAAGGAAAAAAATGCAGACCAGCTTAGATACCACTGATCAATAACTCATAGGTTTCTTATAGATAGCCCTGCTTATAATGTTCAGCCCAAGGAAATTTATTTATATTATTCATACATGAATACAGAAATGGATCTACCTATATTGTTGTCGATAGACCTATAGATAACAAGATTGATAGATAGATAGATAGATATGAATATCCCAGAGGAGGCAGTAAGTTGAAAGTGCCAGGGATAACTTAGTGGTTTGAGTATTGGCCTACTACACCCAGAGTTATGAGCTCAATCATTGAGGGGGCCAATTTGGGATCTGGGGCAAATAGAAAAGAAAGGGGGAGGGTTGGTGCTTAGTTTTAACAAGAGAGCAGGGGAGTGGACTCAGTGACCTCCTGAGGTCCCTTCCAGTTCTATGAGATGTGTATCTTCATATATTACAGACTTCCATTTCCAAGTAAGTAGTCATATAGAACTTGAATGTATACTCATAAATGAATCTGGATGGAAAGTTATACAAAAAGATCAGTAAGAAATGTGATTTTTCAGAAATATTACAGAAAATTGAAAACTTAACATTTTAATGGAAACTTGAGAAACAGAAACGATCAGATTACAACTATTTTGAATAAATGTTTTGTCAATTTCTACTTTTCAATTTCTGTTTTCTACTGTGTCTGTAAAAAATTACACTGCATTGACTTCAGGTTCCTCATACGAAGCAAGTGCATAAGACTTTTGCAGGACTACCGGGAAGTTATATTTTTTTCTGAAATCAATTCATTTGAAATCTGATTTTTTTTCTATTTCAAAATGGAACGTTCCAGTTTTGAAACTGAAATACTCCATTTTGAAATGTGAACAGAGGGACACAAGACTATTACAGAACATAATAGCATAGGCTGATTTAAAATTTACTGAAACATCCGTGGGTTTTTTTCAACCTTTTAACCAGCTTTAGCTAAAGTATTCACCCAGCTCTGCTTACTTGTGCCTTTTTGGAAATGTTATTAAATAGAGTAAAACTAGTAGGTGAAAATTAACTCTTCATAAAAGAGAAAGACTTTGCCTATTGCTGTCTCACGAAGTGGGTAGAAAAATTAGCTTACAAATGGCAATATGCTTTCCCAACAGAGGAAAAAAATAAGAAAAATATTACTGTCTACACAGGTGGCTAGCAAAATTTATCAAGATATTCCTGCAACCTTCATTGCCATATTATCTGAGTACCTCATGCTCTCTAATGCATGTGTCCTGGCAACATCCTGAAAGGAAGGGAATTGCTGTTATTTCCAGAAAGCAGAGAGAGACTCATACAAGTCGTCTAAGAGACAATAAGGACTTGAATCTGGGTCTCCTGAATAAGTGCCTTGGACTTAACTTCCCAACCTCTTCAATACTTGTCCAGTTGGCAAAGTTAAACTAAACCAAAGTTAAAGAACTACTAGCAAGAGAGACGTCACCTCAGGTTGCTGTTTTTTCCTACCACACACTTGGCACAGCTCTCTCATCATATCAGTAGAGGGCTCTACTCTCATTTCTGCCAGTCAATAACATGACTCAAGGTGGAGTATCAGAGATGCAGGGCACAGGAAGGAACAGCAGATTCTCCATAGGAGGCCTGATCATTAACTTAACTTGAGCCAGAGTCACGACTGGTTTTGAAGAAGTGAGCTGAGTCTTATCCAGCTTGAGATGAAAGACACCATCAGCTCAGGAAGGAATAGTAGCTACTCTCTAGTAGGTGTGACTTTTAAATTAACTTGAGCATGAATCAGAAGCCATTCTGAGGAAGTGAAGTGAATCTAAAACCTATTTGACCTAGAAGACAGCATCTTGAGTGTGACCTACCATCTCAAGCCCTACTCCAAAGTCTTGCCAAATTGTCCCACTGGTACAACCAGTCCCCAAGTGATAGTAGAGCAGATGCAGGACTTCCACCTCAGTACAAGCTATCATTTAGATTTAGACTCAGCCAGGAAGGAGAATTAATGTTGAAATCCAGGCTTGGCTTTGCTCATCTTATTCTTTCAAATACTTTGAGTCAATGAAAGAAAGAACTCACCCATGATCACACATCTTGGAAGTCAGTGGGTACTTCTCCCTTCCCTTCAAAGGGAGGAGGATTGGGACCTAAAACCTGAGTGAGAACTTCAGGATTTGGTACAAAGATTGAATGCAAAGAATGCTTATTTGCTTAGGCTTTACCTGGAGTTCTATAATACAAGAATTTAGCAATGTTTTTTGTTTTGTTTTGTTTTGTTTTGCTAACAAGACCGCTGCATTCACCTTTCAAAAGGAAGATATCTAGACTTAAAAACAAAATATACTATTCTTCTGGAAAGAAACCAGTTCTACTTTTTCCAGCACATGAGGCAAAAGATATTTTTCCCTTTCTTGAGGCATCTAACATCAAGAAGATTTAAGATGAGGTGGGATGTATTTTTGCAAAATCCACTAGAAGCTTTGAGGTATGCACAAGTATAAATGATGGTCACTACTTGCTCTCATGCTGGTGCAATGCTATAGAAGTAATTGAGTCCCAGTATAAGTTAAATTAGATTATAAACTTGGCCAATTGTATGTGAAATGGAAAAGGGAACAACTGTAAAGTGAGGAATTATTTAAGAAAGTTGGAATTCGCTCCTTCTGCATTGATCCCTGGCACCTGGGTTCTGTATGGATGGATACAGAGTAGGTGAGGAGGTGAAACTGACCATGTTACCCAATACCAAGTTGCAGAGCTGGGCTGGAATTGCAGCCACAGCCTGTGCATGCTAGTTGAATGGGGTGCTGGACCAAAGGATCAGTATGATATGAGCTCTGATGGATTGAGCTGGAGACATTTGCCATAGAACACAGAGGCTGTTTCAGCAGCCTCATGGCCTCTCAGACAGCAAACCTTCGCATGCAGCTTCTATGTCAGATTTGTATTGTCTTCTGCAACTTGGTGAAGTTCATTATGTAGTGTAGCGTGAGCGATTTTACCACTTGGTGACTCACACTCATTTCGGGGTGGGAGGAGGAGCTGCACTCAGTTATGACTCATTGTATTGTATAAGGCCTTGGAAAATCATTTTCCTGCAGACTGTAGAAACACACAGTGGATGTATATCAAATATGCTGAAATAAGAGGAACGCAATTAAAATGTTCTAAAGCAAAAGAAAGAAAAAGGTTATTTGTCATGAGGCTTTCCTTTCACTGAGATAACCTATGAGCAGACTCATGCAGTATGTTCCTCTGAAGTAGCCAACACTTTAGAAGTTTAGCTAGAAATAGAACTGTATGAACAGTTGTGTTTTCCTGCACCCAAAAAGAATCTGGCAGTTTTTGGCTTCCTGACAGGTTTTCTTTGGAGCAAACTATTTCTAGCACTTCACCAGAAAAAGGCAAGTTATTCTGACGCAGGAAGAACAAATAGATTTGGAAGTAAAATATTCCCTTTTCCCACAAACATATCTTCCAGTGTGCAGACAGAGTATGCAAAGTTTGGTGCTCAATGATCTCTGAAAAAACTACACTGTTAAGTCCATGTGCTTGCAGAGAGGGGGTTCATGGTCCAATGGTGAAAGTATAAGTTCAGGACTCAGGAGACTGGCTTTCAGTCCTCTACTTGGCCACAGGTTTCCCACAGGCACCTTAGATGCAACACTTAATTTCCTATGGCACTAATTAGGAGCACTCCTCTATCTTACTGGGATGTTGCAAAGAGAAATGCTATAAACTGTGAAATGCCCAGCTACCATAGTAATGGAAGCCATAAAGATATCACATTATTTATATTGTTATCAATGTTTCTGTAGCTAGGATTGTTTGTTTCTTAGGGGGCACCATTGGACTAGGTACTATACAAACACAGGGCAAAAAGAAGGTCCTTGAATGAAACAGCTTGCAATCTAATTAAGACCTCTGCAAATCTGAAGAAGTCAGCTGCCATCTACAGCTACAATTTGTAGGTTTTTTTAAATATAGTGAGTGTTTAAAAATGATTTGGGGATGAATACAAGCATTGGTTGTAAATCAGAGATCTGCCCCATTGCTAAATTATACGCTCATTAACAGTGTGCTCAAAGCTCAGTGAAAAGACTGCAGATGACTTCAATGGCTTATGGATCAGCCTCTAGCTTTGCGATGTTTCTGTGTAGTTCTTGGGGGACATCTGGTTTGGTTTCAATAATGTTCAAAAGCAGAATGAGTATCAATAGGCAGGAAGCCTGCGACACTGTAGGTACGTCCATGTACTTCTGAGTGCAGCTCAGTACAATGTTCAGAAAGAATTTGGTCATATCCTTATTTGCAGAAACAAGGTTGCAGCATCTTGCACAGGAAGGAGATGATGAACCAGTGTTTCCTCTATTTTTTTCTTTACATGGGCGGAATAAATTTGTATGTGCACAAAGTCATGTGTGGATGTGTACCACCACAGAGACACATGGTGCCAGCTGTGAGCACTCTAATAATCAGCTGGCTGGCACCTGAATCTCTCCTGGGTGGCCACCCAAGTTTCTGGCTTACAGGGAATATTGATCCTCACCTGTCTTTTCCCTACAGTAATCCCTCAAAATTCGCAATTGCAAGTGGTGCATAGTTGGCATTAACACAAGTTAAGCACAACTCAAAATCCCCTTCCTCCAGCCCTGGCTCAACCCTTCGCCCCCTGGCCCTGCACAGCCATGGCTCAAGACCCCCTGCCCTGGCTAGCCCCCACATACTTCCCACTTGGCTCTGGCTCACCCCCCCCACATAAGTGGCTCCAGCTCACCTCCCGCACACATGGCTCCAGATCAACCCCCCCCATCGGGCCACATGACCCCAGCTCAACTCCACCTCTGACCTTCCCTGCAGCTCTAACACCCCTGCACCCTTCCCTCAGCCCCAACCCACCCAGGCTTAACCCTCCCCAACTGCCCTGCTCAGCCCCAGGATTTACCTTTCAAAAGGAGCTCCAGGTGCTCTGTGGCTTCCCAGCTGCAGAATATGTGTTCTGCTGGGGAAAAAAGCCACCCCGACTTACACGAAATTTGAGTTGAGCGTGGGTTCGCAGGAACTCAACCCTCGCATCATGCAAGGGACTACTGTATTTTATTGGAGAGCTGGCTAACAAGTAAGTTAGTTTTTTTGTGACAATCTATTGTTAGATAACAGGACCTTAGGAGAGCACAGCCCAATAAAATTTTTACAATATTAAAAGTGCATCCCATAAGGGACAGATTCTGTGATTTTTCAGTTCTGTGAATTTCAGATGACAACTACATGAAAATATTATTCTGGGCCACCCTTAAACAGCATTCTGAAATACCCATGTGTGGGGGAGAGTGCTCACTTTCCTGATTTGGGACCAAATAGCCAGATCCAAAGGGAGGCTTTTTTTCCTCTGGCAAAGGAGGGGAGTAAAGAAGTGTTGGTCAGGGTAGTTAGGGAATCTTTGAGACTAGTTCAACTTACTTTTGTAGACAGAAAAATAATGCCCAGACTTTGCAGAAAAGAGAAGAATGGAAATCTGAAGCGTTCGGCTCTGAGGAACTGGGTAATTAGCAAAGATCCTGCTGTTTCCTAGTGATTTTCTTTGTTTCATCAGTGTGGGGAAAGTGGGGAAGAAAGGAGGTTTAGAAATAGGTTCATCTAATCTTTTCTTCTGGTGGTAGCATAATTTCAGTGAGGCATCTGCAAGCACCCTTGGGTTTCAAACCCTCATCTGTACCTGGGTACTCAAGAATGGCGATTTACTATATTCCATTTTTCTAGATTCTGGTTCATCATGTGCAAATTGTTGCTTTTGGCTTCCAGGACACATCCACTCACCCAACACTGTGGACGTACTGGTGCAGAGAATTGTTTTTCAAGCAGTGGGAGAAACTATGTGGATATTTGTTTTCAGAACAAATGTACAAAGATCTCTCTATCTCTCTCCCTTCTGATATCAGTGTTCATATCTGTTCTGGTACAGGATGTGTCATTGCTCTCTGTAACAAAATGTTATTGCATATTAAAACATTCACTAAACAAAATGTTAAAAGGAAAGCTCCTGGGGCGGGGGTCTGTTCTGCATGCAGATCCATGGGAGATAGATCTGGTTAACCCATATAGTTGTTATTAAGGACTACATGCATAAAGTATCCCCAGTGACAATGAGCCCAGGAACCTCACAGACTAAATTCTATGCACAGTTACAGCCATGTAGCTCTCTGGAGATTTTGGCTACTATTTTCTAAATGAGGCACCTAGTTTTTGGCGCTTAGTGACCTGATACTGAAAGGCAGGGAATTCACGCACGTCCCGCTGACTTCACTGAGAATTTAAATAAATGGCCTGATTGTCAGAAAGGCAAAGCAGCCACAATTCCTGCAGGAGTCAAGGATAGTTGTTGGTATTCAGCACTTCTGAAAATCCAGTCAATTATTTATGTGCCGAAGAAGGGCTTTAGGAGGTACATGTCAGCATTTTTGATTATGGCTTGGAAATGCACGTATATAAAAGTGAGGGTATTTGGTCCATGTGTTTTAAAAATGGCAAAACTGATGGGACCATATCTCATGCCCTAGAATCTGCAGTATATGGAGCTTAGAGTGATCAGTATCTGCCAGGCTTCTCTAAAGGCCTAAATCTCAAGAACCCATCTCAATATTTACAGAAACTCTGAGTATTCAGACAGTTCTAGGACTATCTGATGTAAAGCTTAAACACAAAATAAAGGTCACTACTAGTCAGATGAAGAAATACTTTTATGAAAGAGACAAAAGTAAATACAGAATTGGGAGAGGATTATAATTCACAGCTGAATTCTTGTTGTGTGGAGCTCAATGGCACTATTCCCAATGACTTTAATGGCAGAAAAAAATAAGTTCTTGGCCCAGAAGCTGAATAAGTAAAATCATAGTGATCAGGTGAGATGTCACTGTATAATTTCAAAACAGGAAGAATAACAGGAGTCTAAATGACATTCACGTGTGTTCTGCTTCATTAATATGTCATGAGGAAAACATATAATAATGCCCAGCTTATCTGATGCACCTCTGTGTATTGTAGGATGTAAGCATTAAAAAAGGAGAACTTCTAAAAAGAAGAGATGAATCTGTGCCCAGATGTCATGAAGGAGTGGTGGCGGTTCAGCAAGTGGAAACATAAATAGAATGCCAACTTCATTCTGTTTCACATCACTGCATCCCCATTAGGACTGTAAACAAGATCAAAGGGGAAGAATTTTGAATGTTGTATCCATTGAAAAGCAAGACATAACATTAAACTGCTGTGTATTAAGTTCATATTTGGTATTAATAAGTGTAAATCCACTGATATCAGGTGCAAATTTCTTCCCAAATTCTCAAAACAGGCTCAAGGTTCTGCATCTGAGTGTTTTACAAATTGATGTTGCTGCGTTGGATTTTTGAGGAGACCCACTGGTGGACGGAGGGAGAAGTTGTTAGGTGTCTATCTCAAGTTTCTCTCCCACTCCACCACATTCTCTTTTACAATTTCCTTACTTATGTATGGTGGGAAAGAAATCAGATAAGTGACTTTTGCATTTGCTTATGAAAGCAGTGACATTAGTGGTTACTGACTATGGAGGGAGAGACAGTCCCTGAAATAGTTTGAAACCCTCAAAAAGTTTGGCTCAGAGATCAATATCAGAACCTTAACTTAATTACATAATAATCCAGCCCAGCTGCTGACTTCCTCTGCTTGAAGAATGATACATTCTTTCTGTTTCCAGCTGGCACTTACCATGGATACCCACAGCCCACTGCAATGAGCAGTAAGTTTCAAATGAGAAACAAACAAAAAAACTGCACCAACGTGTAGCCCAACAATCTGGTAGATGATGACTTACCCATAGAAAATAAATCCCCTTTTATATGACAACTTGGTAATATATTGGTAATATATTGGTAATATATAGGCTATTTCGATGAATCACGTTACACGTCCTCCAGGGCTGGCAACGTCAACTTTCAACATCGACGTTGCGCAGCACCACATCGAAATAGGCGCTGCGAGGGAACGTCTACACGCCAAAGTAGCACACATCGAAATAAGGGTGCCAGGCACAGCTGCAGACAGAGTCACAGGGCAGACTCAACAGCAAGCCGCTCCCTTAAAGGGCCCCTTCCAGACACACTTGCACTAAACAACACAAGATACACAGAGCTGACAACTGGTTGCAGACCCTGTGCATGCAGCATGGATCCCCAGCTGCAGCAGCAGCAGCCAGAAGCCCTGGGCTAAGGGCTGCTGCCCACGGTGACCATAGAGCCCTGCAGGGGCTGGAGAGAGAGCGTCTCTCAACCCCTCAGCTGATGGCCACCATGGCGGACCCCGCTATTTCGATGTTGCGGGACGCAGATCGTCTACACGTGCCCTACTTCGACGTTCAACTTCGAAGTAGGGCGCTATTCCCATCCCCTCATGGGGTTAGCGGCTTCGACGTCTCACCACCTAACGTCGATGTTAACATCGAAATAGCGTCCAACACGTGTAGCCGTGACGGGCGCTATTTCGAAGTTAGTGCCGCTACTTCGAAGTAGCATGCACGTGTAGACACGGCTATAGTGAGCCCCTTGGTGAACTCTAGCCAAGAGACAGAGGCCACTCAAGGTCACATAAAAGGCTTTTTACGTCCAAAAGGTTAAAAGGAAGAAAAATCATCTGTATTAATTGAAAATCAATTACATATTAATTAATTAGACTAGGACAGATCACTTGCTAGTATGCCATTGGCCAGATCCACAAAAGACATAAATCTCCCTAACTCTACCAGATGAAGACATGGCCCATGATAATGTCAGTACATTCCTTTTCTGCACATCATTTATACTGCAGTGCTACAGACAGCTGAGGGGCCTGCCAACTCATGAGTAAGGGCAACAACCTTCCAAGCTATTTACCTAGAAACTCACCATGTGCAACAGACTGTTCACTGCCCCACCTCTCCTCAAACACCAGAGGCTGTGTTTGTACAAGATAGCTTGCATGTGTTCGAAACATATTTCTCTTCAGCAGCTGGTACTCTGCTTCAGCGATACTAGGCAATTTGTTACCCTGAAACAACAGCAAGTGACATGCTTCTGGTCAAAACAAAAAAATGACCCCCTTACTTTTGCATTCCAAATGTTATACGGATAAACCATGTGTTTATGGAAATGTAAATAAGAGCTTCTGTACTTAATGGCTGTGTCTACACTAGAGAGCTTAGTTGATGGAAGGGGCCTTCTGTCGAAATAATTCAGGGTGCATTTTGTCAACATTTCTATCAACATGTTTTGTCAATTAACTCTCAACAGAACTCTGCATTTGTCCTACAGTGTTATCCCTTCAAAATGTTAGGAATAACACTTCTGGCAACAGAAATGTAGTGAAGGCACTTCTGTTGACAGAGAGGGTTTCCAGTTCACTGGGCAGCCCTGTTTTCAGAGCTTCCGGTCAGCCGTTCTGTGGACAGAGGTCAGAACAGTCTGGCTACTATCTGTCAACAGACCAGATTGCTCTGTTGATCTCCTTTTGTATGTAGATGCACTCTGTCGATGGAGTTTCTGTTGACACAACTCTGTTGACAGATGCTTCTACTGTAGACATGGCCTCAGTGAAGAAATGGAGCAATGAGCCAAAACAAAGGGCCTTTTATGTCCTCAGTTGCACTAATACAAAAAAGCAAAATGCCCTTTCTCAAAGAGGAGCTTCACTTGAACATTACATGTAGCCCATTTCTCACATCCCTGCATCTCTACCAAATGCCTACACCTCAGAGACAGTCACTCCCCTCTCCTACAGAGAGCCACTAAATAGTAATTATTCAGTAACAACTCATGTTAATGAGAGGTGGAACTGACCTTTGGTTCAGCCTGGGCCCAACTCAGCACATCTCTTGAGTCTGGAGTTGACAGGATTAGAGCAAATCTGAACAAAATTGCAATGTGGTTTGAGTGTTTGATTAGTTCACATTCTTTTGAATGGGAAAGGTCCTTAAGACAGTGTTTTCTAATCTTTTCCATAGCAGGGCTCCTCTGACACCTCTTGCCACATAGTCAGGACCCCACCAGTCATTAATAATAGGGGTAAAGCAGGGTAGATGTAATCATACAACACTACCTAGTGAGTCCCTGCTGCCTCCAGGTTCAGAGTCCTTGTTCTGGGTTGGTGCGGGGGTGGGGACACTGCCTTATGCTTTAACTTAACTTGGTTTGACCTGATTTTACCACCATTTTAACATTAAAGTGATTCACTCAGGCCTTGCTTCAAAGCCCACTGGAATTAATGGAAGACTTGCTGTGGGACCGGAATCCTGATATTAACAGTCACTAAAAGAAACATTTGAGACCTGCAGCAATTAGCCTCACTGAGAACAACAAGAAGTCCTGTGGCACCGTATAGACTAACAGGTATTTATAAGGTGCCACAGGACTTCTTGTTGTTCTCGAAGATACAGACTAAAATGGCTACCTCTGTGATACTTAGCCCCACTGAATTTACTTTCTCATTGGAAAGCCCCCGCATACTGTTCACATGTCCAGCAGGGTGGATGCATACCACCCTCACTGTGGTGGCCAAGGTGAAGGAGTGAACTCCTCCAGTTGGGTGAGAAAAGTCACTGGAGAAGCTGACATTTCAATATGCTTGGTAAGTGAGGCAGACAAAGAAGTGAGATTAGTATGGGACTCCGCAATGAGGTGTGGGGGAGGATGGGCAGCAAATGCAAAACAAGTTGCTTGCATGGTTTTTTATGTATGATTTTTACAGCACCCAAAGTTATGCAAGATGCTGTAGAGGAAGAGCTTACAATCTATTATTAGACAGGACATGAGTGAGGTTGACAAACAGCAGGAAGGAAAAGAGTTACAGCAAGATGATCAGTGTTACTCAGTTCAAGGCAAGCACACATTTGGTTGAGGCAACAAAAATTATTGATGTTACTTTAAAAAAATAATCACTGGGTCACATCTGTGGGTATCCCATGAGAAGGGAGTCCTGAGCAAAGATATGAATGAGGAGAGGGTAGCAGTTTGGCAGATGAGGCAATGGTGGGTGTTCCATGTCTAAGGGGAAGGGAGGAAACCAGGAGAGAAGTGAGCCTGGAGATGACAGCTGGGTATTAAATGGGGCATCGGGGCTGGTATCATAGAATCATATAACATTAGAACTGGAAGGGACCTCAAGAGGTCATCTAGTCCAGTTCCCTGCACTCTTTGCAGGACCAAACATCGTCTAGCATCCCCAATAGCTGTCTATCTAATGTGCTCTTAAATACCTCCAGCAATGGAGATTTCACAACCTCCCTAGGTAACTTATTTCGTTGTTTAACCACCCTGACAGTTAGGAAGTTTTTCCTAATGTCTAATCTAAACCTCCCTTGCTGCAGTTTAAGCCCATTGCTCCTTGTTCTACTCTAAGAGGCCAAGGAGAACAACTTTTCTCCCTGCTCCTTGTAACCCTCTTTGAGGTATTTGAAAAACACTATCATGGCGCCTCTAAATCTTCTCCCCTCTAAACTAAACAAGCCCAGTTCTTTCAGTCTTCCCTAATAGCTCATGTGCTCTAGACCTTTAATCATTCTTGTTGCTCTTCTCTGGACCTTTTCCAGTTTCTCCATAACTTTCTTGAAATGTGGTGCCCAGAACTGGACACAATACTCCAATTGAGGCCTAACCAGCACAGAATAGAGTGGAAGAATGATGTCTTGTGCCTTGTTCACAACACTCCTCTTAATACATCCCAGAATCACATTTGCTTTTTTTGCAACAGCATCACACTGTTGACTCATATTTACCTTGCTGTCCACTAAGACCCCTAAATCCCTTTCCACAGTATTCCTTCCTAGACAGTCACCTCCCATTCTATATGTATGAAGCTGATTATTTCTTCCTAAATGGAGTACTTTGCATTTGTCCATATTAAACCTAAGCTTGTTTACCTCAGACCATTTCTCCAGTTTGTCCAGATCATTCTGAATGATGAGCTATCCTTCAAAGCAGTTGCAACTCCTCCCAGCTTGGTATCACATGTAAATTTAATAAGCATATCCTCTATGCCAATATCTAAATTGTTGATGAAAATATTGAATAGAACTGGCCCCAAAAAGAGATCCCTGAGGAACCCCACTTGTTATACCTTTCCAGCATGACTGCAGACCATTAATAACTACTCTCTGAGAACGGTTATCCAGCCAGTTATGCATCCACCTTATAGTGGCCCCATCTAAGTTGTATTTGCTTCATTTATTGATATGAAGGTAATGTGAGACCATGTCAAATGCCTTTCTAAAATCTAGGTATACCACATCAACCACCACTCCCTAATCCACAAGGCCTGTTATCCTGTCAACAAAAGCTATCATATTGGTCTGGCATGATTTGTTCTTTAGAAATCCATGCTGGTTCTCACCTTATTTTTATCCAGATGTTTGCAGATTAACTCCTTCATTATTTGCTCCATTATCTTTCCCAGCACTTAAGTTAAACTGACTGGTCTGTAGTTTCCTGGGTTGTTCTTTTTTCCCTCTTTATAGATGGGCACTATGTTTGCCCTTTTTCAGTCTTCTGGAATCTCTCCCAACTTCCACGACTTTTCAAAGATGATAGCTAAAAGCTCAGAAACCTCGTCTGTCAGCTCCATAAGTATTCTAGGATTTATTTCATCAGGCCTTGGTGACTTGAAGACATCTAATCTTTCTACGTAATTTTAAACTTGTTCTATACGTATTTTATCCTCTAAGCCTACCCACTTCCCACTAGCATGCATTGCATTAGGCATTTCTGCATTGGCCTGCTTGGTCAAGACCAAAAAAAAGAAGTCAGTAAGCACCTCTGCCATTTCCAAGTTTCCTGATATTGTTTGTCCCTCCTTACAGAGTAGTGGGCCTACCCTGTCCTTGGCCTTTCTTTTGCTTCTAATGTATTTATAGAGTGACTTCTTGTTTCCCGTTATGTCTCTAGCTAATTTGAGCTCATTCTGTGCCTTGGCCTTTCTAATCTTCCCCTGCACGCACATGTTGTTTGCTTATATACTTCTTTTGTAATTTCTCCTACTTTCCACTTTTTATACGACTCCTTTTGATTTTGAGATCATGCAAGATCTCCTGGCTAAGCCAAGTCAATCTTTTACCATACTTTCTAGCTCTCCTATGCAGCAGTATAGTTTGCTTTTGGGCCCTTAATAATATTCCTTTGAAAAACTGCCAACTCTCCTCAGTGTTTTTTCTCTTCATGTTGCTTCCCATGGGACCTTATCTTCCAGCTCTCTGAGTTTACCAAAATTTGCTCTCCTGAAACCCATTGTCTCTATTTTGGTGTTCTCCCTTTCCCTATTACTTGGAATCATGAACTCTATGATGTCATGGTCACCCCCAAGCTACCTTCCACTTTCAAATTCTCAGCAAATTACTCCCTATTTGTTAAAATCAAATCTAGAATTGCTTCCCCCCCAGTAGCTTTTTCGACCTCTGAAATAAAAAATTGTCACCCATGCTGTCCGAAAACTTTCTGGATATTCTGTGCCTCACTGTGTTAGTTTCCCAACATATGTCTAGATAGTTGAAATCCCCCATCACCATCAAGTCCTGTGTTCTAGATAATTTTGTTAATTGTTTAGGGAAAGTCTCATCCACCTCTTCTGCCTGGCTAGGTGATCTGTAGTAGACCCCTATCACAACATCACCCTTGTTTTTACCCCCTTTAACTTAACCCAGAAACTCTCAACTTGTCTGTCTCCTGCATCCATATCTACCTCAGTGCAAGTGTGTATATTTTTGATACATAAGGCAACACCTCCTCCCTGTTTAGCATGCCTACCCTTCCTGAGTAAGTTGTACCCTTCTATACCAATATCCCAATCATGTGTATTATCCCACCAAGTTTCTGTGATACCAATTATATCATAGTTGTGTTTGTTTATTAGGATTTCAAGTTCTTCCTGCTTTTAACCCATGCTTCTTGCATTTGTATATAGGCATCTAAGATACTGATTTGCTTTTGCTCCCCATTTCTGCCTAGTCCCTCTCTTTTCTCTGCTATTATAGCCCATGATCCCTCCCATTTCCAATCCAACTCCCAGATCTCCAGGTTTTTTATTTACCTGTGGGCTTTGGTCACCTGTCTCTACTGAACCTAGTTTAAAGCCCTTCTCACTAGGTTAGCCAGTCTCAAGCCAAATACATCCTTCCCATTCCTCAAAAGGTGAATTCCATCCCTGCTTAGCAGTCCTTCATGGAACAGCATCCCGTGATTGAGGAAGCCAAAGCGCTCCTGGTGACACCATCCTCTCAGCCAGGATTCACCTCCAGAATGCACCTGTCTCTTCCTGGGCCCCTACGCTGGACTGAAAGGCTTGAGAACACCACTTGTACTCCCAATTTCTTCACCTGTATTCCCAGAGCCCTGTAGTCATGCTTGATCTGCTCAAGGTTACACCTTGCAGTATCATTTGTGCCCACATGGATGAGTAGCATGGGGTAGTAGTCAGTAGGCTGGATAATCCTCAACAATGTCTCCATAAAGTCTCAGATATGGGCTCCTGGCAGGCAGCATACCTCCCAGGATGACATGTCAGGGTGACCAGATGGATGCCTTCATCCCCCAGAGAAAAGAGTCTCCTACCACCAATACCCTACGTTTCTTCCTCATAGTGGTGACAGCAGACATCCCAACTTTGGGGGTACAGGGCTTCTCTGCCTCTCCTGTAGGGGGTGATTCCTTATTTCCTGTATCTCCCATATCCAGAGCAACATAATGGTTTCCCAGTACCACTGTGGGAGGTTTGGGAGCAGGAATGGAGTACTGCCTCCTGCCAGAAGTGACCAGCTGCCAGTGTCCCCCCTGAGCCATCTCCACTTCTACTGATGGTATGTCAGTACTCTTTTGTGGTGGGACAGCTATCTTAACCTCAGCTGTCTCCACATGAATACGATACAAGAATTGCTTGTGGATTTGAATACTCCTAAACCTAGCCACCTCCTCCTGTAGCTCTCCCGTCTGCTTTCTCAGAGATTCTGTCAGAAGACACCTTCCACACTGGATGGTCTCCCCAGCCTGGATTTCAGTAGGTGGGAATTGCAAGTTACAGTCCTTGCAAAACCACTCCAGGGTCTGGGAAGAGGCATCAGGAGGTCTGTCTGACTACAGGCACAGGTGGAGGAGAAAGAAGCAGTGCTGGCACACTTGTTGCGGGTCTTCCTAACCTTAATGGAACCCCTCTGTCAAACTCTTCTTAAAACTGACCTGTCTGCAGCCCTCTGCCCACTTCACTCCCCTGAGCACTATGACTCTGACTTTTAAAGCCTGCAAACCTCAGTCAGGCCTCCCCCTCAGTCACACAGGGGAAGTCTAATCCTGAGGCTGATCAAAGACAATCAAGTGAACAAGGGATCAAAAAATTCCAACCCTCCCAGGCACACAATCCTAACTACCACAGTAACTGAAACTGAAATCACCTACACTCAGCAGTCAAAGTGTAAACAGTCAGGCAAACTCGACATGGTAATTTGGGAATACTTTTTTTTGTATAAAAGTTCTAGACAATGCAAAACTGGAACTAGTTCCCCTCTCAACTCCCTTTTCAAAACTCTCTCCTGTTTGCAGTCACCTGGTCACTTACTAGCAGGCCTTATAGTCTCTTGCCTTCCTGATTGGTAGCCCCTGCCCCTGGCTACGGTGCAACTACTGAGCAGAGAGTTCTAGATTTCAAATCCTAGCTGGCAGCCTCAGCACATGGTCTTTCAAACAAATAACAGCTCAGCACATAGATCTCCACACACACACACAAATAAACAAGCCCAGTACACAGTCACAAGTAACCCCCAAGCACAAACACACACACTCCAGACAGCCACTTACCCCGAGCTCCTGCAATCTGCTCCTCCTTCACCTGGAGGGCACCCTTCTCACTCCCTCCTGTTTGCAATCACCTATCCTCCTCAGACCATTAGGCACTACATGCTGCCACTCACTGCAGCCCTGGTCTGAGGTGTATGTTGATCACAGCAAAAGAAGCCAGGAATATAGCAGGAGTGGGCTTGATAGACAGCATCCTGTGCTTGGGCAGCAGCCGCTCTTTAGAATTACATGACAGAGGGATGCATTTCTACAACAGAGAGCCCACAAGCTTCACATAGACTTCTTATTCCTAACACATTATTCAGAAGCTATGTACTGTGAGCCATGTCACCAGGTGGCAGGTTGCACAGGGGTAACATCTACTTTTGGAGATGGAGGTGCGGTTCCCAGCACTTGTAGACATTCACACTAGTTTTCATTACACTAAAAATAGTAGTGCAGCTGTCATTAGCACATGCTAACCAAACTGAGTGCTTACACCCTCGAACCAAAAGGGTACATCTAGGGGAGGGGACAGCTCGCCTGTGTCACCACTGCCCACGCTACCACAGCTACACTACTGTTTCTTGCGCAGTGGCTTGATGAAATCTACAATGAGTACATCCACTCAAGCTGGGAATCCCCCCAGTTCCAAGCATCAGTGTAGCAACCATTCTCCACATTTTCACTTTTGGCTACGACGGATGCTTTTAGACTTGGAAGGCACATTGTACTGTTTAGTTTGGTGTTATCCAAGTCTTTGGAGTGGAAGCTGTGGTAGATTTTGCCCCCTTTCTTACTCCTAGTTCAGATCTATTCTTGAGGCAGAGTAGTTCTCTAGGAAGCAGGTATCCTTCTTGTGCTGAGATTACTGAACATGGGGCCCGGGGGGGAATTGCCCTGCATGCTTTCTGACCATTTTGTTGCAGAATTGTGGGTATGGTTGTGACTAATATAAGTTGCATTTAAAATATGCCGACATTTCACTTCACTGATTTTTCACTCTTCTGAAATAATCCATCAACTTGACTGCCATTCAGCAGAAGGAGACACCGACATCAGAAGAAGGGGAAACATTTTATTTTCAGGGACCTGCTAACCTGGGTCTGCATAGAGTGCTTATATGGTATGAGGTATGGAAGTGCTATTATAACCATTTTATGGGGTGCGAGGACTAAGGCACAGAGATATTAAGTGACTTGCCCACAGAAAATTTGTGGCAAAATATGGAAGCAAACACAGGTCTCTGGGTATTTAGAAAGTCTCCTAATTCCCCAAGTATCTGTTCATGGGCCTTATTCAGACACTTTATGTCCCACTTTATATCACATCCACTTAGTCATAGCTTGGTGGATGCTTTGCAGAGGGATTTTCTGGATGTAGAAATAAACCATTTAAAAAACTATCAGCATACACTGAGCATATGTTCCAAAAGACCAGATTTCTAGAGGCCAAACACATAACACACACTATTTTACTTCCCAAGAGTCAACTTCATTTATCCACTTCTATTTTTTGAATCCTGAATATGAATGGTTGGGAAGCAGTGCACATTACATACAAGGGATGGTATGCTACAGAGACTGGGAGTCTGTAAAACAATCAGTAATCAAATTTTTAAAATGCAAGAAAAACAGACCTTGAAGCAACAGCTTAGCACAGCCTAGGCAACATGCTTAGGGAGAAAGCACAGGTTTATGAAAGATTTCTTCCTATATCTTCTTAGGAACCAGAACTTGCAGGGCCAAAATATGTAACTGGTTAGAGATACTAGTGGGAGAATCTGAACTACCACTTACCCTGTTCTTTTCTGTTCCCTTTAGGTTCCTATGTGGCACTTTTCTCCATAGTGTCTGAGCATCTTCCAGCAGTGCATTAAGCAGGATGTTTAAGACCATCTGTCATGTGTTTGTTCTCTTATCCTCTCCCCAGGCAGGAGAAGAAATGTGTCCAGAGGAGTTTCTGGTTTTGGATTTTTTTTTAAATATACACACCTTGCTGTATATTTATGTTAGAGAAGAAGGTTAAATAAAGGACAAATGGTTGATATGCAGGATACTGAGGCATATTTCTCAGGTATTATTCTCAGAAGAGGAATTGCAGAGTATTAACCAGGGAAGGGCAAAAACATGAATTCTGATACCTGCTGTGGTGCACTCAGAGAAACCAGCATCAGCAAGGGTAACTCACATCCCAGAGGACGATTAGCAAGATAAAGAACTTCCTTTTGACCTTCCATGGGGCAAATCCAAATCCTATCGAATGTTGCAAAAAAGGGGAAAATAAATCTGGACTCCTCTTAATTCCCATTTAATGACATCCAAACTCTGCTGCCAGTATGAGAACAAGGGTGTTGCAATGAGGTGCTTTGGCAGGGTTGCCAGGGGATGTTTGCACATTGGCTGCCTGTTCTCAGAATGGTGCCTGACTCAAACCAATGCCAATACTTCCTAATCTCTTGCATGCAAAGACACGGAAAAAATAAATAAATCTCAAGCACTTGTAGCTGACAAACAGGACTCAAGAAGATTTCTGAAACAGGAAGTGAACAGAACATAGTCAGACGAGAGAGCATCCCCTGCTGTCTTACTTTGCCCAGGGCCACAGGTGTGAGATCTGCAGGGGTGAGGCTGCAGCACCAAGTTTTGGGCTTCCCAGACCACTGCCCCTCTGCTGCCAGCCCCAGGGTCCTAGCGACCAGCCTCTATGCAGGGTCCCACCACCAGTCTAGCTGTAGTGTGGTGAGATGAATGGGCAATGGTTAGAGGAGGGGTGCAGCGTAGCACCCCCACTCCAACAACTTTTCCAGTGCCCTTGTTCAGGGCTTAATTCTGTGAATATCAGTCATCTGGAGTAGCACTTTATAATACCATCAGTTGCACCATTTAGAAGAAGACCTCTTCTCTGGTAAGTTTATGAGTAAACATTGGTGGAACTGGACCCCGCATTAAAAGGTAGGGTTGCTGTTTCCATACTGCAAGTCTTTGTATAGATTCCCTGTTTTCCTTATCCCACTTTGAAAAAAGTGACAGGCACAATGTGCACATATAGGCACTATTAGTGTGCAGTGCAGTCTATCCTTCTCTATAGCTGTGCTTCTGCAGCTGACCATACTCCCTTTCCACCTAAAAAGAATTGCTATAGCAAAATGGAGATGCAAAGCCCATATCCTGCAGGACAGCTACTCAAGAGAAACATTACTAACACAAAGTGGGCAGATCATAACTGAGCTCAATTCTGTTTTCAGTTTAGTCAATGAGAATTTTGCCCTTGACGTTAACAGAAAAACACTATGTTCAGAATCTGACTTGTTTTAAAGCATGCTCTATTTTCCCAGAAACAAATCTTGTATATCCAGCACAAGATTTATTATTAAGTCATGTTCTGGTTTCACTTGAACACTTTGTTTTTATCATCATAAATTGCACTTGCTCTATTCCAAAAATTATTTTAACTAAAATCCTTTTGGTAAATACCAGTTCTCTATTAATCTGAACCAACCAAACAATAAGGATAGCACATTGTTTTAGCTTCTCTAAAATTCACTAAAACATTCTGTGTTTATAAGATTTTAGCAGTTAGAAACTGCTCAATAAAGCAGTGATAATTATCCTGGAAACCTCACCTGAAGAAAACAGACCTGGGGTTTTAAAAATACCTTTGCAACTAGAGAGAAAGCAAAAAACAACCAAACATACATGTGTAGGCAAGTATTTCATATGTTCTTTAATTCCCCCTGCTTTCAGAGATCTGATACGAATCTTAAATCTCCTGTCCCCTCTGATCCCTCATGATTTCCATGGAAAGTGTGCCAAAGTGAGGACTGCAGCCATGTCTTTTTGGAGGTGGAGTGTAAAGCAATCCTTTGTCTTTGCCAGCGGTGTGTGGAGACAGTATACAACAAGGCAGAAAGATTTTACTTATCAGTGCCTTAGACAACCATTTGTCAGTAGTTAATGGTATTGCAGGATGACTCATTCCCATTTCTAATATCTATAAATACAGGCCATGTGTACAAACACACTGTCTACATTGATTTTAAGCTGGTCTCTTTTAGTGCTGCCTACAAATAGCTTAAAATGAACCCAGTCAGATAAGGGCAGAAAATGATTACACAGTCACATATGGTACAGGGAGTATTTGAAAAACCAAAGAATACACAGCACAGAAACACTGATGTAGACAAGAATCAGTCATGATGAGAGATTCCAGTTTCCTCAGTTCCCAGCTTGAGTAATTCAGCTGGGTGTGATGAATCTCTGCCACAGAGTGTGTAGAAGTGTCTTCCATCTGCAAACTAGCTAGTTCCCTTGTCTCCATGGAGAGGAAAAACCAGAAGGTCTGCATAGTGGCAGGTTCTTTGATGCACCTGTTCTCCTCACCTCTTTACCCAGGAAATGTGCTCCATGCCACAGAGGAATGCACATACCTACCATGCCCTCCTAATCCTTGGACCAGCAAAGGTGGAGGCAGATTTTGCTTCTCAGGAAGCACCAGTATTTATTATAATAGCTAGTGGAGAACGAAAAAGTCAAAAATCTCAAATTTCCACAAACCAATAATACAAAAAGTATACTGTTGTGAGAAAAATCATTTGGACTGCAACATTTTACAGTTATGTACCTTTGTGCATACTTTAACGAAAAATCTAAATTAACGAATGGTAAAAGAAACATTTTGGCTCAGGCCACGCTAGTCCCTCCTTTTGGAGGGGGCATGATAATGTGGCACTTCAGCAGGTGTTAATGAGGTGCTGCCATGAATATGCAGCACCTCATTAGCTTAATGGTGGCCACGCATGATTTGAAAGTGCCACTTTTGAAACACACCCCGCCCACGTAGCCGGGGACCTTTCAAAACGACCCCAATTTTGAAAGCCCCTTCTTCCCAAAAACAAATGGATGAAGAGTAACTGACTCAAATTTAATCTCAAAGCAGTGAAAGGAGGCAAAATGGAATACGTGGAGGAAACTTTCCAAAACAGTAACAACCATCAGTTGAGGACATTAAGACTGATTGTCCAAGTAGTCTGCAAAGTCAAGGTAGTCTTTATAACTCATATGTACAATGTCTAATCACCTTTTCATTCACAGTCATGTAAATCAGGAGTAGCTCCATTAAAGCCAGTAGTTACACTTTTGTAAGAAGCACTGTCAGTGAGAGGCAATTAGACACCACAAACTGCAAGAAGGGTGAGAATTGAAAATTGCCTTATCCATGTAACCAGGAGGCTGTCCCTCATTGTTTTTGATGAGGAACTTGCCATCATGAACCATGTCTGATAAGTTCCAGATTATCCAACTGTTGTTCCTTTTACCTGGAGGATAAAAATGCCACTTGTGAAGCACGCAACAGCTTACACCTAAAAGTCTACCACGTGTGCACCTCTCCAATGCTCCAGGTAGTCCCTGGCTCCCTATTGGCTTTTGTCCTGCATTAAAAATCCTGGCCCCAGCCTGACCTTATTCAAATAAAGATGTCCACCCTACAGCTTCAATGAATGTCCCCGCCCACCCCGACCCCCACCCCAAGGAACTGTCCTATCTGATAATAGCATTCAATAGATGTGGTGATAGGCAAGAGAGAAACCCAGAAAAAGAGAGGGACGAGGAGATAAAAAAAAAACTCGAGGCAGAAGGTCAGAACATCCCCACCCAAAGAGGTCTTCATAGAACAGGGGACTGGACTTGATGGCCTCTCAAGGCCCCTTTCAGTTCTACAGTTTGTACCTCTCTGGTCTGGCACCCTCAGGATCTCAGTCATCCTGAGAGGGATTTTGCCAGACCAGAGGAGGATAATGACTTTCCACCTCTCCCCCAGTCCCTGACTGTCCCACTAGCCATTACTCCCTGGCTGGCTTGTCACTGCAGCAGGCTCCCTGGCCCCAGTGCTCCACCTTCCCCACCCAGGGGAAGCTGGTGCTCTGGCCCAGTCCCCACGGAGATGTTGGAGGAAGCCAGCACTCCAGCCCTAGCCCCTGCAGGGCTGCCAGAGAACATTGCCTCTAGCCCCAGCCTCACTGACCCCCCACAAGACTGCCAGCTGGTTGCCCTCCTGACCTGGCTTTCTGGTCCCGGACCAGGGATGTTTCCATACCAGGGAGTGCTGGTTTTAGGAGGTGCAACCTGTAGTATTCTATCTCCTGTAAACAGAGAGGGGACTTAGTATGCTCACAGAACAGTTGCCCCCAAGCCTTGCAGAACCTCCAAAATTCATGTGGTACCAAGGCCATCTGCATCAATGTTTTCTTTCCTAGTAGCAGTTTTGCCCCTGGCAGCCCTGGCTTCCTCCTCTCATAGCTCCATTAAAGCTACACTCCCAGGGACCCACTCTGTGCAAGTTTCTCTGTGGAGGTCAGGGGGTGTCCTGCAGAGTATTTGCTTCCTGGAGCTTTCTTCATCTCTTCTTGTGACCTGATCCAAACTGGAAAGTAGGGGGATACTTACCAGCCTCACTTTTGTCCTGTGCTCATGATTCTCTCTCTCAGCTTACACCCTGCACTTCATGAAGGCCGTGTCTACACTAGCAAGGTCTTTCAAAATAAATTTCAAATGAAGGTGCCCTTTTGAAATATCCTGTGGAGCATCTACACATAAAATGCATTCTTTCAAACAGAATTTTGAAAGAATGCGGGCCTCCTTTTGAAATCACTCTTTCATTCCCATTTCAGGATGTGCACCTTTTTGAAAATTCAGTTTCAAAGCAAAACACGTATAGAAGCTCTGCTGGCCGCTCTTTCAAAACTGCAGTCCTCCATGGTGCTGGGCAGCTGGAGCACAGAGATGCCCCTGCTAGCACAAGTGGGGCTCTATAATCTCTGCCACCAGCCTCATTTGAAGACACAGGGACCCAGAAACCCTGTGGCAGGAAGCCGAAAGCCTTATGAACCTCCAGCAGCTTGCTTACCCAGCGACACTACAGCTCAGCAAGGTACTCGACCAGTAGCATGGCCAGTGGCCCTGTGACCCGAGGGGCCCCCCCTCCCAGCCAGGAGAAGGCTCCTAGAAAGCCAGGCAGGGGCCTAAGAGGTCCCCATTCTGGAGCGAGGCCAAGATCAAAGATCTCTTGGGATTCTGGGGGGATGGAAAGCTCTTGCTCCACACCAGTGGTTGGTGCTGGAATGCCACAGCCTTCTCCCAGCTGTCAACTGGCCTGACCTCCAGAGGCCACACACAGCGCCGCCCCACCCACCACGACCACCACACAGCCGACCAAATGCAGAGAAAGTTAAGAATTGTGGTAGACATACTGTTGCCAGGCCTGGGGTATAGCCAGCCACTCGGAGCAGCAGCCACCATCTGCCCACGCTTTCAGCTCAACCTCCTCCTCCTTGAGCCCAAGTAGATGGCTACATCCTCCCACATGCTGGACTCTGCTGGGCCAGACCTGGAGCGCAACACCAAGCCCAAGGAGGTGCTGGGACCCTCAGCCCCTAGCATCCTCCACCCAACAGGCCCAGAACCCAAACCCCACAGTGATGATGAGGGCTCGAGTGACAAACCTGTGTCGCTCTGTTGGAGATCTCCAGCCAGGCCCCCTCCATCTGAGGCTCCTCCAAGTTGATGGAGGGACCTTCAGGTAGGTACCAGGCATTTCAGATACCCCAGCAGGTGGGGAGGGAGCACCTGCCTCTGCCAAATGTAGCAGCAGGCCATTCACATGGCTGCCAGTGCCAGTCTGGATATATCATGGATGCCCATGCTCCCTGGGCCTTGGAGGGGGCTGTGCACAGCACTCAGCACCCACTCCCTTGAACAGCACCACAGGCAGCATGGCCATGGAGGGAAGGTGGGGGACTGACCAAGGCCTGTACATACTCCACTGATGCAGGGTGTAATATGTTGGGGTTTCTGGGCACAGCTAAGGAGATCAATCCAAGGTATCCTTGCTTAAAAATGGGCCACTTTGAGTCCCAGGCTGGGATTTCCTTCTCACTAAGGCAAATCCAACCAGCCACAAAAGGACCTCTGCCAGCCCCGTTGGCCAGCCAGCAGCCACACAAGCAAACCCACAGACTTCTCAGCTGCTCTACCAGCCCAGGCCAACAACCTCCAACTCAGGGTGAGCGATTCTTAAAACCTATTTCATCAACACCACACAGGCTCCTCTGGGCCTGAAAGGGGACAGCCACAGTCCCCAGCCAACATATACTTGGATCTTACCCAAAAAGAACACGACTGCTCAAATCCTTTAGATCTAAACATCTACAGGTTTATTGGCAAAGTAAGAATGCACAGGGCTGGAGAGAAAATCTGTTAAAGTGATACTTTACATACATCAGTTAAAGTTACTGATGCAGGTCAATGATGTTCTATTCTGATTCTTAAAAATCTCTGAAAGCACACCCCACAAGGGGTATGATTCCAGTTTATATATTCTTAGTGGAGAACTGGAGATCTGGAAAACTGGAGCCAGCATTCTGGAACATGGAACCTTGGAACAGGAACAAGAACAAAGACAGGAACAAAAGACAAAACACCAAGACTACGTCTACACGTGCAGCCAACATTGAAATAGCTTATTTCGATGTTGCGACATCGAAATAGTCTATTTCGATGAATAACGTCTACACGTCCTCCAGGGCCGGCAACGTCGATGTTCAACTTCGACGTTGCTCAGCCCAACATCGAAATAGGCGCAGCGAGGGAACGTCTACACGTCAAAGTAGCACACATCGAAATAGGGATGCCAGGCACAGCTGCAGACAGGGTCACAGAGCGGACTCAACAGCCAGCCGCTCCCTTAAAGGGCCCCTCCCAGACACAGTTGCACTAAACAACACAAGATACACAGAGCTGACAACTGGTTGCAGACCCTGTGCATGCAGCATGGATCCCCAGTTGCAGCAGCAGCAGCCAGAAGCCCTGGGCTAAGGGCTGCTGCCCACGGTGACCATAGAGCCCCGCAGGGGCTGGAGAGAGAGCATCTCTCAACCCCCCAGCTGATGGCCGCCATGGAGGACCCAGCAATTTCGATGTTGCGGGACGCGGATCGTCTACACGGTCCCTACTTCGACGTTGAACACCGAAGTAGGGCGCTATTCCTATCTCCTCATGAGGTTAGCGACTTCGACGTCTCGCCGCCTAACGTCTAAGTTAACTTCGAAATAGCGCCCGACGCGTGTAGACGCAACGGGCGCTATTTCGAAGTTGGTGCCGCTACTTCGAAGTAGCGTGCACGTGTAGATGCAGCTCAAGATGGATACGGCAAGGTCCACTTTATAGTTTTTTTCTATGTGGAGGGAAATTTCCATTCTTCTCCCATAGGTCCTGGATTACCACCTGAGCAGGTGGGTTACTGTGCTGTGTTGCCATTCACTGAAGCCCAGGAGGAAAGGCTTACATTCCTGATATGTGTATTGGTCAGCCAGGCCTTTGCCTTAGTCCAACACCCTGGCTAGAGAGGCCAGCAACCATTCCTCCCATTGTGTATCTTATATCTAAAATATTGCTAATACAACTACAGAGCTAAAACCTATAACTTTACCAACCAACAAGATACAGACGTATCAGTAGCATACACAGATTCAGGGCAGCATCAGCTTTCATTAAACATCCCACACAGCCCCCGTGGCACAGTATTTGGTGCCAATAGACACATAAAATGGCTTCCATATCCAATGTAACAATCCAGTCACATCACATGAGGACCCCCAGTGACCGAGCCATCAGACAGGGGGTGAGGGGCACAGCCCCCCAGGGTCAAGTCACAATATGGAAGGGTCATCGCTCTCTCCTCTTCTGTCTCCACAGCTCCACCATCCAGGGGCCAGTCAAGCCCTGTACATGGCCAGAGAAGCCCTGCTGAAGAGGACAAGGAGGCTGGGACCCAGCCGCCTCCTGTGTCCATGTTAGGCTGCCACCAGGGTGTGCACTGGTGCCACCAGGGGAAGGAGGAAGCTGCCACCACCAGCCATGCAGCTGTCCTGCGGAACATGACCTCTGTCCTGCAGAAGTGGCTGGCGACAGAGTGGGATATCTGGGATCAGGTAGTGGGCAGCCTGGACACCCTCACTCAGGCCATGACCACCTTCCTGACCCAGCCTCTTGTCCGCTCACCAACCATCCCTGAAGACCCCCCTCAGCTCCACACACACAGCCCCAATCCCAACTGACTTCCCCCCAGCTGCCCTATGGGAACTGAGCCAGCAGATCACAGCCAGGGTGGGTTGTGTGGAGCCATCTCACCCTGTTCCACTGCTCCTCCTCCCCCTCCCATATCAAGACTGTGGCCGCAGCATCCCTGCCCCGCCCCTACCTCCCAGTGGTCCCAGCTGTGTCCTAGCTCTGATGAGGGGGTCCTGCAGCCAGCATGGCTCCTTGCCCTCCACCACTGTGGAGGAGTAAGACCTCCCCACCCCTACTCCAGGACCCCGCTCCAAGTTGCATTTCCCCCACCCCAGGACCCAAAATGTACATAATTACCCCCCATTCCCCAATGTAAATAGTTACTTGCATAGTTTGTCTTGGTCACACAGTTAGTATATTTCATTAAAGAGTTTATTTTGTCACCACCCCCATGTCACTTGTGAATAGTATGGGAGTGGCAATCATGGTGAAGGGTGCCTGGGTGGAGAGTCATTGGGGCCCCCAACTGAAGGCCTCCATGACCCAATTCCTGTCCCTTTGTGCCTGGCCAGTTGCCAGCTGCTCATAGCCGTGGCTATCCTTGGCAGCCCAACCCTGCATAAAAGGCTCATGCTTTACTTCCACAATATCATAGAGAGCACAGCATACCCCCACCATGGCCAGCACATTGTGGTAGCCAACCTCCAGACACGTTAGGTGCACCTAAAATATCCCTTCAAATGCCCAAACACCCTCTCCTCAGTGTTACGAGACAGGTTCAGATGCTCAGTAAAAAGCGTCCTGGCTGGGGTTGGTACGTCCTGTGTAGGGCCACATCAGCCATGGATGCAGGGGGTATGCAGCTTCGGTCACAATGCAGGGGGTATGGTGATGTCCCTGACTGAGAGGTACCATGGGGGCAGGGATGTAGGCCCACTCCTACACTCTGTGGCTGATCCAAGAGTTTCAAAAGACCTGGGCTTTGTGGATTTGCCCAGACCAGCCCACACACACATCCATAAAATGCCCCTTGGCATCCATGAGGGCCTGGAGCACCACAGAGTGGTACACCTTCTGGTTGATGGAGGCACCAGTGCTGTAGTCTGGAACCTGGATGTGGTGGGTCTGTGACCTGAGCATGGCTTACCTCTATGAGGATGGCCCTGATGGTGGCCTTGCCCACTCCAAACTGGTGGCCAACTGACTGATGGCAGTCCACAGTGGCCAGCTTCCGAAGGGTGATGGCTACTCTCTCCTGCAAGGGAAGCATGAGCCGTATCCAGGTGTTGTGGGGCTGGAGGGCTGGGTCAAGCCAGTGAAAGCTTCAGAAATGTTCACTTGGTCATGAACAAGTTCTGCAGCCAGCCATCATTGTCCCAGTCCCCCAGCACCAGCCACCTGCATCACTTGGTGCTAGTGGGGTAGCCCCACAGGTGCCAGATAACCCAGTGGAGGGGGCAGGGGCATCACCCCACAAAGATGGCCTGTAGGAGGGTGGCTATCTGGGTGGTCTCCCAGAGCCACTGGAGGACAGCTGCTAGCAATGTGGCCAGCAGGCTGACCATGGCCTCAAGAGGTAGAACATCAGGAGCTGCAGGGGGTCCATAGTGTTCTCCAACATGACGTCTCTCTGTGTTGGGTGTCTGCATAGCTTTGGGTGGAAAAGCAGCCTTTAGCATGTGCAGGACAAGGGTGCTTGCTGGGGGGGCTCTTTAAGGGAGCAGCTGTCTGCAACCCCCAGAAGGACTTTTCAGCCATGTGACCCAGTCCACTGTGTTTCCTGGACCTGTCTTTCAAGAAAGAGCACCTGGGCCATGTGGACAGTCTCTTTCTAAAGATCAGGCTGGTCTTTTGAAAGAGTGGATCAAAAGCTCAGTCCCTTTTTTGCGTTTAGACACACTCTTCCAAAAGGCAATCTTCCGGAAGATCACCTTTCAAAAGTGCACTGTACTGTAGACATAGCCAAAGAGTCCCCAGCAAAGCCTGAGGGGGAGGACAGCATGCTAGAGAAAAATTAAAGTTCTATCTGACCTCTGCCAACTCAGCATCTGCTCAGGGGAGGGCTCAGATCTGCCTAGGGAAGACCCTTCCCCATATCTCAGAAGGAAATAAGAGATCAGGTCAGTGTGACTTGGGAGACAGAATCAAAATCAGATAAGACTCTGCATAATGATAAATAAATGGCTATATAGGACACAGACAATGAAGAGAATCACATTGGAGAGAGACCTTAGAAATAACTATGGTTGCCAACTTTCCAGGATTGTCCTGGATCTTTCAGAAATTAACAATTATTCTTTTATTAAAAATTACATCCTATGATGAAAGCTCCAGAAATACATTGAAACAAAATCAGCAGCCCTAGAAAGAATATTAGTGAGAAAATCACTGAAGATTTTTAAGGGATTTTTTGTTAAGAGAAGCATTATTCATTGTGTCATCCTAATGAGGCAGCCTAATTTAACCAGTGAATAAAAATAAGTGACAAAGCAAACTTCTGTGGTTAAATAATTTGTTACTCTGATGCTAAATTATTGCTTGTAGCAAATATGTTCTTTGTTGCAATGAAAGTTTCATTTTAATTAAATGATAAAATGTTAAAACACACATTTTTGAACTAGCCTGCTAGAAGCCTTGCTTTTTCAGTAATTGTCATCTGGAGTATGCCTCCAAAAGTTAACAAACAAATTATCTTACAAATTAGAATTACATTAATGCTCCAGACTTCCACTGGTGCAATTTAAAATCCACATCAATTTAAAATCCACATCGCTTATTGAAAATGCATTTCTTACAGCCCAACCCCATCCCAGATTATTAAAAATAAAAATTTTCCTCTGATTTAAGTCTGGTTTTTTTCCCCTGTGGAGCTAAGATCTGGCTTTCCACCCACACTTAGTGCAACTGCTAACTCATAGTTATTTTTAAAAAAATATTTAATTAAAAAACCCACATACTGAAGAGGTGTTTGATTGCCATGAATCTCAACTATCTGGATTCCCCACCACTACCCCAAAGTGCAAGTTTGTTCTATGGCTTGGGAAGGAATTTTGACCTAAGGAAAAAGCTCTAGCTTTCCACTGAGCAATACTTGATGGATTCTGAGGATTCATTTTGCATGTTGAAACATGCCCAACTCTATTCATATGATCAATGCATTGCATCTTTAAAAGGATGTAAAATGGCAGAATTTATGCGTTTATAGTAGCTGTCAAAACTAGACTGAGGCCAAACCTGTAAGAGATGTAATGTGGTTTTGGCTTGGAATCTCCTTAAAGACAGGGGATTTCCTGTATAGTTTGGTGAATATTACAAAAAGCTCTAAATGAAAAATTAGGTAGGAGTGGGGAGTTATAAATCCATCACAGCTGCAAAGTGAATAGCTGTTTAGTTGAAAACTGCTTTGGTAGAGTTAGGGAACTACGTGACTTGTGGGAACGTGCCACATGTTTTCTAGCATTAACCTTTAAATTAGGGTTTATAAGGGACTGAGGAGATATGCTGGAATTCTGCATGGGGGTGAATTACACCTTGCCCCTGTGGTTCAAATCTGGCCTTCACCAGGTAGTTACAGGAAGCTGTAGCCATCTAAGAGATATTAAGGATCTCTGTGTCACGAGCTGGCATTAAACTAGTTGCTAATGGACACATTCTTGTCTGAATGGTTGGTATCCTTACAGCAGGATTATCCTGCTATGTTGACTCTCTCCTCAAATGCCATGCTGTCAGTACTCCTAGCTACCTTTGAGACACCACTGACTTCCTGAGGAAACTACAGAACAGCGGTAACTTTCCAGAAAACACCATCCTTGCAACATGGATGTAGAAATTCCTTACACCTATATTCCATGTAAGGATGGAGTACAAGCTCTCAGGAACATTACCTCGATAATGCTAAAGCATATCTGAGGACTGAGCTATTTGACTTTGTCCTCACCTACAACTATTTCCAATCTGGGGACAATTTATACCTGAGAGTCAGCAGCACCCACTTGTGCCCCACAGGATGCTAACATTTTTATGGCTGACCTAGAACGTTTCCTCAGCTCCTGTCCCCTAAGCACTCTTCCTCTACTTACGCTATATTGATGACATCATCATATGGATCCATGGTAAAGAGACACTTGAAAAATTCCACCAGGATGTCAACAATTTCCACCCCACCATCAATCTCAGGATGGACAATGACACACTAGGTCCACTTCCTAGACACTGCAGTACAAATCAAGGATGGTTACATTAATTTCACTCTATACCAGAAACCCACTGACTGCTATTCTTACCTACTTGCCTCTAGCTTCCATCCAAGACACATCACACAACCCATTGTCTACAGCCAAGCCCTGAGATACAATCATATCTGCTTGTGACAGGGTGTACCAGCCTCACACTGGCCAGGGAGTGGGGGCTGGGCTTACTGAGTGGAGAAGGTCCCTTCCTCACAGCCCTGCTGGGCACACTCCAACTGCAGCCTGGTATAAAGGTCAGAGAAGCCAGTCAGTGGAGGCTAGCCACCAGCGGGGATAGGAGCTTCTGTCCTAGCTTGGGAGCGGCAGCCTGAGGAGGAGGAGGAGCAGCAGCCTCATCAGTGCTATGCACCTGGAATGGGGTACAAAGGAGCCCACAGCAGGGAACCAGGAGGCTAATTCATTGAGCTTTGCAAGTTGTGGAGGGACTCCCTGCAGAGCAGGTCATTGTAGGCACACCCACTACTGACGGAGCCCTGGGCTGGAGTCCAGTGGAGAGGAAAGGCCTGGGCTGCCCTACCCCCATCCCTGGGACCCCACGGAAAGGGGAGTATGATCTGCTAAGATTGACTAGGCCACCAAGGCTGGCTTAACGGTAATGTTGACTAGGCCACTGAGGCCAGCCTGACTGTTAAATTGAGCAGGCCACAGAGGCTGGCCCACTGTATCAGTTAGGCTGTGGGGCCTGACCATGGGGTATAAGCCCTCAGAAGAGCATGGGACTGGAGGCCCTGCCACACTGCTCCAATCCCACTGATAGAGACAAAAGCCTACAAGATCTTTATCAAGCATTCTTAAAACTTAATTACCCACCGGGGGAAGTAAAGGAAGTTTGACAGAGCCAGAAGAATACCCAGAAGTCACCTACTTCACAACAGACCCAACAAGGAAAATAACACAACATCACTTGTCACCACATATAATTGACAACTTAACCCCCTCCAGCACATCACTGACAATTTGCAACGTATGCTGGAACACAACACCTTACTCTCACAGGCCTTGGGTCACTGGCTCGTACTCTCCTACAGACAGTTGCCCAACCTCAAGAAAATACTCACCAGCAGCCACACAGCATACCACAGAAACGCTAACTCTGGAACCTATGCCTGCAACAAACCATGTTGCCAACTCTGTTCACATAGCTATACAAGCAACACCATCACAGGATGTAACCACATCAGCCACACCATCAGGAGCTCATACACTGGCATGTACATCAGACAAACCAGACAGTCTCTGCACCAAAGGATGAATGGATATAAATCTAACAGGAACTGGAATACACATAAACCAAAAAGGGAACACTTCAATCTCCCTGGACATTCAATAATGGATTTAAAAGTAGCCATTGTTCTGCAAAAGAATTTTACCGCACAATTACAGAGGAAGACATCTGAATTGGAACACATTTGCAAATTCGACACTTAAATTAGGCCTTAACAGAGATCTCACTTATCTTACGCATTACAAAGGCAATTTCCCCACCTTTGATATTCTCAGAAACAGGACACATCCTACTTAACTTAATTTGCTTTATTTACTGGTCCTACCAGTGATAGGCAGCCCCCGTTTTTTTCCTCCTTCCTTCTTCACCACTCCCTCCCCAGCTATGTAACAGTCTGCTCTGAGGTCAGCGACCTTTCAGAGGCAGAGTGCTAAAATCTGACCTTTTGACCTTTGTGTACTGTTCCATGCCGGTGATAGTTTTTAAAATCACTAATAGTCCTACTCACAATAGCTTGATTAATAAATTAAGATGCAGAGCTTTACCATGTAGGTGGTGATTGGTAGAATTAGCTGGTCTTTTGTTAGTCCACAGGTGGCCTGGCTTTGAGCTAGCTACTAGCTGCATGGGGAAGGAGGGGTGGGGCTGAGCTCCCACCTCACAAGCCAATGAAAATCATCTTCTGTGCCACTCTTGGCACCTGTGCCGGGGATTGCTGACCCCTGGTCTACTCCAATCATCATGAAAGCTCATGACCTAATAAATTTATTAGTCTTTAAGATGCTTACAGGACCGATTGTTATCTGAATGGAGTTATAGGATGATTTTATTTATTAAACAGCCTTTAATTTAACAGCTTTATATTCAAAACTGTGGGGAAGAGAAGGCCACAGTGGATTAAAAAAACCTTAAACATTATGGATTATGTCTTCTTCCTCAGTACAAAGACATGAGATGAAAAGAAGAATCAGTTTAGACTGACAGTCTTTGGAAACCTGCATTGCAGCATGCTGACTAAGCTAGACAGCTGAACACTTACGATACCTGGGTAGTGTTAGTCACTTTAAATGAAGCGTAAAAGAGAAACACAGACATGCACAATGAAAGTGGAACAGAATGAAGAGGGCTAATAAACAGGGATACAACTGTGACATCAAAAGCAAAGAAACAACAAATAAGTAAAGGAAAAAACAAAAAAAAACAATCAGGAGGACATTTTGGAGATCCTTGATAAGCTGAAACAGAGTTGGCCATGTTTAAAGCTAAGGGACTATATCCAATATTTTGATGGAGGGCCACATCCTGGCCTGATTTACACCTGTGTAATCTCATGGTGCCAGAATCTATATTCTTTTAACCCAGTGCAGATACCCTGGCTTACTGAAGTTATTTGTGATAAACTTAAATATGAGTGGGAATCAGACTGACTTCAACATGGTCATTTAGGGTATAAATTGGCAGAATTCAGCCCACAGCATGGAAACCCAGGTAAAGTTCAAGATGGCATAATAAAGGAAAAAACAGATATGAAAAGTACTTTAATTTTGTAAAGGAAGATCAGGAGTTTTCAGTTATAGGCACAAAAATGGGAATGAGAATTTTGTTCTGATTAGACAAACAACAAAGAAGCAGAAAAGACAAACGTGCTAAATATAATCCTATTGCAAGAGATACAGAGATGAAAACCAGCTGAAATATAAAATGGTTTCTTTCCTGGGGGTAATCTTTGTGGCTTCTTGAGATGCTATACACCTTGCAATGTGATTTAATTAGATGAGTAGCTCTGTATTGTTACCCAACCACATAATCACATTAGAATTTGACTTACTTTTAACCACCGTCAAAAGCTAATAAAGGGTCAAGACACTATCTAGCTTTTGTTCTCTATGTCTCTTTGAACTGTTTGGGTGATTTAAAATAGGAATTTTTGTAGTGTTTGTTCAAAAGCAAAACTCCCAAAGGTAATAAAACTGAAATTGTGTTTATATCTATGCTATCCTGAGCAAATAAATGAGTAATATAAATTAGTGTTTAGCATCAAATATATGTATTTATGTATTTTTACCTGCTTTCAGATACAGTATGAGCTAAAACTTAGTTTATAACAGTCTAGGCAACATTTTAATAATATACAGTGTGAACATTTTACATGTTTTGTCACCGACCAACACAGAATGTTGTTATAATACTTTCAAGATCTTCATGCTTACAGTTTAAACTCTGGATGCCCTTCTTTATGCACATTTGCCTACTAATCCAGCTGTGCTCTTGACTGTAATGACATCATGTTGCAGTGAGTTCCACAGGCTAACTGGCTGTGTGTAAAAAAGAAATTCCTTCTCTTAGTTTTTAATTTGATTTCAATGCCTCCTGATTCTTGTATGGAGAGAAAAAGAATCACACCCATATGCCTTCTCTGAAGTATTAATTGTTTTCTCTCTCTCTCAGAACCAATATTATTTATTTCCTCTCTAATGCATTTTCAGTTTTCAGTCTCTTTACAGATGTTTTTCCTTGCCTCTAACCATTCTTGTTGCTTCCTTCTGAACTCTTTATATTTTTACTATATTCTGAGACAGAATAAACAGAATCAAAGACAATATTCTATTGTTGGTTATATCATTAATTTGTATATTGGCATAATTTTTAGTCTTATTCCATTCCTTATGTATCTTGCTTTCTTTTTTCACCACATTTGCACCTTAAGCACAGGTCTTCAATTTCATTTTGATAGCCCAGATGTTTTTCTTTAACTCAGGATGGTGCTATATCCTAGTGGGCAGCACCTGGATTAGGCCATATGAGATCTAAGATCAAGTCCCAGTTCTGCCCGTTTTGCTGTATGATTTTGGGCAAATCACTTTTCCTGTACTTCAGTTTTCCCATCTCTATTAAGCAGAGATGACAATACTGAGCTGCTTTGTGACTGATGAATGAAAAAGCACCATGTAAGACCAAGTTATTATTACACCTCAGTTCTTCCATTTAATTTAGACTACAGTAAGGTGTTTGGTTCTGTACCATTTGTTGTTACAAGACAATAAGTGTAACAACATACAATGGTGAAAGGTGAAACAAATGCAACTCAGTTTTTACCCTTTCCTTGTATTACTCGATCACCAGACAGAAATAGTAAGTTATATTACTGATGATGTTTCCTTATGGTATATTTTTAGACTGAAATACAATGACTGTATATACCCAATATGGTAAGACAGTGCACATTCTTTTGCGGACTGCAGTTAATCAGGAAGGCACACTTTCTATTTAAGCACAGGGTATTATCAAAGAGTCTAGGAATTTTTGCAGTGCAGTGTGAAGTGCTGAATTGTCATGCACAGTAAAGATAGCAAGTAACACTTCTCTAGGAGTATGGGATGAAGTGGAGTTACGAATGACTCACCATAAGGGCTTTTTGCTCCCCCTCCCCATTTCCAGGAAAGCCAATTTGGCAGACAATAGAAGTAGGAAAGCTGGAAGCTTTTAGTTCTCCCCTATAGCTAACAAAATGCCTAGTAGAGATGCAGGGAGCCAGCTTAAAAGCACAGTGTCTGATAAGATGAGCTACTGAGAACCAAGAGGGAAAAAAATGTGGTGCCTGCTGAGTTGAAACGGAAGTAATGTAAAAAGGAGGTGATCATAGCTCAAAACAGCCTGCACAGGGACTAAGGAAGGCGTGTAAGGTGAAAAGGGGAAATTGCTGTGTTAGCTATAGTTTGAGATGAAAACTGGAGTTATTCAAAAAAAAGAAAGTTCTCCATTCATAGTCAATTTCATGCTCTATTCATCTCACAAGGAATATAGGCAAGGATCCTGAGACATACTGAAGCACATGTATAATGAGAAGCGGGTAAGCAATCATATTAAAGGCAACAGGGATGCTCATAGCTTCTCATTGCCTTCAGTTGAGCAACATGCCTGCTTTAAGTTATGCACATTCTAGCAAGGGCCCTCTGACCCAGGCCACCAGTTGGTTCAGTCTCTCACCCCTTTCCCCCAGGGGCTGGGGTTTGCAACGGGTCTCTGTGGTAGGAAGCCCAGCCACACCTCCTGGGACTCCCTCTCCTGCTGTTTCTGACTTGACGCTGGTATGTCTTGCTCTCAAGATTTTCCTCTCTGGATAGCTTTCCTACATCTCTCCTCCCACCTCTCTCCTACCTGCCACTTGTGGAGAGTTTTTAAAGGCCTTCATCAAGCCAACCATGGAGTCAGCTGGCCCCAGTTTGCCTGAGTCAGCTCCCTTCCTGCTGCTTCTAACTGCCTTGCTGCCCTATGCTTCTTCTCAGCAGGTCTTTCCCCCTTTTTGGGCTGCCTTTCTCCCCGCTCTAAAGGAGCCTCTGGCCTGGCCCTGCCACAACATGCATAAATACTTTCTTGGAGCAAGGTCCACAGTCCACACTTCTAGTCTGAGCCTTCCTATTAGATTATGCAAATGACTGACTTAACTTTCTTGATGAATTATTACCACAAGTTCTATGGTATACATCATTTCAATTGTCTATATCTCCCTTACTGTCTGTCCCATACAAGGTTACGTTTACACTAGCCCCTTTCTTTTGGAAGGAGCATGGTAATGAGCGAGTTGGGAAGATGCTAATTAGGTGTTACCATGAATATGTGGCACCTCATTAGCATAAAGGCAGCCTCATGCAATTCAAAAGCGCCACTTTTGAATAGCGCACGACCTGTGTAGACAGGAGCCTTTTGAAAGGACCTCCTGGACTTCAAAAGCCCCTTCTTCCTATTTAGTTTTAGGAAGAAGGGGCTTTTGAAGTCCAGGCGTCCTTTCAAAAGGCCCCCATCTACACGGGAGGTGCGGAATCACGCACAGCAGCCATTATGGTAATGAGTTGCTGCATATTCATGGCAATGCCTCATTAGCATCTTCCCAACTCGCTCATTACCACTCCTCTTCCAAAAGGAGGGGGCTAAAGTAGATTCAGCCCAACTGTATAGGCCTATTAAAAAAGAAGCAATAAGCAAAACTTGCTAGGATTTATCACATCCTAGAGGTCCAGAGGTACTACTTGTCCTGACAGGCTTTGAAGAGCAGGGAGATGTACAAAGCATATGAGAATTTCTTAAGCAGAAGAGGGCTAAACATACTACAGCCACCCAAACAAATTGTTTTCATTCCCTAATGCTATTACTTGCAGTGGCTGCTCCCTGTAATTACTATTAGCATCAGCAGGGAGTCAGTGGTGGGAGATGGAGACAGATACATTACCCCCTAACCCCCATGTATTTGACATCCTGGAGAAAATAACTATTTCAGAGTCCGGTGAGACACTCTCAGTAGGAGGATAGGAGAAAACAGCAGAAAGAGAAAAGACAGATCTTCTCTTTTCTGTACTAAACATTCCAAACATCCCGTAACTTTAAATAGATCTGCATTTTAAATAACTTTTAAAAAAATTGCTGGAACAGAATGCTGTTTGACTTAATGCAGCTGGGTCCCTGGTTGTACTATTGTTCAAACTCCCACACTCAGTGCAATCATTTACAGAAACTTCTCTTGGAAAAGAGTCAGAAGGGCTTAAAGGAGAGGGGGAATTCTAATAATTGCATAGGTCTTTTGGGGTTTCTGAGTTAAGCTGAAGAGACAACAATGGGCTATAATTTGAAATTGTGCAGGAGGGAATGTTGACTAAGTAACATGGGTGATTTTAAAGGTGAGAGGTTATGTTTTTGCTTATTAATAATGCTTAGTGATTTTCATTTATGGAGCTCACAAGCATTTAGAAAGGAAGACAAGTATAATTATTTCCATTTTACTGAGAGGGAAACTGAAGAACAAGTGAAGTGACTTGCCAAAGATCATACAGCAAAGCTGAGACCAGAATACAGGGTGAAATCCTTTCTCTGCTGGAATCAATTGGACTTCTACCATTGTCTTGAAAATAAAATACGCCAAGGAAAACCCCATCAGGTTTGGATGGCAGCAAGAATACAGACATACTCAAACATATTGCTGAGGACTGGGTGAAATCTTGCAGAGGAAGCAGGAAACATACGTAGCTTGTGTAATTACATGTTTTTCTAAAAGAAAACATAGGCATTTTATTCTGGAACAGTTTTTGCTATCGAATGGTTGCCTGAATTAGCTACTAGAAAATACCCTTCTTGTCCAAACTGATCCTAACTTATATTTATTACTTCAGCATATCTAAACTGATCTACATGCTTGTGATGGGTAAAAAGGTCTATTAAAAATCAAGCACTGTTTACTATACTTGATTTTTTTCCCTATAAGTTATGGTGTTTCTCACAAGTGGCTCCCAAGTCTAATTCATCCTCCTGATTGTTGATTTAGTTGTTTTGTTTGTTTTAAAAGCCTAACTGTGCAAACAACTGTAAATCATTTCACATAAATAAATAAATAGTGTGTTAGTTGGGGGTGACACTATTTATAACGAACCTTCATTTGCAGCTGAGTTTCCTACTGCATTTAAAAAAAAGCTGTTCATAAAGCTGAGTCAGAGACCGTAAAAACATGAGCTTGCGGAGTTATGCTGAGATGGACCCGGAAAGATGGCTGTGACATTTAGTGGCTGCAACACCACTGGAACAGTAACTCCTCCAGAGGAAGTGGTAATGTGCTTACTCAAATTTTCTACCCTCCCTCAGGTTCCTGCACTGACAATCTGAAAGTCTTCAGCAGGCCTAAATCTGGAGACAATAATGCTCCCCTACTTCCTTACTCAGGAAGCTTTAAATTACAAAGGGTGGGTCACTTAACTTGCTACTCATTCAGTTTCCCTGCTTCAGCTATCAATAAATGGCCGGGATAAAGTATATGGATGCTGCAATAATAATTGTGTTACCTTGACATATCTGCAGCTACTGCATCATACCTCCTCACATACTGTAGATATGGTAAAAGGTTTTAGAAGCATAAATATTTATAAATACTTGCAAGCAGTAATTTAGGTACTGATGTTATGTTCAGGCATTTATCAAACTGACCACAAAGCTTTCCTCTGAGAAACAGAAATTGTCCACTGCATTCACCCAGACAGATTGAGTTAGCAAATAAAGTAGGAACCAGTTTGAATCACCATGCAGGGACTACCAGAGGTCTAATGCTTGTTTAGATTATTCTAGATTCTCCCTTCTTTTTTAATGGAATGAGAAGCCTCACAAGAAGACGTTCTAATGAATAATTACAACCCAACCCAAAACATTGGATCCAACCTCTGAATTTTGGGAATCCCGAAAGGTTAAGAAGCCAAACATAGACCTGGATCACCTTTATTACAAAACTTTATATAAATGGTATGAACTCTTTCCAAACATCCCCAAACTTCTGAGGTAGTTAGGGAAGGGGTAGTTTCACAATTCCTATTTGAATTTTGCTTTGTAGATCCATCTCTCATAATAATCTAGTCCTGTTCCAGTTAACACATGCAGGCTACGTCTACACGTGAAGCCTACATCGAAGTAGCCTATTTCGATGAATAGCGTCTACACGTCCTCCAGGGCCGGCAACGTCGATGTTCAACTTCGATGTTGAGCAGCCCAACATCGAAATAGGCGCAGCGAGGGAACGTCTACATGCCAAAGTAGCACACATCGAAATAGGGATGCCAGGCACAGCTGCACACAGGGTCACAGGGCAGACTAGCGCTTCCAGGGCAACAGCTAGCCACTCCCTTAAAGGGCCCCTCCCAGACACACTCAGCCTGCACAGCACGCGGTCTGAGGAGCCATAGGCACACAGACCCCAGGCGCCGCAGTCATGGACCCCCAGCAGCAGCAGCAGCTAGAGGTCCACCCAGCCCTCCTGGCAGGAGCAGGGCTTGCCCTGACCCATGCCATGTGGGAGGCAGCTGAGCACCTCCTTGCCCCAGCGGAGGAGATGCCCCCAGGGCAGCAGGGCTCAACCCCTACCCCCGCAGCACACCGCTCCACTCCCCGCCTCACACGCCGGCGGCTGTGGAGCTACCCCACCAGCACCGACTGGTGGGAGTGGCTCGTGCTTGGGGAGTGGGACGACGACCACTGGCTCAGGAACTTCAGGATGACCCGGCAGACATTCCTGGAGCTGTGCCAGTGGCTCACCCCCACACTCAGGCACCAGGACACTGCCATGCGGCGTGCCCTCACAGTGCAGAAACGGGTCGGCATCGCTGTCTGGAAGCTGGCCACTCCGGACAGCTACCAATCCGTGGGCCAGCAGTTTGGTGTCGGAAAGGCCACCGTCGGGGCTGTCTTCATGGAGGTAAGCGAACCCACGGGGGGAGGCCAGGGCAGGGGGGCCAGGGCAGGGGGGCCAGAGCAGGGCAGGGCAGGGCAGGGCAGGGCAGGGCAGGACCACGCACACCCTGCTCACCCCTCATTGGTGCCGTCCCATGTGCTTTCTCTGCAGGTTGTGCGTGCCATCAACGCCATGCTCCTGCACAGGCTCGTGAGGCTGGGGGACCCAGATGCCACCATTGCCGCCTTTGCCACCCTGGGCTTCCCCAACTGCTTCGGGGCTCTGGATGGGACTCACATCCCCATCCACTCCCCGCATCACAGTGGCGGACGATACCTCAATCGCAAGGGCTACCATTCTGTCGTCCTGCAGGCCTTGGTGGACAGCCGGGGACGTTTCCAGGACATTTACGTGGGCTGGCCTGGCAGCACCCACGACGCCCGGGTTTTCCGGAACTCGGGCCTGTGCCGCCGGCTGGAGGGGGGGACCTACATACCCCAGCGGGAGATTCCTCTGGGGGACACCACCATGCCCTTCTGAGTCATCGCAGATGCGGCCTACCCCCTCCGGCCATGGCTCATGCACCCCTACACGGGCCATCTCTCCGCTAGCCAGGAGCGCTTCAACGAGCGCCTGAACCGTGCATGCCAAATGGTGGAGCGCTCATTTGGCCGCCTCAAGGGACGCTGGAGATGTCTCCTGACCCGCCTGGATGCGGGCCCCAACAACATCCCCCAGATTGTGGGTGCCTGCTGCGCCCTGCACAATTTGGTTGAGAGCAAGGGGGAGACCTTTCTCCAGGGCTGGGCTGCGGAGGCCGGCAGGGCACACGTCCAGCCACCTGCTGCCCCCAGTCGGCAGGTGGACCCCGAGGGGACCCGGGTCCGGGAGGCCCTGAGGGCCCACTTCGACGAACAGGCCACTGGGTGAACTCTGCCCAGGCCCCCTACTGCCCGCCCCTTCCTCCCCCACACTCCTGCCCCAACGCCCACACCATGGAGCACCCCACCGCCCCCCCGTCCCACTTGTCCTGGACAAATGACAGCGCGCACTTGTGGCTGAACGTAATTTTTTTTTTTTCTTTCCGAACCTTTTTTTTTTTTGGAGGTAAATAAATATGTGAACCACAAACAGAAAACTAGGTACAAACGTTCAACAAAAGCAATATGTACAAAAATAAAACAATCCAAAGAAACAACTGTGTACCATAAATAATAAAAAGAAAACCAGGGAGGATAAAGGGGAGAACTATTTACATGGGGGGGACGGGGCAAATGGGGGGACCAAAAAAACAGGGTCCAACTATATACAGGGGGGGGGCCACGTCCCGGGCCCCTCGCCCCTAAAGCCCGGCACTGGGCGTGGCCGGCCGGGAGCCCCGCCGCGCTTGCAGCCTGGTCCGTGGCTGGGTGGGAGCGGGCTGGACCAGAAGGTATGGGGGCCGGCGAGTGTCAGGTGGCTCCAGGGGTCCCTCGGCGCTCTGGCCCTTGCGGGTGGGTGGCGGGGCGATGGCGGACGGGCCGGCGACGGGCGGAGCAGCTGGTGGTGGGGCTGCAGGAGCGGGCAGGGCGGGCGATGGTTCAGCCGGGGCGGCATGGGGGGGCCAGGTAGTCCACCAGGGGGTTAAATGTCTGCATGTAGGCCCCCCATGCCTCCTGGCGCCAGGCCAGCGCCCGCTCCTGCAGCTGGAGGTGCTGCTCCGCGACCTCCAGCTGCCGACGGAGGATGGCCAGCAGCTGGGAGTCCGTCGCCGGCGGCGGTTGTAGGCGCGGGGTCTGCCGTCTAGCCCACCGCGGGGCCGGTCGGTCCTCGGCCGAGGGGCTGCCCTGGAGCGATGGTCCCGGAGGGCTCTCCGGGACGACTGACGCCTCGCCGGCGCTCTCTTCCGGTCCTTCTGATGGTGCAGGTGCAGGACACAGGAGAGGAGGGGGGGAAGAAGAATGGAGACAAGCGTTAGTGTGGGCCCCGAGCCGTGGCCTTTGTCCCCCCAGCCCTGTGCTGCAGGTTCCCCATCCCCGTCCCCAGGAGATGCTGCTGTGATGGATGGGGTTCAGGGGTCCCCCTGCCCTGCACCCCATCCCCTAGTGGGAGCGACTCTCACTTCACCCCGCAGGGTCTGACAGCAGGAGAGGTTTCTTAGGCCACAGATGGCCAGTTTCTGCCAGGAGTGACAGCACCAGCTGTTGGAAGAGACAGTCCTTCCAACCCGTCGTGGGGAGAAGACCCCAAGGGGGGCCCCTCTGGGATGCAGCTTTCCCCCTCCTCAGGCTGACTGCCTACCAGCTCTCCCTTCCCCTAGCCTCTACCTGTGGCCCCCGCCCTTTCCCCCCAATTCCAAGCCAGCTTGGCTCCTCCCTCCTGTTTGTTCAGGGCAGAGGTGTCACCTGCCAGCTGTAGCGCCAGGATCCTCCTTTGACCCTGGGAGCTCTTCGGCTCTTGTGGCTCATATGTAGCCTGAGTCTCCCTTTGGCACTCCCCCCACTCCATCACATGCTGCTGTTGCGGGGTGTCCCACCCCCTCCTCCCGGGGGCCCCTCGAGGTTCTGCTCCCCCCTGGCCCGGGGATGGGGCATGGCACTGTCATGCGGGGTGGGGGGGGAGGCAGGGGCTGATGCAGTGCTGTGAGGGCCATGGCCCTGGTGTCCTTGGGGCCATGGCCATGTGAGCGTGTGGGGTGCCCTGGACACATCTCTGTTACCCCCGCCCTTCAAGCCCCGGGGTGTCCACCAGAGAGGGGTACCTACCTGTGGGTCCGCTCCCACGGTCCGGAGATCCCCGGGGGTCGGAGGCCCTGCTGCTGCTCCGGGATGGCAGGAGGAGGATCTGCAGGCTGGATTCTGCAGAGGAGGAGCCCCCCTCCTCCTCCTCCTCCTCCTCCTCCTGCCGCGATGTCCCGGGGGTGGCCTCCGGGGGGGGGCCCCCAGGGTGCGGGGCTTGCCTCCGGGGCGGACTCCGGCTGCAGGGCCTGCTGGGGCTCCTCAGCCGAGGTGTCAAGGGTGGCCGGAGGGGAGGAGGTGTGCCGGGAGCCCAGGATGTCCCTGAGCTCCCTGTAAAAGGGGCAAGTGACGGGGGCGGCCCCAGATCGGCTGGCCGCATCCCGGGCCCGGGAGTAACCCTGCCGCAGCTCCTTGACCTTACTCCTAACATGGTCAGGAGTGCGGGCAGGGTGACCCCGGGCAGCCAGGCCGTCGGCCAGCAGAGCGAACGCATCCGCGTTCCGCCTCTTGCTCCCCATTACCTGGAGCACCTCCTCCTCGCTCCAGAGCCCCAGCAGGTCCCGCAGCTCGGCCTCCATCCAGGAGGGGCCCCGCTGCCGCTTCCCAGCCTGGCTGCCCCTCTGGCTGGGCTGGCTGCCCTGGCTCCCCTTGGGGGGGGTCCCCCGGGGACGCTGGGGGGGCTGCCGGGTGGCCATCGCAGCTCTGTGGGGCTGAGGGTGGTGCAGGCTGGCCGCGTGCGCAGGCTGCAGCCTGCACATTCCCTCAGCTTCCTGCAGAGGCAGGGAGGGGGAGGGGACCTTTAAGGGGCCACTCCACACGGCCACCAGTGAGCTGAGGGGCTGGAGAGAGCGTCTCTCAACCCCCCAGCTGATGGCCGCCATGGAGGACCCAGCAATTTCGACGTTGCAGGACGCAGATCGTCTACACTGTCCCTACTTCGACGTTGAACGTCGAAGTAGGGCGCTATTCCTATCCCCTCATGGGGTTAGCGACTTCGACGTCTCGCCGCCTAACGTCGAAGTTAACTTCGAAATAGCGCCTGACGCGTGTAGCCGCGACGGGCGCTATTTCGAAGTTAGTGCCGCTACTTCGAAGTAGCGTGCACGTGTAGACACAGCTGCAGAGTGTTATCCTTCCTTCTGCTAGGTCTCAGCTTTTTCATCATAATACTGCCAGCTCTTATATGACCCTAACTTTTCATGCTTAGCGCTCAAAGTATTTTCTGAAGGAAGGTAAGTGTCACTGACCCTCTTTCACAGAGGGAGCGACTCAGATACAGAATTGACTGCCCAAGGTCGGCCAGCAGGCCAAAGCTGAGGGTGCTTCACATCTGGTTGTTTCAAAAGCACATTCCCCAAATCTTAGTGTAGTGACTACCCTCTGTTTTAAATGAATTCTCATTGTTTGCTCTAAAAAGTAAAAGCGCTCAGTAAGGAATGAGCACCTGTACTGTGCATCAGTGACATTTCAATTCATGAGGCACTGCCCACTCAGAATTAACTGAGGGTTATATAAATTGCAACCTAATCCTGCCTGCCAATCCCAGAATATCACACACAGCTCACTAAGTTAATGTTATGGTGATTCCAGAGTAGAGTGACCATCGGTCCCGTATTAGGCAGGATGGTCCTGTATTTGGGATACCAAATAGGCATCCATGCTTATTTTTTAAAAGGGACTCATTGTCCTGTATTTGAGCCATCCCCCAGCTCACCTTTTCTGCCAGCAGCTACACAGGAGCAGTTGCTGGCAAGGGAGTCACTTCCCCAAGCCTCAGGGAAGCAGCAGGAGCATGGGCAGCTGCTGTGTTCCTGCCACTTCCCCAGGGCTCCCTTGCAGGGCCGTCAGCTGCCGCTCCCCCGGGGCTCCGAGGGAGCTCCAGTGACTGCCACTTCCTTCCGGGCTCTCCCGGGCTTGGTAGAGCAGGGAGGAGACACCCCTCCCTCACAAATCTCCCTGGACCATATTTGGGACAGGGAGATATGGTCACCCTATTCCAGAGTGATTCCACTACATGTGGCGCAAGTCTCACAGCTTCCTTCTGTGACTGTGGAACAATGTATACAAGTATAGCAGTCAGAGCAAAGTAACAAAGCTGAGAACTTCAGGGCTAAATTCAAGGCCAAGGTGACTAAGCAATTTATTAGCAGTGCAAAGAGAGTGTGTTTTCTTAAGTGCTCCATGGTGTAACATACACCCTGCTACACCTCAATCTATAAACCTAGAAGATACACATAAGGGCAAGTTCTTGAATGAGTTCTGGATCCTTTGTGCATTCATGTGCTGTTCCTTCTCACATGAGCTGCTGATTGTCCATGGGGGATCATAAGTTCATTGCTGGAAATTAAAATAGTTTGATTCCTCCTTCTCACCACCTCCATATGCCTCAGAGTGTTGGGGTGAAGTGGAGGTGTTAGCTCCCCCATGCTGGAGGAATTTTTATGTGGCTCTTTCAAAATATATTGATGCAAATCAGCTCAAGTAATTATCAGCCTGTGCACTGGAAATGTAGCCAAAAAATATTTTGTCACCATTGCACTGACACATGGTCAGTGCTTTAACCATGTTTGGATTATTAAACTGAGCCACCTACTTCATCATCATCATCAACAACCACGTGGGCTCAGCGCATGTTCATGTCCAATGCCTCCCTCACTATTTCCTTCCATCTTTTCCTGTCCAGTCCAGAAGGGTTAGTTTCTGTAGACTGGTTCCACACCAGTTGACTATAACGTCTACTTATTCTCTATGGGGTTTGCCTCTTCTGTTCAAGCCATCCATTATGTCATATACTGGTGTCTTGATTTGTTGTAATTTCTGCAGATATGCCCAAATAGCTGTAGCTTCCACTGTATAACCTTCTTCACTAGGTTCTCTTCTGGCTGTATCTTCCTATATTATTCCTCATTGGTGACCTTCTGCATCCATCCTATTACCAGGATCTTTCTATAACAGCTACTCTTGAACACCAATATCCTTCTCTTCAAATCTTTCATTATAACCCATGTCTCACATCCATACAACATGCTGCTGAACACACATTTTCCAGACATTCAGCTTTGTTCCTAAGCTAATCACTTTGCTTTTCCAGATCTTATCCATTTCCTTCAAACTCACTCTTGCTTTCGCTATTCTAGTCACTATTTCCTTCTCACAGTCTGAACATACGTCATGTTGCTCCCCAGATATGTGAACTTCTCTACATTCTCTAGTTCAATCCCATCTACACTGAGCTTCCTTCCTCTTTCCTTATCTCCAAATACCTGTCATCCTTTTATCCATGTTCATAATCAGTCCATACTGCTTCTCTTCTTCTTTTAGCACCTGCACCATTTTCGCTAGCTTTTCTTCATCTTCCTCAATGATAACTATATCATCCGCAAACTTAAGTTGTTAATTCTCATCCCATGCACTGATATCCCTTCTATCCCTTCCTTGATCTTGTCCATCGCTCTCTCTAGATGCGTGATGAAGATACTCAGTGATATCGCTTCTCTTTGTCTCATAACTCTACTTGTTCTAAACCAACTTCCCAACTCTCTGCACATTCTCATCACTGCCTCTGCATTGTTGTTGGTATCCTTCAACAACCATATCAGTCTGCTATCTACTCCATATGACTCCAGCCCCACCCAAGTCACTTTCTAATCTATACTATCAAATACCTTCTGAAAATTGATGAAGCAATTGTAGACGTTCTTATTCTTTCATCAGGCTTTCTCCGCTATCAATCTTTGTGCCAGTAACAGCTGTATGGTACTTCTATCATTCCTGAATCCTGCTTGCTTATCAGCTCGATGTTTTTCTATCTGCGATCTCAGTCTCTCCATGGCTACGTCTACACGTGCACGCTACATTGAAATAGCTTATTTCGATGTAGCGACATCGAAATAGGCTATTTCGATGAATAACGTCTACACGTCCTCCAGGGCTGGCAACGTTGACGTTCAACTTCAATGTTGGGCAGCACCACATCAAAATAGGCGTTGCGAGGGAACGTCTACACGCCAAAGTAGCACACATCGAAATAAGTGTGCTAGGAACAGCTGCAGACAGGGTCACAGGGCGGACTCAACAGCAAGCTGCTCCCTTAAAGGGCCCCTCCCAGACACACTTGCACTAAACAACACAAGATCCACAGAGCCGACAACTGGTTGCAGACCCTGTGCATGCAGCATGGATCCCCAGCTGCTGCAGCAGCAGCAGCCAGAAGCCCTGGGCTAAGGGCTGCTGCACACGGTGACCATAGAGCCCCGCAGGGGCTGGAGAGAGAGCGTCTCTCACCCCCTCAGCTGACGGCCGCCACGGTGGACCCCGCTATTTCGATGTTGCGGGACACGGATCGTCTACACGTGCCCTACTTCAACGTTCAACTTCAAAGTAGGGCACTATTGCCATCCCCTCATGGGGTTAGTGACTTCGATGTCTCGCCGCCTAACGTCGATTTCAACTTCGAAATAGCGCCCAACATGTGTAGCCGTGATGGGCACTATTTCGAAGTTGGCGCCGCTACTTCGAAGTAGCGTGCACGTGTAGACGCGGCCTATGAGTGTCATCCTCAGTAACTTGCCTAGATGACTCATTAGGGTAATCATTCTGTAGTTCTTGTACTATAACATGCTTCCTTTCTTGTGTATTGTTACTAGCATGGATCTTGTACATTCCTTAGGTGCCTTCCCTTCTTTCCATGCTAGATTTTATAGTCAGTGTGTTTCCTGAATCATACATTCTCAGCTGGATTTGATCATCTCCCCCATGGTTTTATCATTTACAGGACTCTTACTGTTCTTTAGTCATTTCACTGCTCTTTCTGCTTCCTCCTTTAAAATATTAGTCTAGCTTTCATTGATCTGGGCCATGTCTACACTAGCCAAAAACTTCAAAATGGCCATGCAAATGGCCATTTCGAAGTTTACTAATGAAGTGATGAAATACCTATTCAGCGCCTCATTAGCATGCAGGCAGCCGCGGCACTTCGAAATTGACGCAGCTCGTCACCGTGCAGCTCGTCCAGACAGGGCTCCTTTTCGAAAGGACCCAGCTACTTCAAAGTCCCTTTATTCCTATGAGCAGATGGGAATAAGGGGACTTCAAAGTAACCAGGGTCCTTTCGAAAAGGAGCCCTGTCTGGACGAGCTGCACGGCGGTGAGCCACGTCAATTTCAAAGTGCCGCAGCCACCCGCATGCTAATGAGGCACTGAATATGTATTTCAGCGCTTCATTAGTAAACTTCGAAATGGCCATTTGCGTGGCTATTTTGAAGTTTTTGGCTAGTGTAGACGTAGTTCTGTAGTGATATCTTTCAGTTCTTCAATCAGGTTTTGAGACACTTGGGTGTGTGAGCCACCTACTTGGTTATTGCTATACCATCACTAGGAAAAAATTGTGATTTTCCTCTATGAAGCAAAATGGCAAAGCCAGAGTTAGCCAAGAAATTTGGAAGAAAATAATTAGAAATAATAATTAGAGGAAAATGTAAAAGATATAATAGCAGATAGGAGCTGACATTTTCCATGTCCTATTAAAATTGTTAATCCATACAGATAGCTAACTTGCATGCTTCTGTATTATAAAAAGAAGTCAAAGATGATTTGCTGCTTGCTTCATTACCAAATATTCTGGATAAAGCAGGACTCAACGTCCTAACCAAATTGTGCTATGGAGTCCAATACCAATAACTGTGTACCCAATATGATAGCTAAATTACTGGGATTTATTCATTTCATCCAAATATTGGATCAGTTATGTTTTCAGGAAATATTTCTTTTAACTTTTATGTCCATGCTCAGTCACTTCAATCAACAGTCTAGAGAGGTTTAGACTAGTTGGTTGGCTGAACTAGTTGTGCTTATAATTTTGTTCTTACTAGGGCAGATTTCATGTATTGTTCCCCTCCCTGTCTCCTGCTCAGTGAGTGCAATGAGGTTACAAACCAAGTCCCCCATGAGTATCAATATCTTTACACGTCCTCCTCACAGCACCCACACAAGCTTTAATGGGACTACCCGATGCATACAGTTACAACACACACTACTGACAATGCCAAACATTCAGAAATCATGAGACTGGTTAAAATTATGAGTTGTTAAGAAGTGATGCATTTGGGGGTCTTTTTATTTGCATTCTGGGTTTGAGCCTTTGCAAATCAAGTTTTCCAGATTTTCTCTACAACCCTAAGAACTAGAAAAAAACTTTTAAAAAGATGAATAAAAGTGGAGATTTTTTACATCAGTACATGACTCCAGGAGTTAGGGCTTCAGGGCATGTAACAAGTATTACAAGACTCATAATAAAATCATGGAAGCTGGTTACACTGCACATAAGCTTAAATGCAGTGTTGGATCAATGCCTAAATCTGAAATTTATGCATATGTACAATACCATGCCCTAGAGTGCTGATGAAGGGCTTGTAATACAGGTCCCAATTCTTCAACACACTCATCAGCATCCAATCCCACTGACTTCACTAGAAGTTGAAGGCATTCAGTACCTCGCAGGACCCAGATAATAATGAACTTATAGGGTAAAATCCTGGTCCCAGTGAAGTCAGTGAAAGCTTTACCATTAGCATTAGTGGAGCCAGGATTTCATGCCTAACTGCTAATCAGCACTCATATGTTATTGTTACTTATGTTTATTCAATCAGAAAAAAGAATAAACCATTTGCCCCTTGCTGTCTCAGATGTCCAAAATGATGAAAGTGTTTCAGAATCATCTGACCTTCTATTTTAATTGATAAAATTTAAAGAAAAAAAAACATAAAAGAAATCCTGGAATGGCAGTTAGCCACAGAGTTGGGAACCAGCCAATGGTCAGATCTCTATATCTCAATTCTTCCTGCATTGCTTGAGCCCACGAACCTGAGTCATTTGACCTGGACTCTGAGAGTTGGTTTGGCGGGGGCTGGAGGAGGCAGAGAAGAGGGATTTGCAGTATAAATGAAGCAGACAGATTTTCAGAAGTACTCAGAGCCTGCCATTAAAAAACTCTAAGCAAATAATTAGAATATTCTTTTTATTCATATTATGATTTCGGTTTGTTCATTTTCATGAGTTGTTTTCTTGTTTAGTTTACTTTACACTAAGCGCCCATTTCATTGCCAACCACTCTTGCCTTATTAGTACTCAATACTTTACAATAACATTGCAGTAATGTTAACCCTGGGTATGGAATATATATATATATATAAACATTGTACAAAAGAATAAAACTGGGAAATTTGCATAAATAAATGAATTTTACAAAATAATGTATATATATATCTCAATTGACTAAAATGCCACAGTGCAATGTATTGTATTCAAGTGAATATTCATTGTAAATAGACATTATAGCCCTAAGTACACTTGTATTAAAAAAAAAAAGCCTGTGATTCTAGGACAGCTACAGTACACTGCCCTTGGGGAAATAGTTTGGGCTTTTTATCCTTCAAATGCTATTTTTATGTGGTGATAGTAATTTCCTCAAATGCATGTTTATCGCCCATAACAGATTCTTAAATGCACTTTTAAAGTCTCTCTCTGCATTAGATTATGATGATCTGATTCTCTTGCACATGGTTTATACTCAACATAAGGTTAGGAGTTGCATATATGTATGCAATGTGCCAAAGACACTTTCCCCGAGGCTATTATGTCTTCCCTTGACTTTTCACCTACCATATAATAATTCCCTTTAGAGGAAATTGCCTCATGAATCCTGGACTGATAAGAGCTTCTGCTTCTTCAGTGAAAGTGTCTGATGCTCTGATTGACACTTTAGTGTAGAAGTTTGTGCCTAGTTCAGCACTGATATATATATCTCCTGTATTTCCAAGAATCACTCCATACTGGCCACAATACTGATCTGTAATGTTACGCTTCAGGCCCCAATCTTGCCAAGATTTATGTTGCTGCATAACATTTACACATCAAGTAATCCCTTTATCTCCATGAGATTACTTGTAGTTTGTAAAGTAAAATCCAAACCCAGAAAACTATTTACTCCTCATGTGGCGTTGTCCAGTGTGTACGTAAACAAAGCCAAAATTAAGACTGTGCTTCACAGTGGGCTTGTCTACACTAGCTCCCTACTTCGAATGGAGAATGGTAAGTAGGGTGTTGGGAGTTTATTAATGAAGTGCTGTGCTGCATATGTAGCACTTCATTAAGCAAATTTTCCCCCATGGCAACTTTGAAGTGTTAAACTTCCAAGTGCCGGCTCTCATCTAGCCGTGGCTAACCTACCGGTACTTTGAAGTGCCCGGGGTACTTCGAAGTCCCTTTACTCCTCAAAATTTTGTTTGTCCAGGAACTTTGTCCAGGCACTTTGAAGTAGCTGCAGGTGAGCCGTGGCTACATGTGAGCCGGCCCTTGGAAGTTTAACACTTTGAAGTTGCCACGGGGGGAAATTTACTTAATAAAGTGCTGCATATGCAGCACAGCACTCCATTAACAAACTCCCAACACCCTCCTTACCATGCTCCATTCGAAGTAGGGAGCTAGTGTAGACAAACCCACTGTGCGGAATCAGGACCTAAGAGATCCATACAACACTGATCAAAGACTATAGCAAAGCTCATTTGTTTTCATGCAGACAGCATCAGGCTCTAGGGTTTGGATTGTTTCTAGCCCCATATAGCAGCTGAGGAGAGAACGAAAAGTGCGTGGAACTGTCTGACTACTTTTGCTACCATTCAGAGGCTAGACCATTGGAGAAGGGCGGCATTTCCTGAATGGTGCTGGCCAGCCCACAAGGGACTGTGATTGAAGCAATGTCTCACCCACTACCTCCGAAATGGGCAATCAACATGCATGTGTATTGAAGCCACACTCAGTCCCTCGTTCTTCACCTTTGCAACACAGTATCCTTCCACACGTAGCAATTCTTCAGCTCCCAAAGTACACAGATGATACAGTGGGTACAGGTACTTTAAAAAAAAACTTGACCTATTCTTAAGACAAGCAAATATTCTCTCATACACATGGATTACATATGATTAGAGCCAGTGCAACATCCTGAGCTGTAATATGAGGCAACCGAAAGGAGAACATCTGTCATCCGCCAATACTTCCCTTTTAAAGCAGAATGGGGCAGGGGAGGGAATGCATGAGGCTTTAAGTGAGTCCCCAGACAAGCTCTGGAAAAGCTGTGAGACACTGAAGTGTTCTGCTGTGGTCCTGCCTCCTCCTGGACTGCTGGGTTCCAAGCTTTCACAGATGCCCACTCCATTTTGAAGCTGCAGTACAGGGAATGGGAGACCAGTCAATGCTTTCAACCACCTGACTCTCTTACCATCTCTCCAGAAGCAATCAGCTAAGCACAGGCAAGGGATTTGGGGATGAGACACTACTACTGTCCTAATATCATCCTGTTTTTACAGTAATGGAGAGCACCATCGAGTCTCTGTGAGAAGGAGAATGACTGACCACTGGCTGCAGAGGTGCTTTACAGATAGCCAGGTGGCCTCCTCCTGCTGTATTCAATTGCTGCTTTGTGTTGTCTGTAGAGCTGCACCTCCATATTTCTTTTTTACATGAGAAACAAATCAATGTTTGCCTAATAAGCATACCCCATATCTTGGTAAGAAGATTCCATTTGAAGCACTTTAAACTTTTCACTGCTTTGAATGCACTTTAAACTTTTCTGCCCTGGTAAAAGTCTGTTTTTCAGATATGAATACTTCAGCCATAGTAGCCAGAATGGTAGTTCAAAGAGGATTCTCACACATGGATGTGATTAGGGGCTTTATACGGATACCAAAAGATCTGCTGATGCTGCTACAGAATACTACAGTTTATTATTAAAATTAGAGCTACCATATTCCTCTAATCATTGTGTAAATTCTGCAGTTGTGAATGGATATTACAGAGGGCTTGAAGATCAACCAAATACATTAGATTAGTTGGATTTTTGAATTTTTGTTTTATCTAGGCTTTCATCAGAGTTAATCAAGGCAGAAAAGCTGGTTGAAACTAGCTCCCTAAGTTTCCAATTGCCCATGAAGTGGAAATCTACACTGAAAAGTAATTATGTAAATATATTAATATATAAGTGCTTTTTGTGTATTCACAGTACATATCCCTGCTGTGGAAGTTATTACTTCCAGGTCCCACAGTGAGATTGTAGGGCTGGCAATTAGAAAAACAATGTTTAAAACAACAAATTTTTACTTATAATCTAAGCACATTTAACATGGAGACAGGGAGCAACATGGAAGCTCATAAGGGCATTTTTAGAGTCTACATCTGGAGCCGTTATTGAATGCTGAATGCTATTTTCCCTTTCTTCCTCTCACATACAATACTTCCACCTTGGACACAGGAATGAAGATGGGTTCACCATCCCCTAGGTCACTTCCAGTCTTGGGAAAGACTAAGAAATTTTATACTCTCATTATTACTAATTCATGAAAGAGTACTACTACACATTTGGTAATGTGAAAGACAGAAATCTAAAGGTAGCTCTGGCTTGTAGCATTTATAGTCACACAGAAAACTAGATGCACTACAAAATTCAGAGGGAGGAAAGAGTTAACAGCTTTGGGCTTATAAACTACTTGAACACATAAATATGGACTCTTTTTCTCACAGTTAACTTACATAAAAAGAATCATCAGCATTAAGTCCACCTTCCTGTCTCATTCGGATACAACCAAACCCAAGAATCACATGAGTTTGAAAGCACAAGGATATGACCTAAACAATAATTACTCAACCTCCTGTGCAGGTTTAGAACAAAAACAGGTTGGAACTGTTCTGCTAAAGGCAAACAGAAAGGATTACACTTTTATTGCAAGCCTTTCAGATGAATGGCATACATAAACAGCCTGAAATGGGAACTTAGCAAATTTTGGGGGCTTATTCACCAAAGCTCCAGTTAAGAGAATGCATGTTCAGAACTACATTCCTGCAAAGCTAACAATACCTTCATATGGGCTCTCACTCTCATTATTATCTCAGCATAACACTTACGTTGTGTCACAAGGACTTGCAAAGAGGAAGTGAGAATATCCTCAGACTGACATCAGACCAGGAATAAACAGTTTGTAAGCCTGTTGTAGTAAAGTTTTGGGAAGTTTGCCACAGAACAGATTCAATCCAAACTCTCTTCCTCACCCCTCACCTCCCAACCCTCTCTTTTGCTTTTTATCCTGCAGCTCTAATTTGAAACAGAAACACTTGGCTTGCATTTCTTGGATTTCTTTCTGTAAATTCTAGTCTTGGAACCACTCATTTGAACAATAGATGTATTCTGTGACTGGATGAAAAGGAAGAAAATGTGGGAGGGGGAAAAATTACTTTTTGCCATTTTTCCCCACCCACAAAAATATTAAATATTTTGGTGAGTTCTAATATATTCAATGTAAATAAATTATAGTTAAGAAACTAAATTACAGATATTAACTTCATGCTGTAGCCACATTAGTCTGTAACCTCACAAATAACAAACAGTTCTGTGGTACTTTAGAGACTAACAAATGTATTAGATCAGTGCTTTCTTGAGTAATACCCACTTCTTCCACTAAATTTCATGGTACCTTTAAAAATAGCCATTCATCATCTGTTTCCGTATCTGTTACCTGTATATAGATCATTAATACGTGACAACATTGAGTCTGTGGTTAATGTAGTCAACGGAGTTTATGCCAGTTTACACCACCTGAGGGTCTGGCCCAGAGCCTAACTGTGAATGTAGGGGAAGCGATTCTTTGAATGACATATAATATGGCTATCAAGGCATTATAATGTTGGAGGGGGGAGCAGTTTAGGAGACTACAAGGCTAGGCAATCACACGTAATACATAACCCTTCTCTCATTTGGCTAGACTGTGACATCTTTATTCACATTAATGAGCAATTACTTATCACAGCCTTTGTGACTTCCGTATGGCTATTTGCACTGGTGATTAGGAGTGAGTAAATGTTGTATAATGTTGTTCACTGAAATCCTTGCTGCAACTCCCACTGTTTTCAGAGAGAGCAGCAGAACCCTAGGCAGATATCCATGAAACCGTATCTATTCTCTTCTATGTAGGTTTCTAATGTCATATTCTTCACTGTAACATTGAAGCGCCTCCCAATAAACCATGTGACTGCACATCTGCTAAGTGTGTTTTCTACCTTCTCCCCAGGGAGATGCCTGTGCCGTTGAGTGTCCTGTTTTGGTAGGGGTTTTTATCATTAAACAAATATATCTGTTGCAATGTGTTTATCCTACAGCACACAAGGTCAAAGAAATGTGCCTTGCACCTGGAATGGAAAGTGGTGTGGTTTGAGATAGTCCTTAGACCCTGGGAGAATTCATTCCACAGCCTAGGACCGCCCACAGAGAAGGGTTTGTCTCTGGCATGAACAAACATTACTCTTATTGTCCGGAGTTCCATTGCATTGGCTTAAGAGAGGCTGCCTGGGTATAACTCAGAGCACAATTTGGCTCTGGAGGCCAAAACACTATGGGTGGGGTTTTCAAAACTCCTAAATGAGAGGGAGAAAGGGGCAACTCATGTATTTTAGCACCATTTGCATTTCTGCTTGATGCATTTGCCGTGGTCCCCTGGCTGGCTGTCAGATCATGTGGGGCCTGATTCAAAGCCCACTACAATTAATGAGAGTCTTGCATCAGGTTTTGAAGACCCTCTGGTATGTTTGCATTACAAAGAAAAACTGCAGCACAGAACAGCAGAAGCCAGCTGGTATGGATTTTTGTAGCTCAGGCTTCAGCACTCAAAATAGCAGTATAGATATTCCGGCTTAGGCTGGATCCTGAACACTGAGGCCCTCACCCATCTACAGACTCCAGAACAAGTCCAAACGTTTATTTGTAGCCCTATGAGCATGAGTCAATTGGCCTGGGCTCAGACACTCAGTGCATTGGGTTCTTCTCTATATATTAAACGCTGTAACCAACAAAGCCCCTGAGTATATCCTTAACCTGAAGTATGCAAATAGACCCATGGAAGTCACATGACTAACACATTAAAGTTTAAACATGTCCTTATTTGCTTTGCTTTGTCAGGGTCTAAAAAAGATTCCAATAACTCTGGCGCTGCAGTGAGGAAGTTGCTTATATTTTGCCTATATATTACCTATATTTTGAATATTTGTCTGTTGCAGAATTCAGCACCAGGTCCACAGCAACAGTGGACATAGGGGACTATCTATGGCCAACTTTACTTCCTGTCTCTGGGGAAGTCTAGAAAAAATGTTAAGTTATACTCAGAGCAACAGAAACTGTTAATCCATCATCATATTCACATTCATTCTAGAAAGAGAGGACAAATGTTCATGTATTGGTCACCAACTGCCTGGCACGCATTGTCCTAAGAAAGAGGCTAGAAGAAACAAACAGCAGTGAAGCCATTTAAATAATTCCCAATGAATTACCGCTTTGAGGTGACCATTATTTTTTCATGAATAGGACTGTAAATATGTAATGGAACATAAATATTTTGTATTTACACTAATGAAAAATGTAATCATCTAAAACATTCATATTGACTGAAAATAAATTCACCTCCAAAGTAAAATACAAGCCAGCTGTTCACCCAGTAATAAAAACAGAGCTCAATACATACACCAAAAAATGTTCAACAAGCATTTACACAAATTTTAGAGTGTATTTGATTTGATGCATTTACCTGAACATGTTTGCGCCATGTGAACATTTGGGTCTTGCTTGCACAACTGCACACAGAAAACAAATTTAAGTACAGTTACTTGGATTTGGCAATCAAAACAAAAAAGCAGTCAAGTAGCACTTTAAAGACTAACAAAATAATTTATTAGGTGAGCTTTCATGGGACAGACCCACTTCTTCAGACCATAGCCATACCAAAACAGACTCAATTTTGGTTCTCTATGATTTAAATACATATATATAAACTATATATATAGTCTATATATATATAGACTAGCACGGCTTTCTCTCTGTTAATAATTGGATTGGCAATGGTATACATTATATGAGATGGTGTGCTTGTAGGCACAGTAGGATGGGGCTGTAAAAAACCTTTCACAAAGGCAGTTAGATTCATAAAAGGATCAAACTGTAGCCTAATCACTTCTGGGGCCCACATGTATATGCAATTACTTACTAAAGAAAATTTAATGTAGATAGTATCTCATCAGTACATCTGGCAGTTTCCTACTTTTTTCCTAGAAATTGTGTTGCAGGCAAAGCCTATGTTGCTTAGAAAAAGAAAAAGGTCTGATTTTTATTTCAAATCCATTTCTTCTGATTTTCACATACTCCACCCTGAGAAATTTAATGCTTCAGTGATTTCTCTCTAACTTTTTCTTGTTTGCAGAAGTCACCCTCAAAGCAATCACATTGCCAGTAACCAAATACAATAAATTAAGATGGCTCAAATTTTGAATGCAAGTACTCAGAGCAAACTCTTCACAAGGCCTTCTGCAAAGTGAAAACAAAAATGGCAGAAGAATGATGAATGTATATAGCGACCCCAAACAGTAAATCAAGGTTAAAATGAATGAGGAGTAATGTGGCATCTTAAAGGCTAACAAACACATTTGGGCTCAGGCTTTCGTGGGCTGGAGTCCACTATGTCAGATGCAGGATGAATGCATGTGGCATCTGACAAAGTGAGTTCCCACCAATGAGGGCTTATCCCTAAATGAATGTGCTAGTCTGTAAGGTGTCAGGGCTCCTCATTGTTTTTCCTGAAATAGACTAACATAGCTATCCCTCTGAAACTATGTGAACATTGTGCTTGCAGGCTGATCGTTCCATGATCGGAGGAAGTTTTGTCAAGTGAGAATTATTTGCTCATCTCCAAACCTTTCTGTTTTAATTGTATTGTTGTTTTCAGTGTTTATATCTCTAAGAGAGGGTGAGAAGACGTTACAGTTGAATGGAGGTAGCTGAAGACTCCCCCCACTGCCATTAGTCAGAATCAAGAAAAATGTCTGTTGAGGCTCGTGAACAGCAGTACTTTTAGCTCTGTTGAAAAGGTGCTGGCTGTTCCCTCTCACACTTACACATGAATGGCCTGTGAGAACTAACAGGTGCACAGTGGAGAGCGAGGATGGGCTGGTCAGATGGTGGAAGGGGTGTGTGTGCCAGGAGCATGGCAGGGAATTGGTCAAAATGCATTGATTTCCTATAATCTATAGCTGACAGACAGTCCCTTACAGACCACTGGCAGCTGATGCATGTCATAGAGCCTTATTCCTCTAAACACCGCATAGGCAGCTGTAATTAGGGAGCTGGAATCTGTTCCCTAATAGCTCCCTCACGCTCTGGAAGAGGGACACACCAGTGTCTATCACTGAGCAGGGATCTTTGTGTCATGTGCAAAAGGAAAGCAAAGGATGGTCCTTTGGTTTGGAAGACTCAGGAGATTTCCATTCCATTCCCTGTTCTGATATTGAATCCCAGTATGATACTGGAGGAATCTGTACCTCAGCTCCTCATCTGTAAAATGGGGAAATAGCTGTGAGAAGTACAGTTACTATCACATGGGGGTGGCCACAAACTCAAACTTTCTGGATGATTATGGCACTACATCACCTTTTGCCTTAGTTTCCCCCACTCTCTTTCAGCCTACTCCAGCCATAGAAACATTCTCACCTTCCAGTCAGCCAAGAGTCCAGGGCCTCAAACTTTTATCACAGAGCAACCAAAATGCCAAATCTTCAGCCCTTCTAGGCTCAACAGACAACTTTGTACAGACATCTCAGCTATTATGGCCTCCTTGCCATGCTTCATTCCAGGGCCCAAAGAACCCTCACTGCCTGGGGCTAGCAAATTCCTGTCCTCACTCCTGTTTTCAGGCAGGCAGCAACTTATGAGGGGTTCCTGCATCAGTCAGGTTTCTAGCTCATCTTAGGGAAAGCTCCCAGCTCTGTTCTTCTTCTCAACCTTGTTCCAAACTGCTTCCCGGACAGAGAATTCTCCATCTTTTCTCTTCTGGGTCCCCTCTCCCCACACCTGGGCTTTATTACTAATTAGTCCTGGCACATCCTTTAGGCATAAGCAAGCAATTTAATTGGCCACTCAGGCCCAGATTAACCCTTTCATTTTGTGTGGAAGAGAGAAACAACCTATGACACAGGCAGTCAGACACAATGGTAATGAAGACCTGTGTTGGTGTGTAGTCTCCATATTGGCCCAGAGAGGGTAAATTGGGTCCACTTTACTGATTGGCCTGTACCTCACGGAGGAGCAAGGGAGTGGGGATTTAGTAATTAGACAAGAGGCCCAGCCTCATAGGGACAGGTGAGGGCTATAGAAGCTGCCTCACCCATCCCTCCAAGAAAAAGCATCCAATCACTTCTTGAGAAGAGGCTACTGGACGTTAGAGTCAGTATCCCCTGGAAAGTGAAAATATATTTGGCAACCCAGTTGGAGGACTGAGTCACAAAAGGAATGCTTCTCTTCCTGGAGTGAGAAAGACAGCAGGATGAGAGGACAGCCTGAGAGATACCAACAGAGGAGGGTACAATACCTAGTCAGAACTACTCCCCATGACTGCCAGAAAAAGGCAGCACTAGTTGTGAGTGGTCTTCATAAGAGTAACTTAGATGGATAGCATCTGTCCTCCCTTGTAATGTTACCAGCTCAGAGGAGTTTTGACTGAGTATAATGCCTGAAAAACACCCTGCCCAGGTGAGAAACAAAGGGTTAAAAAAATAAAGACATTGCATCCATATTGTATCACACTCCACTGCATCAAAACACTGGAACAATGTTAGAAAATTACAGTATTTACTAAAAGTAAACCATGTCTCCTGACTTTTGCTTAACCATATATATATATTATCTAATTTAACATCTAAGTTCAAAAGCTAGCTTGAGGGGAGAGGGTCTAGCTCAGTGGTTTAAGCATTAGTCTACTATACCCAGAGTTATGAATTCCATCCTTGAAGGGGCCATTTAGGGGTGTGAGGCAAATAGATTTAAAAAAAACTGTCAGGGGTGGCAATTGGTCTTGCTGGAAGGGCAAGAGGGGCTGGACTCAATGACCTCTGAAGACCCCTTCCAACGCTATGAGATGGTCATATCTCCATATTATAAATATATATTTACTGTTTTTACATCACTTTACATTTGTGTGTTTATTTAAAAGTGGGGCCAATCTGGAACACTTCAAAGAGTTTCACCATGTGACAAGTGAATCAAATACACATATTCACTAACCCTGCATGCTGTATTTTCTTATGCTGACTTTTCTAAATTCATTCTGAAAGCCATTTTAGAGTTAGCCATCCCTGATAAGCATGTTACAAGATTTTCTGCAAACATATTTGTCGCTGTACATTTACAGCTGTAACTGTTAGTGTTTTGTCTGCCAGAAGATCACAGCAACAGGGATCATTTTCATATTACACTCTTCTAAAATTAAATTTTAAAATGAGTGACACATTTTTATTTACAAAAAATGTAAAATACCTAACAGTGGAAATAGCTATAATGTTTAATTGTTTTCCTTTAACAGGATTAAAATGTTTTTTGAAAATAGGATTTGATTAACATAACTTAATGAGGCTGTGTCTACACGTGCACGCTACTTCGAAGTAGCGGCACTAACTTCGAAATAGCACCCGTCGCGGCTACACGCGTCGGGCGCTATTTCGAAGTTAACTTCGACGTTAGGCGGCGAGACGTCGAAGTCGCTAACCTCATGAGGGGATCGGAATAGCGCCCTACTTCGACGTTCAACGTCGAACTAGGGACCGTGTAGACAATCCGCGTCCCGCAACGTCGAAATTGTGGGGTCCTCCATGGCAGCCATCTGCTGGGGGGTTGAGAGACACTGTCTCTCCAGCCCGTGCGGGGCTCTATGGTCACCGTGGGCAGCAGCCTTTAGCCCAGGGCTTCTGGCTGCTGCTGCTGCAGCGGGGGATTCATGCTGCATGCACAGGGTCTGCAACTCATTGTCGGCTCTGTGGATCTTGTGCTGTTTAGTGCAAGTGTGTCTGGGAGGGGCCCTTTAAGGGAGCGGCTGGCTGTTGAGTCCGCCCTGTGACCCTGTCTGCAGCTGTGCCTGGCACCCTTATTTCGATGTGTGCTACTGCGGCGTGTAGACGTTCCCTCGCAGCGCCTATTTCGATGTGGTGCTGTGCAACGTCGATGTTGAACATTGACGTTGCCAGCCCTGGAGGACGTGTAGACGTTATTCATCGAAATAGCCTATTTCGATGTCGCCACATCGAAATAGGCTACTTCGATGTAGGCTTCACGTGTAGATGTAGCCTGAGACATCTAAAATGAAAAACTTGAAATAATTGTTGACATTCTAGAAACTTGGATTCTAAAATGAATATTGTTGTTCAAATTCCATCAGTCCATCAGTCTGAATTACATTTACTGAATATTCAGAGACATTACTTGGCCCTATCTAGTTAACTAAATCCAAGAATTTTCTGGTGATCTACAGAGCATCAATACTATATGCAAACTCATTATATTTAATGCAACATCTGTCTGACATATGCTGTTGAATATAGTCTGTAAAGAATGGGGAACTTTGGAAGCCCACATTACACAGTGCTATTTAGCTATTCTCTTGCATCTTGTCACCTTTTCAGCCAGCCAAATGAAGGGGTTCCTTTCAGCATTATTGATTGGATAAGTAGTAAGAGACTTTTTGTGAATGTGGAATCAGTATCACTATGTAACTACTAATTTACTATTCATGGTGGTTGTTTCTGGATCCCATGTGGTTTGGACAAATTGTATTTTAATGGAAATTAATATAAGAACACTGTACAGTGTCAGACCAAAGGTCTATCTAGCCCAGCTTCCCAGCAACAGTGGCCAATGATAGGCATCCAAGAGGGAAAGAAGAGAACACCAAATGATCCATCCCTTTTCACCCATTTCCATCTTCTGGCAAACAGAGGCTAAGGGCAACATTCCAATCCATCCTGGCTTAATTGTCATTAATGGTCCTATCCTCCATGCATTTATCTTGTTCTTTTTGAATCCTTTAAAGTCTTGGTCTTCACGACATCCTCTGGCAAGGAGTTCCACAAGTTGACTGGGCACTGCATAAAGAAATACTTTTTTGGTTGGTTTTAAAACTGCTACCTATTAATTTCATTTGGAGGCCCCTAGTTCTTGGGTTGTGGGAACAAGTAAGCAACTTTTCCTTATTTACTTTCTCCCCACTGGTCATGATTTTATAGATCTCTATCATTTTCCCCCTTACTTGCCTCTTTTCTAAAATGAAAAGTCCTAATCTTTTTAATCTCCCTTCATATTGCAGTTGTTTCATACCCCAATCATTTTTTGCTCTTTTCTGAACTTTTTCAATGCCAGAATATCTCTTTTGAGATGATGTGACCACATTTGCACACAGTATTCGAGATGTGGGTTTGCCATATGTTTATACAGAAGCAAAAAAAAACTTGTCTGTCTTATTCTCCATTGCCTTTTAATGATTACTAACATTCCTTTTCAGTTTTTTGTTTTGTTTCTAATGACTGCTGCACGTTGAGTGGATGTTTTCAGACAACTATGCACAAGGACTCCAAGAACTCTTTCTTGAGTGGTATTATCTAATTTTGTCCCTATCATTTTATACATATAATTGGGATTATGTTTTACAATATTCATTGTGTTCTATTTATCACCATTAAAATTCATCTTCCATTTTGTTGCCCAGTTGTCTAGTATTGAGAAATCCTTTGGAAGCTCTTCACAGTCTGCTTGGACTATCTTGAGCAGTTTGGTATCATCTATAAATTAATGTTGGACAGGTATGAAAATGAGTAACTTGGAAAGCAATGAATTTCACCATAAAAGACTAATACCCTCATGTGCTTTGCACTGAGTTATGAACTCAACAAAGTGTTCTGTACTGGGGAAACAATCTGATTGATTGGCAAGGATTTCAACTCTAAGTATGTATCACTAGAGCTACAGTCATCAGAACCTCAGGCCCAACTTGTATCAGTGTAGTGAACTTCCTCCTCTTCCATCAGTAGGGCAGGCACCAGGCTCTTTACATTCACTCATCTGTATGAGTGGGTCTACACTATGAACTAACTTCTAAGTTAACTTCAAAGTTAGGCACTACTTCAAAGTACCCATCAGAGAGTCTACACACATATTCCCTCACTTCAAAGTTAAGTAAGAAAACCCCACTTCAAAGTCCTTACTCCATTCCCAGGAGTGGAGTAGTGCCCTACTTTGAAGTTTAACTTTGAAGGAGGGTGTGTGTAGATGCTCAGCTTCCAAGTTTATTACTTCAAAGTTCCACTTTGAAGCAAGCAACTTCAAAGTTATTTTTGTAGCGTAGACATGGCCTTTATGACCCTTAAAAGAAAAGTCAAGGGAAAAGAAAAATTTTGTACCATTTACCTTTCCTTATTTTTTCTGTTGCATTAATTTTAGTTGAAATGATGATATACTTAAGAACCTAGATGGAGCATGAAGAGTGAAACTAATTATGGAGAAAAAATACACAAACCAATTCAATCTCATTTAGATCAACTGAGGAGCCAGTCCCGTGAGTTCCTGAGTATTCTCAACATACTTTGCCTGGAAGTTACTCAGTGCCACAAGTGAGTAGACCTTTTGCAATCCCCATTGTCAAGGGCCAAGCAAATCAATGTAATTTTTTTTTTAGACACCATCACTCCCAACCCATCTATGTCATAGTCAGGCTGCTGGACATGTTAATTTTCTGTTACACAATGATTTGTTGCAAAAGGGGAAAAGAAAATCATAAAAGGTCTTTCTATAGATACAGAAAAGGGGTGCGAAGGGAAGTGGATTATGTTTTCTTTTTAAAAAAATCTTGTCACAGGATTTTTTTTGAGTTTACAGCTGAAAATGAAAAACAGAACTAGTACTGTATGAGTCAGCCCTTTAAAAAACCCCAAGGTGCAGCCTTGTACATTAATGGCCATATTGTGAGGTTTATGCTCAGAATTCTCAGGCAGAACTCTCAATCAGGAGCCAGCTGTAAATAAAAACCAGAGAAGGACTCAATTTGTCCCTAATTAACCCAATATACAGCATTCTGGATCATTACGGAATATAATTGCACTAGTCCTTCATAACAGAGAATTGCAACTCAAATCCATTATGGAGAGACAAAGTATAGCCTAACATTCACTTATAATTGTCATAAAGGAAAGGCAGTTTTTTCCAAGGACATGACTAGATAGATGTTGTGCTTTGTCTGGCTCTGCTTTGTTAATAGACACTTTTTACCCATGAGATATACAGGTTTCAAGTTAGGGGTCATAGCCCCCCAAAATTGGTAAAAATATATTGCTGGTGATGTCAAATATTATTTTTCCATATACTTTTACCACCAACCCTCTGTCTTAACCTGCAATACCTATTTCTAAACAGCGTCTGCCACTTGTTCGTTTTTGTTGTGATATGGCTGAGTAATTACTGCCAACTCTACTGAAATACCTAAACTCTGCTTTTTTGTGACCTAATCTAAATTTCAATACATTAAACTAGTGCCATAGGTCTCTTTTCCCCCACTTATTTTTATGGGTCCCAATTGCTCCATCCCTCAGTGAAAACCCCAAATAATTCCCTCAGTGTTTTTCTGAGTGCTTCCAAGGAAGCTGCAAAATCTGCCCTCTGTGAAAAAGCAAGTGGATTCAACCAAGAAACTTTTTAGATTCTTCTGTATCTGGCTAGAAAGTCAGGAGCCATGATGCAGAAGACGTATGTCTCATGGGTTTGCTGGGCCCACCAACACCAGCTCACTGTTCATATAGTTCCAGTGTGAAATTAACATGTGGAACCTTGGTCAGAGATCCTACCCTAAAAGCAGAAGACCCTGAAATTTTCCTTTAAAGTGAGGTTCCTTCTCAGGTGATATTAATTACTAAGAAGATTCCAGGTGGAGCTGAAGAAGGGCAATATGTGTATCTTAAGCATCCTACTGTCCCTTTCCTGTGACCCCATGGAGAGCTCTCGGCAGGGTCCAAGAAGGAGGGAGATGGGGTAGCTGACCCATCCACTTCCACATGAGTATGAACAGATCCATTTGCTGCGCATGCCTGTCATTTAGCAGATCTGGGAATTATAATATGGACCATAATTCTTATATATGTTAATCCTTTCCCTTCCATCTTATGTTGATTGCAATGGCTGTAACTTCAGTTTCATAATTAAACAGGGGCAAGTTGCTCCCTGCACGGTTATTTTCAGTGTTGTTGCGTATCAGCAGGGAAGGGATAAAAGAGAAAACACCTGAGCTTACATCTAGCAGCTCAGCTACATGATCACCTGCCAGTTAAATTCCTTTTGTATTTTGAGCTCCTGAGTCACTGTCATCGTTGACGTAAACCAGGGCAAATCTCAATAAAGTTAATGCAGGTGTGTCCACGTGTATCAGAAGCGAATCTGGCCTGTTATAGTGAGTCTCCCAGGCATTGTTATGCCACCAGATTCCCCCTGAGCCTCAGCACTCAATGCAGTTTCAAATCTGGTGTTAACAATACAAGACTGTCTCTAAACTAATTTCTCCTTGTTTTCAAAAACATTTCTAACCTTTAGTGTTTCCATCACATGGCTTATTAATATCCCATTGTAGGCTCTTTATTTTACCTTTAGGAATACACCACCCCATTTCTGATTACTTTGTTTTTCCTAACGTACTAGCCACTGCAATGTAGTTAAGCATAAAGGAAATATTAACAATTTTCCTTGATGATAAGAAGGGACAAAATAACCCTTTGATAAAATTATCTACTCCACAATGCTGCCTAGAATTGCATCATACCTCTGTGTGCTGAGTGTGGAACTATACTGAACTTTATCTCCATGTACATAGCTTTCAGTCGTAAACAAAATATGATTGACCTTGAAAATATGATTGTCCAATTATTCTTAGCTAGATTTGCAGCATTATCTATAATTCCCACACACAGTAGACTATGTTGTGTTATATTCAGCCACCCCAGCAAAGTATTAAAATTAAGTTTTGAGAGGCTGTTAGTGATTAAGATATTTTACAAAAAGATGATCGTTTTCAGAAAGGAAGAGTTTTGGCTCCCAGCTGGTAACCAGCTGGTGTTCCTGGCTGATGCTGATGAGCATTAATGCAAATCTTGATTGTATCAGTCTTCCATACACCCAGACCACCCAGCCCTTATTAGCTCTACAGCTTGATCCCATCACAGCACCTTTGTTATCCTCTCAGAAGTGTCATTTGTGTGTGTCTGTTTTTGCCTTCTGCAAACATATAGTCCCTCTAAAGGGAGAAAAACAGCAATTTGCAACATAATAAAAGATTTCCAAGTATTAGATCAAATCTTAATGCAACCAAGGTTAGTTATCTGGTGACTGTTTGATCACCTATGGGAGAGGGGTGGACTCATAGAAACGGCCAGACTGGATCATGTCCAGGTACCCTATCTACAACAATGGCCAATATAAGATGTTTCAGAGGAAAATGTAAGAAACCTGCAGTAAGGAGATGTAGGGTAATCTGCCCCTGGCCCAGTTTCATCCTGTTCTCTATTAATTGGAGCTTGTTGTAAGCCCTGACGCATGAGGCTTAATCTCTGTTATACAAATTTTATTATTAATTATCAAGTTTCCATATGTGGTTTTTTTTGTTTTGTTTTTTTGTTTTTTTTTCTACTCTTAAGTTTGTGGCCTTCACTTGCTGTGGTAATGAATTCCACAGTCCAATTGTGCCTTGTGTGAAAAAGTATTTTCTTTTATTAGTGTTGAATTTGCTACCTTTTGATATCATCGAAGGTTTCCTTGGTTTTAATGTTAAGACAAAAAGAACAGACATTCCCAGTGTTTCTACAGACCGCTCATTTTTTGTATACTTTTATCATATTCTCTCTTATTCCCCTGTCTTTTAAAGAACCACAGCCTTTTCAATTTTTCTTTATAGAGTTTTTTCCAAGCTATTGGTCATTGCTATCACTCTTCTGTGACCTTCCCCTGGTTCTGCAATATTCTGTTTGTAAAGGAGTGACCAACTTTTAATACACTATTTTAGATCAGATCATACAACAGATTTACATAAAGTCATTATAACATTCTCCATACAATTTCTCACACTACCTAACATGGTTTGCTTTGTTGACCACAGCTGTACTTCAAGTTCATTGAGATGTTTACAATGATGGTCCATTTCTTGAGTTGTTCTTGACACAATTCCATTCCCAGGTCCACATTGTCTCCTTGACACCATATGGCACTTTAAGCCATGAACCATCAATGGTCCACTTGACCACAGGCAAATTCAGGAACTGTTGGTTTCAGGGAAGGGGCCCATTTTAGAAATCTCAGCAGATAGTTCAAAGACTAAATTGGCCTGAAGACTGAACTGATTTCTCACCATTAGATGGTCTTTTCAGTGGATGTATGTTAACAGATCTGTAGGCAGAGTTATGGTTTGGAAAACACTTTGTATAAGTACGTACAGGTCATCTGCCTACCAGGGAGTTGTTTCTGTGACATACATTCCTTTAGAGCTCTCCATGAATTTTCTCCACAGAGACAGAGAAAGAATGAGAGAGAGAGCAACCATCCTATATTAGGGATGCCAAAAAGGTGACCCAACTTATTTTTTGAAAGGGACTAATTGTCCCATATTTAGACTCTCTGGGGAGGGGAGAACCTGGGACAGGGAGATATGGTTGCCCTAGAAAGATAGAAAAGTGGACCTAGGAATTGTGCTATTCAGGGTCTGCATGGAGGATTGAGTGGCAGAGTGAATCAAGTTTTTTCTGCAAATCTCCTGTTCCTAGCCCATGGAGATCAATGGGTCTAGAAGGTGGAATGCCCCTATTGTGTTTCTGTTTACAGTGCTGTCATTTAGCCCTCTGTGTGTTCACTTTTCCCCATGACTAGGTCATAAAGGAATTTGGTATAAACAGTTACAAATGGCAGTCCACACAACCATCTAATGTCATGCAAAAACTGTTCTCTGTGCTCAGGTATGTTTGACATAGAAATCCGCCAGAGAGCTTTAGAATCACTCAGTTCTTTGTCTGGTGGCTCATATTTCTTTGTAAACACATGCATAAAAATAAATCTTTTTTAAGACAATGTATTTTAGTGACTTTTAATCAACACTAAGTAACATGCAGCAGTTTAAAAGAAACTTAATACTGACTAATAAGAGAAGGTGCCATAGGCCCACTTATTGCTCATGAAATAAAACAAAATGGTTCAGCTGGGAACACATTTCTAAAATGTATCTGTACTAAAGACAAATATTTTATACATGCAGAACCTACACTTGCATTACTCATGCCTAATTTATACATTCCCACTCATCTCAGAGCTATAAAAAGGACACTACTGGCATTTTAATGTGTAACTTCACCATGTGCAGACTGCAGGATTTGAGCAACACAGTGCACTGTTGGAGAATCTTCTGCTCATTGCCCCAGTCCTGCAGTAGGACCAGCTACTGCTGACCTTGGCTGGACGTATGCAGTCACACTGATGTCACGAGGCATGGAGAGCAGTGGCAATCAATGGAACTGTGCATAATGGCAGGGTTCTATCAGATCTAAATGCAAGATCAAGGCTTAAATGAGTATAACCATGCCTGCAAATGGCCTACTATGTTTAGAAAAAACAAGGAATCTGGTGGCAGATTAATGACCAACAATTTTATTATGGCAGGAGCTATGCACATTAAATTGTTAGTCTTTAATGTTCTTCCAGAGTCCGTTTTGGTTTTGCTGAAATAAACTAACACAGCTACCTCTCTGAATACTTTATTTAGGCAAACATTTAAACATGAAGAAAATGCAATGGAACAGAGAGTTCTAACTCTGTGCTCCATAGGGAACAATTCAGCAAAATTGAGTGCAGAATGACATCCCTTCTGAATTTTAAATTCAGCCTGCAGGATTTTATATCAAGGACAGTTTTCAAATGAGTCTCAGAGGGGAATCAGTGTAAGTCTGTAGCCTCACAAATAATAATAAGCCCTATGGCACCTCAGAGACTAACAAATGTATTAGTTAATGAGTAAAACCCGCTTCATCAGATTGAAATGGAGTGCAAACACAAAATCCAAGGTTTATATAGCAGAAAGAGAGGTGGGGGAGGGGAGGAGAAAAGAAGTTACCTATCACTGGTAAGACCACTTAATGAAGCAAAATTAAATTGGATGTGTTTCATTCCTGCAAATATCAAAGGTGGGAAAATTGCCCTTGTAATGCATGAGCCAATTACAATCTCTATTTAAGGCAAGATTAAAGGTGTTAAAATTGTAAATTAATTGCAAGTCAGATGTCTCCTTCTGTAATTTTGTGGTAAAATTCTTTTGTAGAAGAATGGCTACTTTCAAACCTGTTACTGAATGTCCAGGGAGGTTAAATTGGTTACTTATCAGCTCAATAATTTATTATTACCTAATAAATTTGTTACTCCCTAAGATGCCACATCACTGCTTATTTTCAAATAAGTCTTTTTTTTTCTATTATATACTATTGGTTTCATTCCTATTAAATTCTACGGGGCTTATATATTGATCAGTTGCAAAGATTCTTTCTTGAATAAGGACATCCGAATTTTGCCTATACAAGAAAAGTCTCAAGTATCAGATTATATAAATGATGTTCTAGGTAATTCCATTATAATGGAGTCTTTCAGAGCAAACCACTTGTTTCACAGACAACTTTTTTAGTGAATGATATATGGGACGGGATTTTTATTGTTAATGCATATGGAAGTCCCCATTTTGAGTGACAAAGTCAGCTCTGAAGGATTTGTGCACAAAATTCTGGTGATCTTACAAAACTCAAAGTAAAGAAAATCAAGCCACAGCAATCCCCTCATCTTAAATAAATATGTGGCATTACTTTCATTTGACCATGCTAAATAGACACTTACTAAAATAACCCATGATTTAGACCTTGCCTTCAACAAGTGTTGCGCAAATAATAAGTTACTTTTAAACAAAAGGAATATCCTCCAAGGGGAATGGCCCTTTGGATATTAGATGGAAAGACAGTGGCTTACTTCTCCAACACCAGATGTGAATGCTGCTTCAGTTTTTCTATCTCAGTGGAGAGAGAGTTTAGCCCTCCAGGCAAACTCAAACTTCTTTCTTTCCCAAAGAAACAAAAATTCTAAGCCCTCTACTCAACAGTCAAAGGGTTTATAGAATCAGAATACTAGGACTGGAAGGGACCTTGAGAGGTCATCGAGTCCAGTCCCCTGCCCTCATGGCAGGACCAAGTACTGCCTAGATCATCCCTGCTAGACATTTATCTAACCTGTTCTTAAATATCTCCAGGGATGGAGATTCTGCAACGTCCCTAGGCAATTTATTCCAATGTTTGAGTACCCTGACAGTTAGGAACTATCTCCTAATGTCCAACCTAAACCTCCTTATGACACGCTTTTAGATACCTGAAAACTGCTATCATGTCCCTCCTCAGTCTTCTCTTTTCCAAACTAAACAAGCCCATTTCTTTCAGCCTTCCTTCATAGGTTATGTTCTCTAGACCTTTGATCATTCTTGTTGCTTTTTTTCTGGAACCTCTCCAATTTCTGCACATCTTTCTTGAAATGGGGCACCAAGAACTGGACACAATACTCCAACTGAGGTCTAACCATTGCAGAGTAGAGTGGAAGAATGACTTCTTGTGTTTTACTCACAACACACTTGTTAATGCTTCCAGAATCATATTTGCTTTTTTTGCCACAGCATCACAATGTTAACTCATATTTAGCTTGTGGTCCACTATAACCCCTAGACCCCTTTCTGCCATACTCATTCCTAGACAGTCGCTTCCTGTTCTGTGTGTGTGAAACTGATTGTTCTTCCTAAGTGGAGCACTTTGCATTTGTCTTTATTAAACTTCATCCTGTTTGCCTCAGACCATTTCTCCAATTTGTCCAGATCATTTTGAATTATGACCCTATCCTCCAAAGCAGTTAAATCCCCTCCCAGCTTGGTATCATCTGCAAACTTAATAAGCATACTTTCTATGCCATTATCTAAATTGTTGATGAAGATATTGAACAGAACCGGTCATTAGTCTAGGAGATCACAGGCAGTCCTTTATCAGCAAACTTTTTACACAGCCCTTTAGTGAAGAATCATAAGCTGCTACTGTTCTCTCCAACAGTCTCTCGTGTTTAGCCCCAGATATCCCCTCTTTTTCAGGATGCTTTACACACTTCTTTGGCTGTCCTTCTCGACCTTGTCCAAAATCCCTCCTAGGCCCATTAGCTGTAAAATTTTATCAGCCTTGTTCCCAACCCCAAAAGTTCAGAATTCAGAATCAGCCTCTACACTATCCTCAGACTGACACTAGGATTTTGAGATGATTTTAATGCCCTATATAATGGTTTTTGGTCATGTTGGAGGCAGAGGTCCCCTCAAGTCTCCTCCAGACAACACTTCGGGTCCTGGTGCTATCTTTCTGTACTGCCTGCAGAAAAACCCAAGGGGTGCTTGGAGCAAAAAAGAAGAGCCCTCACTTCTCTCTCTTTCCTTGTTAGAAAGCAAGACCTCATTGGAAACGAAACCAAAAAGCATGGATGACCTAAAACTCAGGTCATCTTCCTGGATAGGCCGTGTGTACTTAGTCTTTATGGAGTTCACCTCCAAGCCCTCCTCATATGGCATACTGCTCTGAAACTAGGTCACATAGATTCAGAGCAGTGAAACTTGTTCTTGTGTCCCTCTTGGCAGGCCTGTCTGACAAAGAACAGTCTTCTCCCTCTTTGCTATTCCTGCCTCTGACAGGACAGGCTTTCCTTCTTAAGCTCCCTGTTCTCAGAGTGAACAAGCTTAGCAGGGGCACCTCACCAGTGTCGAACAGCCCAGAGGAGTTCATTAGTTCCCTTCCTGTCAGTGCGTGGGGCAACCTTTCCCAAACATGTCTACATATTTGTTTTAACTCCCACACTAGCCCTTGGTGTGTGCTGCAATCAGTGTTGTCAACTCACATAATTTTGTAGGGAGTGATACAATTTTAACCCAAAAGCTGCTATAACTACAGGCCTCCCTCCCCATGAATTTTGTGTTTCTCCTCAGATACAATTAATACGGTCCTAACCTACCTCATATCCTCCCTTTTACCCCATTAAACCTCTGCTTTTCTTTAATCTGCAAAAGTTCTTCACCCTCTTCTAGGCTTGTGGGAACTTCTGTTTATAGGATTATTCATTGTCTCATGAAAAGCTGCTCACATTTCTGGATTACCTCCTGCAAGCAATTGTGAGGTAACTGTTTTTATATCAAATGACACTGCCTTCAATACATAACTAATCAATCTGATGCAGGTCAAAGTTTGAGCTGGCGTAAGATTTTTGTAAATATATATAGTTAAAATTATGCTAATTTCCACCCATTTTTATGACAAAGTTAATCTTGAGTGTCCAATCCAAACCAAATAATAGAATACTCATTGGCTCAGATTTTAAATAGGTACAGATTAGACTAATTTGGTTGGCTTCCTTGTAGGTAAGCCAATTCACTGCACCTGAGAATCTAGCCCAAGCTTGCATTTCAGTGCCTACAATCATAACAGACTCCACTGCCTTCATTCTATTTCCTAGCTTTTGTGTCCTTCCTCTCAAAAGCAAAGTTATGTTAACCTTATTTACGCAGGGCTTAACTTTCAGAAGTGCTGAGGGCTCACAATTCCAGTTGATGTCAATGGCCCTTATTTATCCAGAATTGCAACAGCAGATGCCCATCCACTTGCTCCATGTGCTTTCACTAGAATTAAAACTCATGGGCTACATCTATATTAGGAGAAAATTCGAAATGGCCATGCTAATGGCCAAATCAGAGAATACTAATGAGGCACTGAAATGAATATTCAGCACCTCATTAGCATGCTGCCAGCCACAGCACTTCGAAAGTGCCACATTTCGCTCACACGTGGCTCATCTACACAGGGTACTTTTTGAAAGGACCCTGAAAAGGTCAATATCCCCTTATTCATATCATCTGAAGTTTTCAAAGTTTTCCCCTAGTGTAGACTTAGCCACAATGCCAAAATATAAAAATCTACTAAGACATTCACAGGTAATTCATAGTCCAAGTAAACCCATGAAACCCTGCTGCAGACCTATCCACCAAACTCTTCTCTAAGTAACTGGGTGTCTTTCCACTGACTTTGTTATGCCTTTGATAAAGCTCCAAATATCAAGGACAAAACATATTAGCCAGTCCCTGTCACATCCTAGTTTAGGCAGCTGAATTCCAACACTGCAAAGGAGATAAATCCAGAGCCAGGGAGATTGGATTTAAGATGTTACATGTGGTTTCCTCTCAACCAGTGACATGAGTGCTACAGAGATTGAAATACATGCAAGTAATCCTGCTGCAAACTGCTTCCCTAACTTCCCTGAGAATGCTTAGACAGAATTACCCTAGGGAGTATGGTGGCTCTGAAAAAGCAAAACCTGTCCTGGTAGGAGGCTTTGTAAGAACAGCCCTTTTACAGCTACATAGGAATTTTACATCTACCTTCCTTGTAGCAAGAATAAGCTCATTAAAGTGTAAGACTGGAAGGGACCTCAATAGGTCATCTTGCCCAGCCCCTGCATTTAAGGTAGGACTAAATAATAACTAGACTAGGTGTTTGTCTAACCTGCTCCTAACATCTGCTAATGATGGAAATTCCACAACCTCCCCAAGCAATTTATTCCAATGCTTAACTACCCTGATAGTTAAGAAGATTTTGTAATGTCCAAGCTATACCCTTCTATAATTTAAGCCCCTTGCTTCTTGTCCTATCAACAAAGGTTAATAAGAATAATTTTTCACTCTCCTATTTATAACAACCTTCTGTGCACTTGAGAACACTTATCATGCCTCACCCCCCCCAGTCTTCTCTTTTATGCACTAAACAAGTCCAGTTTTTTCAATCTTGCCTCTTCAGATCATGTTTTCTAGGCATTTAATCATTTTGTTGCCCTCTTCTGGACTTTCTCCTGTTTGACCACATCTTTTCTAAAATGTGGTGCCCACAACTGGTTGCAAAACTCTAGCTGAGGACTAATCAACACCCAGTAGAGTAGATGAATCACTTCTCATAGCTTGATTACAGCATTCCCACTAATACATCCCAGACTTATGTTTGCTCTTTTTGTAACAATGTTGCACTGTTGACTTGTGTTCAGCTTCTAATCCCCAAATCCTATTTCACTGTACTTCTTTATAGGCAGTCATTTTCCATTTGTTCCTTCATAAGTGGAATATTTAGCATTTGGTCTTATTGAATGCCTATGATGCCAACTATATCAAAGTTCCCGTTTGGTAGTATTTCCAGGTTCTTCCTGTTTATCCCCCATACCTCTTGTATTAGTATACAGACATTTAAGATATTGATTTGATTTCTCCTCTATATTCCCTCTTGTCTCTCCTTTGTCCCTGACAGAATAGTCTAAGTCATCCTGTTTCTGATTTACCTGCAGATTTTTGTCTCTTTTCCCTGTTTAAGCTAGTTTCATGCCATTCTTTCTAGGTTAGCCAGTCTGTATAGAGATACTCCTCCCCTTTCTCAGTAGCTAGACCCCACATCTGCTCAGCACTCCATCTTCCCAGAACAGCATGCTGTGACCAAGGAAGCTGAAGCCCTCCTGGCAGCACCATTTCTCTCAGCTTGGGCTCCTACTCTTGATTGGAGGGACTGAAGAGAACACAACCTGCACCATCAGCTTCTTGTCCCTCACTCCCAGAGATCTGTAGTCATCTGCTCAGGGTCCAGCCTCATAGTATCATTATTCTGCACATGGACAAGCAACAGGAAAATAGTCTGAGTGCCAGATGATGCTTTACAATTCCTCTGTAACATCTGAGAGAATTAGGTAGTATATCGCCCAGGATACCATGTTAGTTTGGCAGATAGGCACCTATGTCCCCTCAGAAGGGACTTATTGACCAGAACCATCCTACATTTCCTCTTGGGAGTGGTAGTTGCAACTGTCCCAGCCTCGGAAGTGTAGTTTCTCCTCCATCTTTGGAGGTGATTCCCTCCTTCCCAAGGCAGCAAAATAGTTCTTCATCAATATGATCATTGTTTGGAAACTGGGATGGAACACTGCCTGCCACAAGATACAACCAACAATCTGGCCTCCTTGTGACAGAGCCATTATTTCCTCCCTGGGTGGTCCAACAGCAACCCTCATTAGGTGGATAGGTTCCTCACACTTGGAAGTCTCCATAAGAATACTAATTATGAATTCCTCATGGGGCATGAATACACCACAGCTTAGCCATCTACTCCTATTTCTCTCCTACTGGTTCCTGACAAATTCTACTAGTAGAGCCCTTTCACACTGGATGGTCTCCCCAGCCTGGCTGCCTGTGAAAGGGACATGCAGGCCACAGTTTCTGCAAACCCATACCAGGATCTGGGTAGAGACATCCATGGTCATGTTCTCTTTCAATGAATCCTTCTATCTTCTGTCCCCTCTTCTTTCTCTCCACCCTCTCCATGCACAATGGCACAGCAGAGCCGTGGCAGTTCTTTGACTACATAGTGTTCCACAGCTGTAGAAAAATGTGATTAATATTCTCATCAATGCACTAACAACAGCCCTTAGAATATTGTCCCATTTCTTTTAAAGGAAAATCAATAGTTGGCTCAGTAAGCACTGTGTCATATCCTCTACTGAGACCATGTTTATTCCATGAGTATCTACGCAGTAGTAGCAAAAGTGCAGAAGAATTGGATTTGTGTGGCTCGCCCAAAAAGAAACTTTCAGGCTTTGAAATTTCACAGCAGGTTAGGAGAAAGTTCTCTGCACTAGAAAAGGGGTATATTTTTGTTCCCCTAGCCTGAGCCCAGGAAAGGTTAGGAGCAGAAGAATTCCCTCTCAGCCAGAAGTGTGGGAAAAACAGAGCCAGTCCTTGAGAAACCTTGGCAGGTATGGTGATGTAAGATTCCCCTCTGTTGTGGTGAATGGGCAAATCACCTCCAACAGAGGTAGAACGGAAGGAGGAAAATGAAGGGTGTTGGAGCCCAGGGAGCAGGATGAACAAAGTAGTGGAAGAACCATTTCAACTGCAAGAAAATGAGGGGAGTCTAACTGACTTGAACTGGGGGAAGGAGACTCATGGAAAAGGGAGTGGAACTGATTTGGAGTCCCAGGAGATTATACACAGTGGAGGAAACACAAGAACCGCTGCCTGCCTTAAGCATTGCTTCAATGTACCTTTTGAAAATGTACAGGAACAGCTCATCTGAGACCAACCTATAAAAAGTGCAGTGTTCTTAATAAATGTTTATGTATACGCAGTAGTTATAACATGGCTCAGGGCTAAACATTTTAAATGAGGTGTTTGTATTAATCCTGTACCATTCTTTTGCTAAGTGCAGGCTGCTGCTGACTGCTAAGAATGTTCTGCTTCAGTAAACTTTGACTCAGCTTGCACAGGAGGAAAGCTGTGCATTTATTAAGCAAGATTATCATTCCAAGCTTCCAAGGTTAGGAATTCATTTGAAAAATGTTCTGTTTGTGTTTAATTATTATGTGTACTGTGGAAAAATACAAATAAGCCCAGATTTAGGATAGGAATGGAGCCTCTAGTGTACTAAGGATTTTGCAATTGTGATTTTCTTTTTTCTAATAATTCAGTCTTAGGTGTAAATAATTCACATGTTCCATTACAGAAATGATGAATAAAGGGTTTTTTCTAACAGTATTTCATAAACTTCTTTGTTTAAAAAGGCAAAAATATCTAGATAATTTTAATTACTTCATCATGTGCTGTTATAAACATTTACTTTAAAAGAGTATGTAATTAATATGTATTGAGCTCCTGCTACCAAAAGAGAAAGGCATATGCAGGGGAGAAACACCACAGCTGAAAAAGATGAGGAACATCATTTAAGGTTGAGGAGTCAAATTCTCCACTGTTGTAAATTGGCTTATTTCCACTGTCCTCTCAAGTCTCCCGAAGTTTAATGTGTTGGGTTGTCTTTTCAACAGTATATCCAGACTATTTTACCTGATAGATGTTATACAGTGTTACTAGGTATTCAATTATTGCTACCCTAAGAAACCTTTAGTTTCCTTAGATCCTGTTTTAATTGCCTTTTCTTTTATTTGAGGTCACTGTTATCCTGATCCTGTGACAATGACAGCGCAGTCAAATCTCATCCTGATAGTGTCTTTCACAGGTTCTCATTTCTCTACAGAGAGAAAGGAAGGTTTTTCCACTGCATGCGCTTCAGAAAGACAGCAACATTGTATGAATTAAAATTAGAGGTCCCTCACGTTATTAAACATTTTCTATATAGCCACTTGTCTTCTACCCTGTACTCCCTTAACTGTACCATATCTTACTTTTGAGGTCCTTGTATAAGATACTTAAACACATGCATAACTTTACCAACCTGAGTAGTCCTAAGGGGGACAATTTTGATAAAATCATAAGTGATGGGGGGTAGCCAGGGGAAACAAAACATTAAGCTATCCTTTATCCAGTAATTTAGGGGCTTTCTGACTTCTGAAAGCTCAAGATATGGTTCATTCACTTCTGCAAATCTGTAATAAAGTTCTGAGAGAATATGTTGTCTGTGGGGCTTTGCAGAACTGTAAAATGTTCCTTTAAATTTTCTACTATGTTTTGGAGTGTAGCTCAAAGCATGTGGGAGGGAAAGCTAGGTCACTTTACAGCTGTAATGAAGGTTCCTGTGTGCTGATCAGCTGCATGGCCATACAGCAGGCTACTTAGGGGCAGGCAGGTCCCCCAAACCCAAGCTCAAAAGAACTTCCATGGGCAGGGAGAGGAGCACTTCTTCCAGCCCAACCCAGGACCACTAGGAGCTGCCACAACAAGGAGCCTTTTCCCCGGTCCAGCCCAGCCTGACCAGAGCTGCCATGGCCAGTGAGAGGAGCCTTTCCTCCAGCCTGGCCCTAGCCATCTGGGAGCTGCTGAGGCAGGGAGAGATACTCCTTGCCCCGCCAGCCCAAGCACTGCTATGGGGAGACAGAGATGGGGAATGCCCTGTCTCTTTACCATAGCCTCAGGGTAGTCTGCACCTCAAATGCCTCATCCTTGGCCCACTCCAAGGTCCACACCCCCAGACAGAGCCCTCATTCCTGTACACCCCAACCCTCTGCCTCACCCCTGAGCCCCCTCTTGCACCCCCAACACTTTATCTCTGGCCCCACCCTACAGCATGCATCCCCCACAATCCAATCCCCTGGTTCAGCCATCAGTTCCCTCCCCCACGCCAAACCACTCAGCTCCACCTCACATGAGTGTAGTTATGTACACCAATATGGAGGTGATGTCTCACTCATCACCTCCATACTGGTGCGCATATTATCATTCATTCCATACACAGATGAGAAAAATTAGAGGGAACATTGACTGAGGCATGAAATTCTGGCCCCCCAAAGGCCGTGTCAACACTAGCCCAAAACTTCGAAATGGCCATTTTGAAGTTTACTAATGAAGCACTGAAATACATATTCAGCACCTCATTAGCATGCCAGCAGCTGCGGCACTTTGAAATTGCTGCGGCTCGCCACCACACGGCTCATCCAGATGGGGCTCCTTTTTGAAAGAACCTCAACAACTTCGAAATCCCCTTGTTCCTAACAGCAGATAGGAATCATTTCTCATTTGCATGGCCATTTCAAAGTTTTGGGCTAGTGAAGACATAGCCAAAGTGTTGTAAAACTCCCATTGGTTTTAGAGAGGTCAAGATTTCAATCTTAGAACATCATAATTTCAGCTGCCATATACAAGGGCCAACATTGGCCAGTAGCTGAGGATATCCACTTCATACAGCACACCAAGGCAAATTTAGTTCTGTAAAGTTATTTTACTTGCTGGAAAGAGGAGCATAAACACTGAAATACACGGGCCCAGTCCTTTAACTGTACTTGCTTTAGGTTGCTTTCTAGAAGAATCATGGCATTGTACATAAGGTGTGCTACAAAACTGTGAGCTTGGAAGATTAACTAGAGAAGAATATTAAGCTTCATTTCTAAGAACAGCTGTGCCATTCTGCCATGATGTGTCTCATTGTTTAAAAGGAAATTTGACCCCAAAGACGGTTTTCCTTTAAACATGTTCTTCAGCAACATAGTTGTTGGAAAAGGGAGGTCAAAAGGCTGAGAAAAGCAAGAATGCTGAACTTAACCAGTGTTTGTAAATCTATCATGTGCAGTATCTCCTGTACGTGAGCCCTCATTTAGGCTTTCCTTGAACGCGGACTTGTACCGGTAGATGGACAAAACAGTAACAGGTTTATTTAAACATGAAAGGTGTTCACATTGAACTCAACTCAGAGGCTAAACAATGGCACAGGAAACATAAGAACAGGCCCTTCTGTAAGACTTCCAGTGTACTCTCAACAGCTGATCATGTTGATAACACTCTATGAATACCCTTTTGTGGTACATTTTTAAATTCCTGTTGTGAGTCCTGCCTGGAAACAGAAAGTAAGAAGGTGTGTAACAAATGACAAAAACAAAAAGCCTTTTAATGCATTTTGATCTTCCAAAAAGTAGCTTTGGCACATTTTTTTTAATCTTCAAATTAGCATACTAGTCTTTGCAACCTAAGAAAAGTTGTGTTATTTGTCAGCTTGGAACTAACCAAAGCTTAATGATGGCTAGACAAGCAGTTGAAATTCTCTGCTGATTAAGGGTTTATGTTAAGATGCTGAATAACTTGCAGAGTGCCTTCACTTCTCATCATATTGAATGGGAGCTAAAATATTTAGCAACTTTTTGGGCTTCGTTCTATCTGACTGAAACATTTAATGAAAACTGGCCATCTACTTCAGTTCTCCCTGCCCAAGGAAGTCACAGACTACCAGGGAAGCGTGATGAGAAGTACCAAACCCCCAGAGGGTGGGGGCCAGGTTTGCTGGATGGAAAAGGCCCCTCCCCCACAGCTCTGCTGGGCATGCTGCAACTGCAGCCTGAGTATAAAGGCCAGGGAGGCCAGTCAGTTGGGGCTGGCCACAAGAGGAGAAAAACCTCTCAAGTAAGTTGCTACAGCCAATATTTCAAAAGTTAACCTATATTGTGGGGATGCAAATGCATTCCATTTGTTTCCTGAGCTCTCGACCCATAAAGGCTTTGATATATGGAAGGGGAAGCCTTAACCCATGTGGCCTCAAAAATAAAGTATTTTATACCCACTTTTTCCCCATATGTTAAGTATATGACTCAGCCCATCCTACTGTTGGGTTTTTTTGTTTTCTTGGTTTGTCTTTTTGGAAGAAGGGTGCTTTCAAAATCAGGGTTTCCTCTCGAAGGAACCTTGTCTACATAGGTAGTTTACAATTCGAAAGCAGCATGTTCAATGTTTGGGTTGCCACTGTTATGCAAATGAGGTGCTAAATATTTATGTCAGTGTCTCATTAGCATTTTGACCCACTTCATTTACATGCTCCTTCCAAAAGGGAGGGGCATGTGTAGACTTAGCCAGTGCATCCAGTGGCTCTATTTCGAAATAGACTCTGTGGCTATATCTACACTACAGCGATCTTTGAAAGAAGTCGTTCCAAAAGATCTCATCTGAAAGAACTTCTTTTGAAAAAAAGTGTCCACACACAAAAAAGTGGATCAAAAGAGCAATCCGTTCTTTCGAAAGAGCATCCGCACAGCCCCCTCTCTGTCTAAAGAACAGGCTAGGGATACGAAAATCCAGCACCATCAGGACTGTGTTTTCAAAAAAAAGGGGCCCACAGAGCATCTACACATATTTTCTTTTGAAAGAAGCTTTCAAAAGAAGGCATTCTTCCTGAAACAGGAGTGGAAGAGTGCTTTCAAAAGGAGCACTACATTCTTTCGATTTAATTTTGAAACAATGCTTTTTGTGTGTCGATGTTCCCATTAGATAGTTCGAAAGAGTCCCTCCTTTCCAAAATATTTTGAAAGAACTTGCTAGTATAGATGCAGCCTGCATGTTTAGATGATGTATCTAGAAATCCCAAAGAGCTACTTTGAAATGTATTTTTGTGTGTAGCAGCATTATTTCAATATAAGCTATTTCAGAATAGTTCTTCCGGAATAGCTTATTTTGGAATAAGGCTGCTGTGTAGACATATTCTCATATTTCATGAACATACTGCATGTACAGCTGGAAGATAGTTATATAATGCTATTAACCAGGGTGTCCATAACCAACCTGTTACAGTTCATCTTGGCTGTGTCTACACTAGCCCCAAACTTCAAAATGGCCATGTAAATGGCCATTTCAAAGTTTACTAATGAAGCGCTGAAATACATATTCAGCGCCTCATTAGCACGCGGGCGGCCGCAGCACTTCGAAATTGATGCAGCTCGCCGCCGCGCGGCTCATCCCGACGGGGCTCCTTTTCAAAAGGACACCACCTACTTCGAAGTCCCCTTATTCCTGTGAGCAGATGGGAATAAGGGGACTTCGAAGTCGGCAGGGTCCTTTCGAAAAGGAGCCCCGTCGGGACGAGCCATGCTGTGGCGAGGCATGTCAATTTCGAAGTGCCACGGCTGCCTGCATGCTAATGAGACACTGAATATGTATTTCAGTGCTTTATTAGTAAACTTTGAAATGGCCATTTACTTGGCCATTTCGAAGTTTGGGGCTAGTGTAGACACGGCCCTTGATGGATTCCCTGAATGGTAATTAAGAAATATACAAGAATCTCTTGTGTCTGGAGTTTTCTTACTGTGACTGAAAAAAAAATAGATATCGGTGCCAGTAAATCTGCCCATCTTGCAATATGTTTATCTAGTTTCACTCTTTAATTAGTGATTAAATTTGTATTTGTAAATAGTCGAGTTATTCCCAGCCTTGCTCACATTTATATCATCTGCGTCCTTATGAGAGTTCCTCAGATCATAGAATCATAGAATTCTAGGACTAGAAGGGACCTCAGGATGTCATCCACTCCAGGCCCCTGCCCAAAGCAGGATCAACCCCCACTAAATCATTCCAGCCAGGACAATGCCAAGCAGGGACTTAAAAACCTCTAGAGATGGAGATTCCACCACCTCTCTTGGTAATGCATTCCAGGGGTTCACCACCCTCCTGGTGAAATAGTTTTTCCTAACATCCAACCTACACCTCTCCCTCTGTAACTCCCAACCATTACTCCTTGTTCTGCCATCTGTCACCTCTGTAAACAGTCTCTCTCCATCTTCTGTAAAGCCCCCTTTCAGGAAGTTGAAGGCTGCTATCAAATAGCCCCTCAGTCTTCTCTTCTGCAAACTAAATAAGCCCAAATCCCTCAGCCTCTCCTCCTGGGTCATGTGCCCCAGCCCCTTAATCATTTTTGTTGCCCTCTGCTGAACCCACTCCAATGTGTCCACATCCTTTCTATATTGGGGGCCCAGAACTGGATGCAGTACTCTAAATGTGGCCTCACTAGTGCTGAGTATAGAGGAATAATAATTTCTCTAGATCTGCTGGAAATGCTTTTCCTAATCCACCCCAATATGCTGTTAGCCTTTTTGTCTACAAGGGCACACTGTTGACTTATATCCAGCCTCTCATCCACTGTAATCCCCAGGTCCTTCTGTGCTGCACTGCTACTTAGCCAGTCAGTACCCAGCCTATAACGATGCTTGGGATTCATATGTCCCAAGTGCAGGACTCAATACTTCTACTTGTTGAACCTCATGAGATTTCTTTAGGCCCAATTCTCCAATTTGTCTAGGTCACTCGGGACCCTATCCCTACCCTCCAATGTATCTACCTGACTCCCTAGCTTAGCATCATCTGCAGATTTGCTGAGGGTGCAGTCCATCCCCTCATGCAGGTCATTAATAAAGATATTGAACAATATTGGCCCTAGAACCAATCCTTGGAGCACTTCACTTGAAACCAGCTGCCAACCAGACATTGAGCCATTGACCACGACTCTTTGGGCCCATCCATCGAGCCACCTTTCTATCTACCTTACAGTCCATTTATCTAAACCGTGCTTCCTTAACTTATGAGCAAGAATGTTGTGGAAGGCTGCATCAAAAGTTTTGCTAAAGTCAAGGTATATCACATCCATTGACTTCTCCATGTCCACAGAGCCAATTACCTCATCATAGAAGCTAATCAAATTGGTCAGGCACAACTTGGCCTTGTTGAATCCATGTTGACTACTCTTGATTACTTTCTCCTTTTCCAGGTGCTTCAATATGGATTCCTTGAGGATCCCCTCAGTGATTTTTCCAGGGGCTAAGGTAAGGCTGACCAGTCTATAGTTTCCTGCATTGTCCTCCTTTTCTTTTTTAAAGATGGGCAGTGCAGTTGTCTTTTTCCAGTCATCTGGAATCTCACCTGATCTCCATGAGTTTTCAAAGATAATGGCCAAAGGCTCTACAATGACATCTGTCAATTCCCTCAGTACTGTTAGATGCATTAAATCCAGACCCATGGATCTGTATACCTCTAACTTTTCTAAGTAGCTTGTAACCTGTTCTTTCCCCATCAAGGTCTGCTCCCCTCCTTCCCATAGTGCATTGCCCAGTCCTGTAGTTTGGGAACTGATCTTATCGCTGGAGACTGAGGCAAAAAAATCATTGTGTAAATTCAGCTTTACTTGTATCATCTGTCACTACGTTACCTCCCTCATCCAGTAATGAAACCACATCCTCCCTGATCACCCTCTTATTATTTACATGCCTGAAGAAATCCTTCTTGTTACCCTTTACATTCCTGCTAGCTGCAGTTCCAGTTGTGCTTTCCTGATTACTCCCTGACATTCTCCAGCCATATATTTATACTCCTCCTTAGTCATCTGTCCAAGTTTCCATTTCTTGTAAGCATATTTTTTGAGCCTGAGCTTGTCAAGGATTCCCCTGTTAAGCCAATCTGGTTTCCTACCATGTTTGCTTTTCTTACTGCAGATCAGGATGGTTTGTTCTTGTGTCTTCAATAAAACTTCTTTAAAATACTGCCAGTTCTCCTGAACTCCTTTCCCCTTCATATTCATTTCCTAAGGGATCCTGCCCACAGGTTCTCTGAGGGAGTCAAAGTCTGCTCTTTTGAAATCAAGAGTCTGCATTTTACTGCTCATCTTTCTTCCTTTTGTCAGGATCCTGAAATCTACCATCTCATAGTCACTGCAGCCCAGCTTACCACTCACTTTTCTTTCTTCTACTAGTTCTTCTGTGTTTGTCAGCAGCAGGTCAAGCTGTGCACAGTCCCTGGTCAGTTCCTTCAGCATTTATACCAGGAAGTTATCCCCAGCATTCTCTTAGAACTTTCTGGATTGTCTGTGTGCTGCTGTATTGGTCTCCTAACAAATGTCAGGGTGATTGAAGTCTCCCATGAGAACTAGGGTCTATGATTTGGAAGCTTCTCTAAGTTGTGTGAAGAATTCCTCATCTGCTTCATCTATCTGGTATAGTGGTCTATAGCAGACACCAACCCTAGCATCACTTCTACTGCTTCCACCTCTAAGCTTAACCCAAAGACTCTCAGCTGGCTTTTCTCCCTCCGTATACTGGAGCTCTGAGCAGTTATACGGCTCTCTCACACACAGCACATCTCCTCCTCCTTTTTTCCCTGCCTGTCCTTCCTGAACAGTTTGTACCCTTCCATGACTGTGCTTCAGTTAGGCAAGTCATCCCAGCAAGTCTCCATTATTCCAACCACATCAAACTTTTTTGACTGTGCCAGGGCCTCTAATTCTCTGTTTGTTACCAAGGTTTCTTGCATTTATGTAAGAACAACTTAGATAATGAGAAGATTGGCCTACATTCCCCTTTCAAATCAGGCATTTTCCTTTATTGTTGCTTCCTCCTTCCCCATTTACCTCAGGGTTTGTGTCACCATCCCCTGACGAACCTAGTTGAAAGCCCTCCTCACTAGGCTTGCAAGCCTGCCTGCAAATATGCTCTTTCCTCTCTTTGTTAGGTGGATCCCATTGTTCCTAGCAATCCTCTTTCCTGAAACAGAATCCCATGGTCGAAGAAACCAAAACCCTCTCTCCAACACTACCTGCACAACCATGCATTTACCTCCACTATTTGATGACATCTGCATGGACCCTTCCTTGAACAGGGAGGAAGAACGAGAACACCACTTGCATGCCATATTCCTTGATCCTTCTCCCCAGAGTTACATAATCTGCAGTGATCTGCTCAAGGTCATTCTTAGCTGTATCATTGGTTCCTACATGGAGTAGGAGAAAGGGGTAATAATCTGCAGGTTTGATGATTCTTTTGGAATAGACTCCGTCACATCCTGGATTCTAGCTCCTGGTAAGCAGCAAACTTCTCAGGATTCCAGATCTGGACGGCAGATGGATAATTCCGTTCCTCTCAGGAAGGAGTCCCTGACGACCACCACCACCTCTCTTCTTCTCTTAGGGATGGTGGTCATAGAACCCCAATACCTAGGACTCAAGTATCGGAGGGGTAGCCGTGTTAGTCTGGATCTGTAACAGCAACGAAGGGTCCTGTGGCACCTTATAGACTAACAGAAAAGTTTTGAGCATGAGCTTTCGTAAATGAGCATCTGATGAAGTGAGTCTGTGCTCACGAAAGCTCATGCTCAAAACTTTTCTGTTAGTCTATAAGGTGCCACAGGACCCTTCGTTGCTAATACCTAGGACTATGCATCCCATACCTTCCAATCAGTGAGGTCTTCCAATCCCTTCCCTCTGAGGTCTCTGCCACAGCATTCTCCACTGAATCACCCATGCAGAGAATGAAAGCAGTTGCTTACCTCCACTGGAATTGGAGATACCTGACTTGGCTTTCTTCTCCTGGCAGTTACATGCTTCCAGCTTTCTTCCTTGTTTAGCACTGACTTCGCTGGCTCCTCAGCCTGCTGTGTCTGCAATACTAAATGCTCTCTTCTGTCAATGAACTCTTCACCTTCTCTTATGGACCAGAGGGCTGTTATTTGCACTTCAAGTCCTCTAACCTTCTCTTTCAAGATGGCAAGTAGCTTGTACTTGGTATAGACAAAATCCCTTCTATCTTGTGCGAGGAAGACAAACATGGCACACACACTGTGCAGGTCACAACAGCTGAATTGTCAGTAGACTTGTCCCTATCCATTTTTAACTTTCTTCAGAGGGTTCACTTAGATGTTTAGTGCCTCCTTTGAAGAGCAGAAGAGGAATAAAACTATAAGAAGGAGACAACTGATATGGGGATCCCCTCAAGGTGAACTCCCAGGAAAACTCCCTGTTAGCTGTCATCCTGTTCTCTGCTCACAATAGCTGTGTGTACACGTGCACGCTACTTCGAAGTAGTGGCACCAACTTCGAAATAGCGCCCGTCGCGGCTACAAGCGTCGGGCGCTATTTCGAAGTTAACTTCGACATTAGGCGGCGAGACGTCGAAGTCGCTAACCTCATGAGGGGATCGGAATAGCGCCCTACTTTGACGTTCAACGTCGAAGTAGGGACCGTGTAGACGATCCGCATCCCGCAACGTCGAAATTGCCAGGTCCTCCATGGCGGCCATCAGATGGGGGGTTGAGAGACACTCTCTATGCAGCCTCTGCGGGGCTGTATGGTCACCGTGGGCAGCAGCCCTTAGCCCAGGGCTTCTGGCTGCTGCTGCGGCAGCTGGGGATCCATGCTGCAGGCACAGGGTCTGCAACCAGTTGTAGGCTCTGTGTATCTTGTGTCGTATAGTGCAACTGTGTCTGAGAGGGGCCCTTTAAGGGAGCGGCTTGCTGTTGAGTCCGCCCTGTGACCCTGTCTGCAGCTGTGCCTGGCACCCTTATTTCGATGTGTGCTACTTTGGCATGTAGACGTTCCCTCGCAGCGCCTATTTCGATGTGGTGCCGCGCAACGTCGAAGTTGAACATCGACATTGCCAGCCTTGGAGGACGTGTAGACGTTATTCGTCGAAATAGCCTATTTTGATGTTGCTACATCGAAATAAGGTATTTCGAAGTAGGCTTCACATGTAGACGTATCCAATGTTTGCTGTGGCTGCCTTCTTAAAAGGCTGCTGGCTAGGCCTGGCTTCAAGCCTTTGTATAGTTGTAGTGCAAACAATCTGGAAAAATGCCTTGCAGCTCTAAACAGTTCACATGTATAGTATAGTATAGTATAGTATAGCATAGTATAGTATAGTATCACATCACAACACTGCATCAGATATGTATGGTGGGCGTATAGCTGGATGTAGTAAAGAGGCATGTGTGACGTGATATGTTTGTCGAACTGCTTCATGCTTCATAATGCTGGCTTCTAAATGGTAATGGGGGGTGGGAAGGGGAAATATCACAAGGCTTGTCTCTCATGCCTATCCAAACCTCTAGAGTGTGCAAAATTGGATCCTGGGGCAACAGCTGTATCTATGAGGGAGGATGACTGTGCCAGCAGAAATCTCCATTGCTCCCTACCTGGAACCAGTTTCTGGAGCTTGGCTTTTTATGGAAAACTCGTAGCACATGACTGAAATTACTATGACAACAACCTTTCTCCTTTCACCTATTTAGCAGGAAGTGGAGAATCAAGTGAATGTGCCAAACACTTCAAAACTTTAAAAATAAAATTAAATAGGCTTCTAGAAATGTATTTTTCTTTTTTACAAACCTGCTTGGCCCCTATTTGTTTCTAAACCTTGAAAGTTAGAAGCGGCCATAAAATAAGACCTCTTCAAATCCTTCATTCCTATTTGTCTTTGTACTTCCAGCTCTCATATGGCTGGTAACTTGCTCTAATGATGTTACAGTACGTTGGATAAAATTGAAAGACAGTGATTTTAAAAAACTCTTGACAAAACTGCATTTTTGACATTGCTACTTCAAGGTACACTATGAACATCTAACATGACAAACGAGAACTAGACTTGTTGAATTTTTAGGTGACCCTTTCCGATTAAGGCCCTCCAAAGAAAATCAGTCCATCATTTTCAATCAAGCTTAATAGATCATCTGCCTAATACAGTTGTTGTGGTGCTGAAGTAGATTAATACATTTTATTTTCGTCAGAAAGCTAAATTAAATCCTGCTTAGGGTCTGTGAGAAATGGATTTTTCTCATTTTAGGTCAATTCAAGCTGAAGTTCAAATATGAAATCTGTTCTGCATGGACAACAAAATACCATAATAGAAGGGAACCTTCTCAAAGAGTAGAGTGCAATTTCATCATAAAATCGGAGACATTTGAGGACAAATTTGGTCTTTAGTCCTTCACATATGTAGGCCTTCATTATTTATCATTTGTATTGAAGAAGCATCATGTACCCCCAGTCATGGGCACACTCCATTATACTAAGCACTGTGCAAACATAGGACAAAAAATGGTCTCTGAGCTAAGGGCTTGCCAAGCTGGGATTTTAATGATGCTAGTCATATAAGCAAAGTGACACATTTTTCAAAGTCCACTTCAATGCCTATTGAAGTTAATGTAGTCTTTCAATGGACTTTGTGGGCTTTGGATCAGGCTACAAATGTTTGCAGAAACAGAGGCTTGGTCTGAGCAGTTCTTATGTTGTGCTCTATGTACTCAAAGGCTAACACAAGATTTTAATTAGAAAAACTATCTCGCACATGTGCACACACGCACATGCTCTCTCAACCTCACCCCGTCTTGTCATCTGCAAGTTTATGTAAGATTCTGTTTATTCAAGAAAGAGAGAAAACACATCCAGGCATTTTATTTCATTAGAGTTTAATTTCATAACAGTTTTATGTGTAATTTGCCACAGGCGATGGGATTGCAACATCAGGTGTGATGCAGCCTGTCTGGCATACAATAGACTTAGGGCACTTCGTATATTGGTTTGGGATGAACAAATGGTCAGACTAAGGCATATTTTGGTGTGGGGAGACATATGTCACTAGTTTAGCTGCATGGCTGAATTTCTGGATTCTGGCCGTCTCACCACCATAACTTTTATGATAGTTGAAGATACAGCCTAGATGCTGCATAGTGCTAGTATAATGAAGTCCTCCACCATATAGCCTATGTGATAAAGGTCTGAGACAGAGAGATGAAAGAGAATGCTTTGCAACATGGTATTTTCATGTACCCCCTTGAAATACATAATTATGAATGTCCATGATTGTTTACAAAAATTCATTTTACCAGTAAGGATGGGCAGAAAATAACACATTTAGAAGATTAAATAGGTGATAACTCAAAACACAAACACTTACTCTCATAAACCAAAGCCACACTCATGTTTCAGAATTAATTTTGACATGTTTAAATCCCAGCAAGGGAAATTTATTTCCAACATACTGTAGCAACACTATCTGCATCTACAAAGATGAAAATACTTAAGGCAAGTGTTAAAAGTTTTGCAATGCTGTAGCAACAAATACACATTATATAAAAGGGTTACAGGAGGGCAGAATAACATCATAAAAGGAAAGTATTTGTGACTCACTTATAAGAGTAAGTGAGTTATCCTAATATGCAGTCTGCAATGGAAATAAATGGAACATTAACAAAATATTTTACATAAGGCAGATTCCAAAAGTGAGGGGTTATGCAAGGCTAACTGTAAAAATAAGCAGATGAATCCTTGAAAATTATATTGCAACATTTTTTGGCTTCCATTTAATGGTTGCCATAAGATTTTTACTGCATGAGCAACCATTGAGCACAAGGCAGCACCACTTGCCAGGAGAACTTAGCAAATGGTTTGTAAGACCCATTTCCCAGCTGCCCAAAAGCAAATAGATTTGCAACTGGGATGTGCATTATGTATGCCTGATTTGAATGCCTCTCTCTTTTTGGAAGCATGCAAATTCTCTCTGAAATAAAGAGTTACTTGTTATGCTGGGGAATCATGAAGAAAGGCTAAAGGAAAGCAGGTTGAGAGAGTGTGTATATTGCCTAAAGGATCACAAGGCACATTAAAAATCTCTGACACCAGCTATGTCTGTAAACAGAGAGAACCTTGTACTCTCTCTGGTAGTCATTAAAACAGAGCAACAAGAATTGCTTGTTAAACAATTTTATTTCCTTATGTCAGTTTCTAATTTCTACATTTCCCTTGCTGGAAAACCTGTACATGGTGAGAAACAGACTCTGCCACAAAGAGCTAAGCTGTCTAAATAGACAAGAGAGATGACAGGTGGAAGACAAAAAGAGGCATAGAGTTGAAATCGCTTGTCTAAGGTCAGATGTAAGGTCTAATGTTAGCAGTCAGATAGTAAGTTAGTGGGTAGAGAATGCAGGTCTCCTCACTCACAATCGAGTATTTAATCCATTGGACCACATTGTGTATCTTCAGCTATGTCTGTCAGGGTGATGCAGTTAATGGTTTCAGATTTGGTTTTCTTCTTCATTTGAAAGAACAATTAACATAAGTTAAGTGTGGAATTTAGGGTGCTATAATGGCAACTTATGTCAGCCTAGATTCTTCGGTAGAGTCTATCAGCAGAGCATATGAATGTCATATATAATATGAATTTATCCCCAAGGTAGGGAAGTCTCTCCATTAAATAGGCAGTGATCTGGTCTACAGGAGACTAAGCAGAATGAGGACATGAATCCACATCTCAGTCCAGTGCCTTTCCCACCAAGCTATCTTTCCTCTTACCATTGACCACATTTGGAAGTACCTTGACTGACTGTACAGCTTAGCACAGTTAATAAATCCCATTCAAGAGCTGCAAAGAATTACTCCACTGGAGGCATTACATGTCAAAACTGAGGCACAGTGGCAGTAATGGATGAGAAAGGACAATCCTCATCTACATTCTGTCAGACTCCACGCTCTGTGCTTTAAATCCCTCTCTTTCATGACCTCTTTGGGCCAGCAGAGTCTTTAACTGTATGTATGTGCAAGAAGGCCCTGACAGATTGGGCCCATAGGTTCAATCACTACTGTGAGACATAGAATTGATAATGAATTCTGTCAGTTGAAACTGAAACAAGCTGTTTCCCTTTATTTTATTTTAGCCCTTCTGCTGCTCTGAAAGGACCAGAGAATATCCAGACTAATAAAATGTTAACACATTGGCTGTGTCTACACTTGGCCAAAATTTTGAAAGGGCGATGCTAATGGCCAAATTGGAGAATACTAATGAGGCACTGAAATGAGTATTCAGTGCCTCATTAGCATGCTGCCAGCCGCAGCACTTTGAAAATGCTGTGTTTTGATTGCAAATGGCTCATCTACACAGGTGTCCTTTTCGAAAGGACCCCACAAATGTTGAAATCCCCTTATTCCTATCAGCTGAAAAAAGTCAAAATCACCTTATTCCTCGCACACTCCATCAGCTGATAGGAATAAGGGGATTTTGACATTTGGGGATCCTTTCGAGAAAGGCCCCATGTAGATGAGCCATGTGAGATCAAAAAGCGGCATTTTCAAAGTGCCGCAGCCAGCAACATGTCAGCACCTCATTAGTATTCTCCAATTTGGCCATCAGCATGG